>NW_011889043.1:282717-374114 GCF_000151845.1 Pteropus vampyrus
AATATGAATTTGAAATTAAGACATTGCTTTGTGACAGAGACATGTTTCATGCCAGAAAATGTTCATATACATGTATGTTTCACTTCTGGGGATTACATCAAACAGCTTAGTCACAAGGACAAAATTATAGCTAGATTGTGAATCCTTGTCAGCCACTGGCAATTTAGTCTTAGACCTTCTATCATACTTTTTAGAATTGGAAATTTTCTCAAATTCTTTGAAAAAATAATTTGAAACTTTACATAGTTTCATTTGCTAAAGACCATCGATGTACCACTTAACAAGTTTGAATGCCTTCTTAATTTTAAATGCTCAGAAATTAGTGTCTGGTTTATTTTAACTGTTTCTTCCTTAGAAAACAGTACTTTTTAACTAATTTTTAAAAGAATGAGGCACACCTGGAGAAGGTTAACAGTTCACCAGTCTTCCAATAAATGGGCACAGGGACTCATAAAGTATATCTTTTTTTAATACCTGACCAGATTGTGTGTATTCTGGAATTCACCAATGTGCTTTTCAGAAGTGTGTTTTTATAACTATGTGGCTCAATACTTATTTCAAAGCTATCAACCGAAAGAAGCCATTATATATCAAGAAACAATAAAATGATCTGAGCAGGTGTCATATTAAAATATAAAAATTACATGTCATCGTTATATATAATTTCACAGTTCCCTCAGATCTCCAAGAATAGTTTGGGCACAATAGTGAATATATAGGTTAATGTCCTTTACATTCTTTGCAGACTCCAATGGATGGAGTCTAGTTCTCTTTTGCTTCAAGCTTTAGAGGTTATGGTGACAGTTATAAAAAAATGAATGTTTTTATTAAGAAACATGAACAGAGTATCTTCTATATTATGAATATTGTGTTAGAAACTGCAGCAAATTTTTTAAAAAGTAATCTATGGTTACAGTTTGGGGCACATCTTACAGTCTTATAGAAATAGAAACCATGAACACAAGAACACGAGAGGATGAATAGAGTGGCAGTGAACGTTTCTATAAGATGTCCTAGGTTTTTGGGAGAGAGAATTACTAAAACAGATCTTCAGAGAAGAATCCCTTTATCTTTGTAATACTGAATGCTTTCTGTAATATGATTTATAGATGTGGAATTTCCACCAAAAAACATTTTACCATTCTACATATGTTTCTGTTAAACCAACATAGACTGAATTGAGTTTTTTCTGAGCAGAATTTGCATATATTTCTGGTGGCTCAACTTTTCTCAAAGAGATCTGGTTGCCTAAGCACCCACTTGTACACCTGCATTATTTTTCTCAGCAGTTATAACATTAACTTTACATGAATGGTTGCAAAATGCTTAAGAATCTGGATTCAGAGACTCAGTTTAACCTTTTAAAAAATCTTTCATATTATGCTTTTTTCAGAGAAAGATGGTTCTAGAAAAAAATCGTAACATTTTTAAGAGTTCCTTCAGGACAATCACTCTCTTAATACCTACTTTTGCCCTACCCAAAGCCTCTCTTATTTTCGTTTACTTCCTTTTTCCCCATTGAAACTTGTCTGTTTTGTGCCTCATCACCCATTTGTCTGTGACTGCTACTACTTATAAGAATCCCCTTTTGCTTGTATAGAACTCATATAAAAAGTTTCTATGTGCATATTTTATCAGAAGGACTAATAGTTACCAATTAAAGGGGATAAGAGGATGTCTCACTGTGCATTTAGTTGGAGCTTTGGGAAGATAGTCCATCTTTTATTGTTTTCATTGGTTCTCAGTACCTGTCTGTCAAAATCAACTTAATGTGCTCATAAATCATGTAGAAAGAGTATTGGGGGAGGGGTGAATTTTAAAAAGCCAGTCCCCTAAATGATTCTGACAAATAACTATCCAGGTTTGAGAGCCAATCAAAGTCATTAGTGTCTATGCTAGCTGAAGCTTAAGTCCAATGAGGAAATACTCTAGGGAAAGCACAATTTTTGATGCCTTTCAGATCACAGATCAACCACTAAAAGATATATATAAACATTTATACCATAGACTCCACAGCATAAACATTCAGAACAGTAGTTTTCAACTAGACATCAGATTACCTTTATTAGTTTTCTATTGCTGCTGTAACACATTACCACAAACATGATGGCTTATGACAATGCATATTTATTATCTGACAGTTCTAGAGGTCAGAAATCCAAAAGAGTCTCACTGAGCTAAAGTCAAGGTGTCAGCACAGCTGTGTTCCCTTCTAGAAGCTTAGTTCGTGTCTTCCTGCTTTTAGATGCTGCCCACATTCCTTGGCTCTTGGCCACTTCCATCTTCAAAGCCACCAATGGCTAACTGAGTTGTTATCATACTGCATCACTCTAACCCTGATTCTCTAATTTGTTCTTTCACTTATAGGAGTCATATGATTACATTGGCCCACCCAGATAATCCAGGAAACTTTCCCCATTTCAAAATCAGCTAATTAATTCCCCCCAACATGCAGTGTTACATATAAATAGGTTCTGTAGAGTAGGATTTGGATACCTTTGCGAGGCCATTATTCTGTGTACCACCTCACCTGTGGAATCTGTGAAGAGAGGAAGATGGCTCAGATACTCATACTTCACCTACAAATTGCAGAGGAAAGGAAGAGTAGGACCCTGGCTTTTCTGGAGGTCATTCTGATGTAGAGCCAGAGCCCAGCACCACACATGACCTTGTACTCTTTGATCTTGATCTTGATCGCAGCATGGTGATCATTCACTATACCTAGATTCAAATGGAGCCCTGCTGTGGGGATTATGGCCACCTCCCTAACCACACGATTCTTATTTGTGGCAATTAGACTATGGCCACCTCCCTAACCACACAATTCTTATTTGTGGCAATTCGACTTAACTGTGGTCAGAACCACTCAAATTAAGAGAAATAGGAAGTTTTCAAATCAATCATATTAGATTAAATTTTAAATATTTATATCTTCCTAATGCCATCTCTTCGATGTTTAAGTCAGAATTTTTATTCAAAATCTTATCAGCTTACATTTATTAGAATCAAAATTATTAAAGCATTTCTCAGTGAAACATTGATTTATTTCAGTAGATAATAGAAATAAATCTCAAATGACATGAATTTTTATGCAGAAGTTTTAAAATATTTTAAAATAGTTAAGTCTTTACTATCAATTATAACTATAGGCACAAATAACTAACTCACTTGTGCTATTGAGTCAACAATTCAAAATTTATTTGTATTTTTTAAAAATCATGCAAAAACATGCAAAGAAATTATTCTCTAGGCTTAGCACTTCGTTATTTACATGGTACATAAGAGTAAAGTTAAATAATAAGATGAAATGCATAAAGTTAAATAATAAGATGAAAATAAAGTTATAAGAAATGTCAAAATGAAATGTAACTAATAACTAACATCATTATGAGCTGGAGCAGAGTCAGAAAGAGTTGAATGAACAACTTAGGGCTTGAGCTACACATTATATAATAGGTAGCATTTGATATTTAACTAAGTCATATGATTTATTATAGTAAATCATAAGTAAATTATGATTTAAGTAAATCATAGAACGAACCAGTGAGAGCTATGTGCAAGACTGGCAAAAAGTAAGGGATAACACTTTCTGAAAAGACCTAGCACACGAAGAGATTAAAAATGGTTTCATATCCTATGATTATATCCCTAGGGATAATTCTTTTCTCTTTAATACGTTATGTGAAAGGTAATCAGAGCTAACCTATCTCAGAGCTTACTGGCTATCAGACTTTGGGTTTTAAACCAAATAGTTGACTTAACTTTTCCTTTCTCTGGGAGATAAATATGGAGAGGAACCTTAAGTGCCCACTGCTGTCTCTAAGTGGGGTGAAGTCTAAAATTAGAGAAATAGTGGGCAGAAATAAAAGCAACAGACCAGGAGCTGAAAGTTAGATTTTGCCATTAATTGGATGGAGAGTTAACTCAAGTAGCAGTGGATGTACATTCATGCCACAGGAAATCTTGGAATGACTTAGCTGTTACTCCTTTCCTGTTTGTGTGGTATCTTGTTCAGTAAACTCTTAGAGAAAACAAAATGATAAGGTGGGTGGGCAATATCCTGTATAGAAATGGAACTATGTTCTTGAAGAGTTGGATTTATTTCTGGATACCAACCTTTTAAAAAGCAGTACATCATTTTCCATCCAACAAATGCCTGCCATAGCCAATAATATGTTGGCATGTCCATTTTCGGCTTATAGTACAAAATAAATGAAAGCCAAGGACATTACAATTGGGAGGGAAGGAGAACTATTATTTAAAAGGCTTTTAAATGATGTCACTATATATTCTTTTAACAACATCCTCTAAAAGCCTTTGAAAAAATAGTCCCTTCCTCCCTCAGTTGTTAACAAAGCCCATACTAGAGACTGCTCTTTAAAAGGCTGTTAAATGGTGATACTATATTTTTTAACATCAACATCATTTAGAAACCTTTTAGAGAACAGTCCTCTTCACCCACAACTAACAGAGGGGGGAAAAAAAGGACATAGGGGAAGGGATTACTTTTTTTTTTAAAGGCCTTTAGATGGTACTGTCAATATAAATATAGCAATATTGTTTTTAAAAGCCCTTCTCCAATGGTGATTCAGCTTTTTGATATGTACTTTTAACCTCATGACCCTGTGTTTTAACGTTGACTGAAAACTCAATTTACTAATAACCGCAATAATTCCTTTTATTGAACAGTTTAAACATCAGTTTCACAACTCAGTGAAACAGACAGGATATATATAATTAGCCCCATTTTACAGAAGAGAAAAACAGGCACTAAGGTTGTGAGTTAGCTGAGGTCTCACTACTAATGTATGGCTGACTCGAAACAATAACCCCATCTCTTGACATGTGGTCTGGTGCCCCATCCAGCTGCCTTGGGTTACATTCATTACTTTGTTTTAGTGATATTCTTCATTGTTCTTTTCATCACGTCCAAATTCTAAGTTAATTCCTTATAATTAGTATAAATGTGGGATTCTATAATTTCAATACTGAAGATAGATATGTAGATGGTAGAGGTTTTATTAACTGTGTAATCCTGATGAAATATAAAATATCTCAAAGCATTGTAGTCATCCTATGCTGTTATGGCCCTCAGACTTTTCCTGAGATTCCTTTGCTCTGGAATGCTTATAAAATTATCACTTGAAATCCACTTTCAGGCATCTAGTTTATTAAATAACTGGTTTTTTAAAGACAGTACTAATCTCATTTTATTGATTTACTTTTGAAAGTTATTCTGTTGACTGAAGATACTGATTCATAATTAAGATCATATTCAAAAAAGTTTCCTCAGTTATCATTAATCTTTGGAAACAAATAATAAATGCTGGTTCTTCCCACTTCCTATTCAGTTCTCTGAAGGAGAGAAAAAAATCTCCAAAGTTGCTTGTATTATTTTTCTTTATCATAAGGAATGTTTTGTGTTTATTGGAAAAGGAATTGTAACTTATTGCTTGACAGAAATGAGGCTTAAAAATATTAAATTCAGTCTTAGTTCTGCCACTGTTTTTCCCTTGTGCTAATACATGTTGTCTTTAATAATAATGAAAGAAGAGTACTTTCATCAACAAAACATTTTCATATGCATTATCTTACTGAATCTGTATAAAAACAATCCTATGAATTAGGCAGTATTACCCTTTATTTTACAAATTCAAGCTCAGAGATGTTAAATGATTTTCTTCTCATTGAATAATTTGAACATCTTCTAACTTAAAATCTCATGTTTTCGTTCATACCACTGCCACCTCTACCTTTGCATGACAAGAAGGACCTTTCTTGCTTCTGAAGAAAAATGTTTCTTATGTAAAAAATAGGTACAGCCTGAGAATACATAGGCCAGTGCCAAAGTACAAGCACCTGGGCCCCAGTCCCAGCACTTGACCCAGAAAAATTCATAGTCCGGTGACTAATGAAAAGAAAACTGAGTCATCAGAAGGCTTTACTACCACAGACATGGACTCCAAAGATACTAGGGTCCCTTCCAGTAAATCACGTTCTTCTCATCCCTACCTTCTCACTGAAGCATTTAAATTATTTATGCACAAATCAGAAATATTGACATGTACCCATTTCCCCATCCTTGTCCTGTGTCAGGAATTCCTCAACAACTATGGTACCTCTGACTAGCATCTGTGATGGGAAAGGATCCTCCTCCCTCTATCAGACTGTAGGAAAGCATCCCTAGGGGTCGTGTTATTTAAAATTAAAGTAGCTATAATAAAACTTGCCTTTCCAATTCGTACATCATCTAAGACATACTTTTCCTTCCTCTAAGACTTCATCTAGCTTGCATCCATATCCCTCTGTCGCCTAACTTAAAATGCAAGAAGCATGGCCAGTTTTTAGGTGTAGTGGTCCCATTTGTGAAATATGTAGAACAGCTACCAATTTCCCTCCCTCACATACTTTTATAAAGAACTATTACATAGCCTAGCCTTTCTCAGAATCTCCACTTGGATCTTGCTGTCCTATAGGAAATGTCCTCATCATGACCTCCCTCACTCAGAATGCTCTATAATTCTGTCTTTGACAAAATTATTATTACCAACAAGATTGTTTATATGAAGTTCCCAACTGTTGCTTCTGGGCCCTTCCCTTTTCATTGTCATATTCCTTCTTACGAGGCCCATTTCATCTTACTATACTCTTTCCCTTCCTTGTTATTCTCGTCTTGGGATCTCTTAATCACTTATCCACATTCAGTGAAGATCTTGGCATCTAACACATAATCTCTCTAGCCCATCATCATCCTGGGAGACTTCAAAGTACATATTAACAACCTGTGCAATATGTTACCTCATAGCCTCTTGATCTGTTCAGTTTTGATAACTTTCACCTGTACTGAATTTTAGCCACACACTTTTATTTCAACTCTGAAATCTTATCTTGCTCCCTTGGTTGTACGTAACCTGGTCCTCAGGCACGTCTTTCTTCCACATTTTCTTTTTGTTTATCCTAAATTTACAACAACTCTGAAACATAGATACTAGTTTCACCATTTCACAAATGTGAAAATTGAGGTCTCTTGAGTATCAGTAACATTTTTAGTGTCATAGCGTTAGTGAGTTGTAGAGCCAGTGGTTCAGCTCAAATCTGTCTGGTTTCCAAGCCCAGCACTTTTTTTTTTTTTTACAGGAGTCTGTGGTACAAATTGGGGTGTAAGGAATCTAAAGACAGGGAGACCAAGTTGAATGGGTAAGCAAAAGTAAGAGGAGCAAAAGACTGGGAGGGACACCAAATGGTTAATTATGGTTAAACCTAAAGGGGATTTTACTTATATTTCCATATGGTTCAAAATAGTTTTCAATAAACATGCACTACTTTTGAACAAAATTTTTTAACATTTTAAATGTCAGTGAAGACCTGAAATAAGCAACCGGTGGTAGCCAGATAGAAAAGAAGTAAATGAATACAAGAGACATCGGACTTGTCAACTAATTGTTTGAGAGAAATGAGGGTGTCAATGATTACACCAAGGCTCTGAGCTTTGTTACAATGGAGGAGAACACCAACATTTTCTTTTACATCCTTGATAATGTCAGTGGGAAAGCAGTAGAACTATCAAGATCCAATGATTATTACATCTATCAAATAACACAGTTGTTTTGTGCTTATGTAAATGTTCCAGTTCTAATGAAATTCATTGTAAACAATTATTGGAACCTTTCTGCTAAACACTTTGAAAACCAGACTCAGTTTTATTTTTATTAGCACCCTTAAACCGAAAGTCAGAAAAGAAATATAAGATAAAGAATAGTAGAACACACCTAAGAATAATATAACATATTTGTATTCATGGTTCTGGAAATATTTTTTCATGGAAGTGGTAAATAAAAGTATGCATCATTCTATATTTCAGACTTCTAGAAAGCATTAAATGTATTGACAGTAAAGCTTATAAATTTATATGTTGGGATGGGAAAAAATAGGATATTATTATAAAGTAATTTCCCCATCTCAGCACCAATGTAAATTGAATACATCCTAAACCAGGTGTTCAGCAAATTTTGTAAAAGGGCAGATAGTAAATATTTTCAGCTTTTCAGCTATGCCATTGCTGTACCAAGGCAGTCACAAATAATACATAAATGAATGAATGAATGTGGTTGTGTTCCAATAAAACTTTATTTATGGACATTGAAATTTGAATTTCACATAATTTTAGTGTCACAGAAATGTTACTTTTCTTTTGATTTTTTTCCAACCATTAAAAAAATATAAAAACCATTCTTAGCTCACAGGTTATATGAAAACAGGCTGTGGACTAAATTTGGTCCACAGGTGTAGTTTTCTGGCCCCTACTTAACACCGTGCATGAAGTGAGAAACCCATTAAATGTTTGTTGCTACTGTATTTAGGTCTTTCTGCAAATATATTTTTATAATATATATTATTACCAAAATAAGAGGTGAAAAAAAGTGTCATGTTTTTCATAATATATACCGATTACTAAAATAAAACATAATTAGCACAATTACATTCTAGAATACCTGATACCTAAATTTACACAATAAGGAAAAAGTTATCCTTAAGATTATAAGCCATTTATTTAAAGTAATAGTTGATAGATGATTGAAATATACTTATTTGAGTCTATCTGTATAGTTATAGCTGAGAATTAAGCAAAGTTGCTCTGTGCTTTTTTTAATCCTATGCTAAGTACTAAGATCAGTACTATGGATTAACGGTAAATAGACTTCACTTTATATAGTTTACTGGTAAGTAGAGCAATACATGGCTTTCTGCATTACAGCTCTTTATCAGTTGAGACATACATTGGTTTAAAAAGTACTAATTTTAAAGATGAAACTATATCTCTGCTTACAACTATTTTCTGATCATTTTTGTAAACCATATATCTAAGTAGATATGCTGTAAAATAAGCCAAACAAAACTAGATACAGAGAGAATTTTATATACTGCAGTTCTTTGTATTTTTGAAGTCCAAAAACAGAATAGATTGATAATACTTTAAAATGATTAAGTGACTAACTGTGGATTAAAGCATAAAAGGCTGGAAAACATTGTTTTCATAAAGCTTTGCATGGAAATGTCATCTTTAAAATAGTAATGCAGATGTTGAACAAGGTTTATTCTTAGCCACCTACTTGATATTCTATGTTTTATTTTTCAATTCTCATTTAAATTTTATAATTCAATCATTTTGAACAACTATCTTCAAAAGAAGTTTTACAACTTTAATCTTAATAATCTCAAAAAAGCAGACACGCTATGTCATAAAATAACTATTAGTGACTAGTTTGTATCCTATAAATCTAACTTGAGTTGATAATATGGTCCATTACCAGCTAACTGCACAGAGTATTTTTCATTTTACACTCTTCAGTTACTTTTTAGTGAAGTGTTAAAAAATATGAAGCTTTTCTCCTCTCTAAAATTGCACGCTGTCTGTCTGTTATTAGGGAGATAACAGCTCTTATAAATGTTTCAGTAAGCGCTAAGTAGACAGTTATGTGCACTCTCATTCCACGCTTATTTGCTTACTGTAATAAACTGATAAAATATGTGTGGTTTGTCTCTGTGTATCTACAGGCATCATGAGTCACATAGATTTCCTTTAGAAATAATGTTGTGTCTGCAGAATTGATTGGTTATTTTCATAAACCATCTAAAGATACACAAACGACTTTTATTATTTAAACATATGCTGTGTAAAGATTTGTAGAGGATTATCTCATTGTTACTTTATGCTTTTTGTTCTGTTAACTCCAAAAGGAGGCTTTTTATTTTAGAGTTATTACCATTATTGAACTAATTACCTCCTCAAGAATCATAGTGAGGATAGTCCATATCATTTGCTTATAATGTAGCTAGATTTTTAATTCTTTGAACATTAGTAGTTAAATAATTAAATCAAAAATAATATTTCCAAATATCGTCTTTCTTACTATCCCATTTATACAAGTTTTAATATTTAATGGGAAATAATGCTGTTATCTAAAACTAGATATTTTGAGAATTAGTGTTAGTATCATAGAAGCCCTTCCAGTTAATGTTTTCCTTTGTGTGTGCCTTCAAGAAGTATGATATTTTTTCATTTGCATACAATTATACATAATAGAAAATTTCTAGTCAAGTCATATCCTAAAACCAACAAATATTAAGATCGATAATCTCTCTTATCACCACAGTGTGCTCTGTAAGATTGTAATATTTTTAGGAACAGCGTTATAATTGAGCACTCAGCATCTAATAAAGTATAGTTATGACCAACACTAGAGTTATATTATCTATAAATCTCTATAATCATTTAAAATAGCAAAATTATAATTTGAGTTCTGAAAGTGGATAAAATTATGATTTATACATTGAACGTAAAAAGGAGAATAAATGGGGAGATAGATAATAAACAATAAATAATAAAATTATATGCATATTGTGTTAGAGAAGGTATTAAGTGGCTATGGAAACAGAAAAAGGGAATCGGAAGAGATGCAAATGGATTAAGCCTCATTAAGAAGGTAACATTTGTCTATGGCCATGCTACCCTGAACAAGCCCGATTCCGTCTGACCTCAGAAGCTAAGCAGGGTTGGGCCAGGTTAGTACTTGGATGGGAGACCACCTAAGAAGACCAGGTGTTGTAGGCATAAAAAATAAAAAAAGTAATGGATTGTAAACTGACAAGGTCCTTGCAATCTGTGAGGTCAACCAAGGGTTGCCTCACTTAAAAAAATAGAAAGTAACACTTGAGCAAAGAAATACCAGAACTGGAGTATCTGGAGAAAGTGCACACCAGGACACCAGGAAGTGGGAACCCATGCCAAGGGCCTGTGGTAGGAGCATTATTGGTTTGTGCAAGGAATAGAAGGGAAGTCTGGAGTGGAGTGACTCATGGGTTCAAGAGTAACATTACAGGGGACCAGACCATATAGGGCCTTATAGGCCTTTATAGGGATTTTACTCTCAGTGAAATTGGGAGCCATTGGAGAGTTTTGAGCAGAGGGGAGACGTGATGTAACTTTATTTTAACTCTTTCTTCCTGGTTACTATATTCAGTCTATGCTATGTAGGATGGAGGAGTAGAAGCAAAGAGACCAGTTAGAAGACTCTTGAAATAATCCAGATGTGAGATGGAGGTGGATCAAACTAGGATGGTAACAGTAGAAGTAATGAAAAATGGTCAGGTTTTACTTAGTTCATGAAAATAGCTGTGGATTCCTTCCCTGAGCTCTCTCTCTCAGGTGTCAGCTATGACTTTTGCGTTCTCTTAGTCTACTAAACCTCTGTCATAGCATTTATCACACAGGTTGATTTACTTAGTTCTCCCCAGCTAAACAATAAACTCCTTGAAAAGGAAAATTGGAATATTCTGTCTTTGTATCATAGTACAGTGGTTTGTAGAACTAAATAAATGTTCATTAGTCGAAAGAGTGAATTAATAAATTAATGATTAATGGTTACTTTGTGTTTGAAATAGTAATGCTTTTATTGGACAGGGAGCCGAAGGAATACCTGACTCTTGAACAAGACTAGCATTCTACCCAAGATGCCCATGGGAGACACTGAATCAGAGAACAAAGAAAGGCAAAGTGGTACTTTATTGCGAACAGGGGCTTTGCTCTCTAACCCCAGTGTAGACCTCCAGTGAGTTAGAATAGTCATATCAAGGACTCCTCTTTCCTATAGGTGTTAGGATCAATTAACCTTGAACCAAAGAAAGCTCTTAGGTTGAGCCATATGAATTGCTAATTCAGCTGTCATGACCTACAGAATTAATAAATTCATATGTTTCTACCTAATCAGAGGCTATACCTGAGTCTCTGATCTCACCACCCCATATCTACTGGGGCTTTAGGAAAGGAGTAGGAGAGTACATTCTCCCATTAGAAGTTTATTCCCTTCTCCCCCAGTTAGTGTCCTGAAATGTGACTCATCCTGAACAGTAGTTGGGTGAGGGTGTTAAATGATAGAAACCCAAAATGAACTAACAAGTAAAAAAAAGGGGAAGTTACAAGAAGGAATGCTAGAGTATTTCTCAGAAAACCAAGCTTCAAAAAGGGCAGGAATATGTCAGCTCAAGAACCATCCACATACAAACCGAAAATACCAGCAGGACTCTCTCATCTGTGCTTTATTTTGATATTTGCTTAATTTTTAGCTGAACAATATGATAGGAATATGGCCACAAACATTGTTTGTTTGTTTGTTTGTTTGTTTTCTGAGTTTTAAATCTCAGAATTTTAGCCATTTGAGAGAGACTGGCTCGATTTCCCAGGTCCCAATCTATAAATCTATAAATCCCAGGAAAGGGACTCACTGGGCCATGTATCCATTTCTGAACAAGTTAACCAAGGCCACGTAATGAGGTAGCATGAGGAGATGCCAGCTTCATCAAGAACTGAATATGGCCAAGTTCCTAGAAGATGGTAGGGTTTTGAGCAGACAGTCCCATACATAACCACTACAGGGTAAAACACTAGAGAGAAACCTCCCTCAAAAGACCAACAGTTAGTCTTGAACCAAATAAAAGCAACCTTGTAACATTGAATTCTTATTCTTCAATGTCAGAACTAACTTAACTCTTTATTGAGCTATCAGAACACATCATGATACTTCAGAAACCCATAAAAAAGTTAATCAGGTCATACAACATGCACTTTCCTAGAGAAAAGTCAAAAAGAAAAAGCAGTTTCTACTATGAAAAGTAGTATTCTCTTTAGCAAAGCCACTACCTCATATGGTGCTATTATGTAGATTCCAAAGAGGCAACCCTTGAATGTAAGCTAGAATTTAAGCTCATATCCAGTTGCCACTGCACAATTGTATATGACAGTCCTACTAAGTGCTAATTTAGTTATTTGGAGTAAGTGGATCTGGGAACCTTTGACCAACATACAAGATAACAGGTTAGCCTGAGACAATTTCACGAATACCTGTAGAAGGCATGGGACTCCTTCATCAAAGACAAAGGACGGTTTATTACTTACAGCAATAGTAGTGGCCTGTTATAGCAAAATAACATCATTTGCACTGTTTCTTTTTGTTCCAGTTCCTATAGGGTGACAAGCTGAAGGCCAGATGATGACTACTCATGCAGTGTGTTGCTTTACACACAGAGAGGAACCTGAGTATAGATGATCTCAATCTTATATAAGGATCGTTAGCAAATCTTTCTAACTTTTGCCCCCCAAAGAGATATTTACCTCTTTCCAAAGGCTTTTTGTTATACAGACATCTTTGGAAAAATTCTCAGGAGCAAAGTTATTAATGCCTTTTCTCAAAAAACATGCAGAAATGTGATTTGTTCCCCAAAAACGGGGGAAGGGAGGAGGAAGGATATAACATTTGTGACCTTAGAACAGGGGTTGGCATACTTATTCTATAAAGGATCCAGATAGTAGATATGTTTGGCAGTGCAGCTACTCAGCTGTACCATTGGAGAGCAACCATCAACAATATATAAACGAATGAGTATGGCTGTGTTCCAATAATCTTTATAAAGCAGGCAGCAAGCTACATTTAGCCTATGGGCTGTATTTGCTGACCCCTGCCCAAGATGATTTGTTTTGTTCAAACTTGTTAATAACTACCTTCTTTCTTAAACCCTCCCTTTTACAACCCAAGTCTAGATCATTCTGTAATTAACATTTTTTCCCTTGTTTTTTTTTTACATTTAAGAAAATTATTGACATTTATAAAATGTGAAGTCAGCAAAGCCATTCACAATGTTTAGCATCCTCAGATATGTTTCTGAAATGTAGATATTTAATTGGATATACAAAATATTGAATATTTTGGAAATATTGCTTTCCTGTCAGGATTAATTATATTATGTATGGAAATTGTTGAAGGATTTATGGAACCTACTGGTTTTATTGGTCAAGATGTCAACTATGTAGTTCATCTAGATTTTGGAGGAAGTTGATTTAATGAGACTTTATGAACTTAGAAAACAGGTAAAATAATTAAAAAGCAATCAAACACTTTCAGTTAGCCCCTTTCTATACTTCAAAAAGTGTATATCATTGCCACAAAGTGCCATTTATAATGCTATTTATTATAGAAGGGAACAGAGACCTCTCTGTATTGTCACAGCTAACCTCTGAGGATTATCACAGAGGTTTTTTAGATACAGAATTTATAAGAGAACACTTCTTGAGCTTCAGTGTGGAAAGAATGAGTAGAGAGAATCGTACTGTTTTTCTTCCTGTGCACATAACATCTTTTTAACTATTATAATAAAAATGCAGAATCTTGAGACAAGGTAGGAAACAAACCAATATTTGGACCATGTATCCCAGGGTTATATTGAGAGAGAGAATCAATAAACCAACCGAGACATGTTGACAGCTCTTAAATGACTTAAGGCATACCTTCTAAGCACCTTTTATATTTGGATTGCTAATTCCTGGCTGTTTGTAAACCATACCCCTGCTTCTGTATATTATACTTATATAAACACTCTCACACACATGTTCTAAGTTTGTTTGCTTATTTTTATGATGCCCACTATATCTTTGAAGGAATGTTCATTGCTAAGGATTGCTGTCTTGGGTGACGCTAATAAACCCCCAGGACTTGGAAATAGAACTTAGTGTGAGCATTGAAACAAAAGAGTTTGGAAAATAATTATTATGCAGGAAAAAGAACCTAAAATTAGAAGTGAAAGTGCTTTGAAAACTTAAAATGCTCAACTGCCATTACTATCTTCAGAAGGCCAAAGTAGAATGCACAGGCCAGTCGTTCTATGACTTTATGTAGCCAAAATTTTTCATTTATCAAGTTATTTATTATATTTTACAAATAAACTCATGCATTTTTAAGATGATTATTCTAAATTGTCCGCCCTTATAAGTCGAGCTTTTGGAGAAGGGATACTGTACTTTAATGTCAATTAGGAGACATATATCATTTTGGATATGTGATATTTAATTCTTAGGTTTTTGTTAATGAATTTTAAATTATTAATATTAGTAAGTTTTTAATGTTATGGGGTATCAGTGGCATAGTGAACATGTTGACTAGGTTAATATATACTCTCACAATTATAGAAAACCTAGTTTGGGAGAGCACACTTGTTAGGAAAAAAATCTCGATTAGGTCTGTTTAATTCCAAATTGATTTTAATTAAAAAATGAAAATAAAAAATAATAAATATACCTTGCCTGTGTCAGGTAAGCCACTTGCAGTACTTTGAGTGGAAAGAAAGTTGTCACATGTTTTTAGAATGGACTGTATTTCTTCATTTAATATGCTGCCTGTGATTCCATTCAAGATCAAGGGGAGAATTTAACAAAAAGAGTCTAAAGTTCGTTGGAAGGATAAACACGTGATTAACCAAGAAAATATTGGTGGAGAGGAGAGGGAATGAGGGACTTTTCTTTTTTCTTTTTTTTTTTTTTTTTGCCACATTTAATCATAGTGTAGGTCTGTAAGAAATAAAACAATGTGGTACTAGATTAACAGCTCAGTCGGGGTCCAAAAGTGTTTCCAAGTACATAAATAATTAGAATATTTGCATTTAAAGATCATCAAGAAAAGCTAACATTAAATCGTGTACAAGCTATTGGTTAAGTATTTAGAGAAGAATAATTAAATTGGAGCTGATATACCTAAATCAGTTCCACATGAATTAAAAAATCGGAACATGAAAGCTCTAGAAGAAAATGTAAGTGAATAGTTATATTATGTATGTATTAGTTATATTATGTATGTAGATCTTAAAGTAGGGAAGATCTTTTTAATCATTAAAGCAAAGGTAGAGACCACCTTAAAGGAGATCATAGACTTCAATTGACAGTGAAGAAAATTCAAGGTGAAAATGTTCAGAGAATCACGATTGGAAATGAAGATACAGGATGTTCATTATTGGCAGGTCTATCTTACAGTTCATAAGCCTGAGAAAATCAACTGACAAATGATTAAAACTAATAAGAAAATTATCGAAATGTCCAAATATAGTGTACTAGGAAAAAAACTAACAAATTTATAAACTCTAAAAATATAAATATATATAACTGAGATTATTCTCTTATTAGATATATATTTTTTAAATACTTCGATATATGCCTGTACAGAAAAATTTTAATACTGTTTTGAAGGCATTTACATTTTTATGTAATTTCTGACCTAATATCTTTGTGTGTTCATTGTTGTGGTTTATGTAATGCTTTAGGGAAAACAGGTTAAATATCATAAAATTTTGCATGTTCTCTAAGAGAATTAATAACTGTATTCACTAAATCATTTTTTTCTTTTTCCAATATACAATAGGTCAGTACTCCTGTCTTTGTACCGATGAAAACTCATGTGCTGCTTCATCGAATGAGTGGAAAAGGACTAGCTGCCCATTATTTCTTTCCAAGACAGCCTTGCATTTTTGGTGCTAAGATGGTCTCTGTACAAATAACATTGAGCAATACTACTGATCGAAAGATAGAAAATATCCACACAGGAGAAAAAAAACTTCCTACAGGCATGCAAATGCATGTTTTTAATCCAATAGGTAAATATTCTCATTTAAAGTTAACTTTAACTGTGATAATTAAATGTGTTCATCTTTTAAAAAGTAGCATACATATGATTTTCTTGACTATTAGCATACTCTCTTTGTTTTCCCTTTTTAAACTAAATTTACCATACAAGATAAACATTTCTTTGCCCTTAGTGAATCAGGTTCCAGCAAGGGTAATACCAGTGTTGATGGGAGGATGGGTCTGAAGAATCCAAATTGCCTCCCATTTTACCTATATCTTCATTAACTGCCCTTGTCACTCTTCTTGGTCAGTTTCATTCCCAGCATGCTTTTTTTTATGCACTACCTCGCATATCTCCCCTTCCCTGTTTCCTTTCACATTCTGTAAGTTGAAAAGTGAAGGGGATGAAGACGAAAAGACGTATACTATTCCACTTGTCTTCCTTTTCACACATAAAATATAGAATAGCCCATAGTATATTACTGGTATTTATACACATCACGTTTTTTGTTTTTGGGGTTTTTTTAATCTGTTTACACCATTTAAAACTCAAGATGTTTTTACATTTAAAACTCAACCCAAAAATCTCACTTTCCTTGGAATAAAATACAAGACATGGCAGTACTGGGTCTTTATTCTCACATGCAGTGCAACTAGCCGATGCAGAGTGGGCTGCCTCTTAGATGTAGCTTGTGCTTTCCAGGTTACCTCAGTGCCCATTACATGATGTTGTCTCAGTGAACTGTCATCCCCTTCCATTTTTTAAATATTGTACCAAAAACATGCCTTTTAAAGATTAAGTGTAATAATTGTATGTCTTACTTTGAGTTTAAAATAGTGCAGTAATTAGCATGTCTATCTCTATTCTTTCTGTTTTGCGCAAGTGGAGATAGCCCTAAAGTTTCTTTGGGAGAATTGGCAGGCAGAATTTCAATTAAAAGTGATATATGGTTTCTATCATTGAATCTTTGAAATGTTATAATCAGAGAGCTCCAGATAGTTCCTTTTTACAATACTTTAGGTGAGCAAAGCCTTTGACCAGGACTGTGCCTTCTTTACTCATTATTTCACATAACTATTCTATTTTTCTTCATCTTCA
The DNA here is from genome assembly GCF_000151845.1 of Pteropus vampyrus. Taxonomy (NCBI): domain Eukaryota; kingdom Metazoa; phylum Chordata; class Mammalia; order Chiroptera; family Pteropodidae; genus Pteropus; species Pteropus vampyrus. Next base: position 300,258 of record NW_011889043.1, read on the forward strand.
CCCAAGTTCTTTGACATTGTTGAATTCTCTTGTATAGTTTTCATGATTCATTCAGTAAAGGAAGTCATTCTTTGTGTTATATTTTTACACAAAGGAATAAAATAATTCCTAATGGACAGAATATGGTAGATTTTTATAAGTAACCAAAGAAGAGTTAAAAAAAAGATGATTTCAGAACCCACTTAATAAAAAAAAAAAATCTTGATAATTAAGACACCATTTAAAGAATACAGACTATCTTGATTTTTAATTATTTTGTGAAGTTAATATATTGCTAAGGAGTTGTAAATATCCCAATTTGTGTTCTTTTTTAATTGCTTAAGATCTAGCCTCTTAAAAGAAGCTTCAAACAGCTGATATATGAATTATCTGAAGGTTGAAAATCTTATCCAAAGATTAAAACAGTAGAACAGTATTAACATTCTTTTGAGCTGGCATATGAGTCAGTGAGTTGACCTTTTGTTGGCCTATGTAGAATAGAAGAAATAAATATAATAAATTTCATAGTATGGTCCTAACAGTAATAAAATATGAATGTATACCATTGCCTTGGTACTCATAGTAGGCTTTTCCTTTCTTAAGCAAGTTTTTTTTTTTAGTTTCATATTCCAAAATTAGATTTTATCGAGCTTTTTTTTTAACATTTTTATTAGTTTCAAGTATACAGTACATTGGCTAGAGATCTATATAGTTAGTAAAATGATCCCCCCAATTGCTCCCTCCCTCCCCTGACCTTCCACCTAGCCAATGTATTAATGCTAATTGCATTCCCTATGTCTTAGGCACGTTTTTATGACTATAATGTTTCATTCGTTTTGTGGGCGTTTATTGAATACCCTCAAGATACAGAATTCTTTCCCATGCAGTGGATATTTGTAGTCTATTTTGTCAGTAGACTTACAGAATATGATATATCTTAATTAGTCCTCCAAAAATATCTTGACTGCATGTTTTTCTGAAATAAGAAAGGTAAGATAATTGTTTTATTTAATAAACATATGCATATATGTTAAGGAGTTCAGCAGCTTTCTTATTTGTCACCAGTCTATTTTCTTTTTGTCTATAATATATGATGACTTTTTTCTGGGTTTTCCCTGCCATTAGAGTGAAACTGGATTACTTGCAAGAATATTAGGAATAACGTGACATTTTTCTCAAAGTGACCAAGAGTTTTAAAACATACACACACATGCACACACACACAGAGTAGCCTTAGGTTGTCTGTACTATAGTCAGTTGACAAAGTTGAGTTTAGCTAAGATTTTACTAGATACTGTACAACTGTTATATCCAAGTAGATGACATCCTTTGTGATTTCATTTTTCATTATTAATGATGTGCTATAATAGAACCAGTGTTTTTCAGCCATTTCTATATAATATTCTCATGTATATTGCAGTGATTCAGAGCAGTATCCAAATAAAGTCACCTAACTGAGTAAATTTTCCCAATGTAGTAGGCTTCAAATACTATAAAAATCCATTATATGAATAATTTTATGCTGATCACTTTGTTCCTGAAGCATTCATATAATAAAACATGCCATTGATCATAAGCTGTCCTCCAGAATTAGCATGGCGCTAAACTCACATTTAATTATCTTAAGACTAAAGATAATACCAAACTGTGTCAAAGAGTGCTGTCAGCAGGCCATCTTGAGAACTGTCAGTTTGTCAAATGAAATACAAAGATACATGATGTAGAGAGATCTAAATCATGAATGCCATCATGTTATGAAGATGACAGCATTTGCTACCAATGTGGTATTCGGCTACAAACAAGACCAAACCCCAATATATCTATTAGCACAGAAAAAAACATTAAGAATTCACTAAACAATTGCCTTGAGCATTGTGACCGACAGTACTGTAAACTAATAAAGGTGTAGCTTTGGAGAAATGCAAAAAAATCATTATAGTTATTTACAAAAAAGCCTGTTTGCCAAAGATTTAGGCAACAAATCTTCTGGTACTTGCATAGCATCCTGGTAAATGTTAAGTTTATAAACAAATGAAATTCAAACTGGAAAAATCAGCTTATATGCCACTAAGCAAACCAGTATTTTAATCAGTATCAAACAAGTACCCTCTTATAATGCCTAAACTTCATTGAGCCTATCAGACATAAACATACTTCTTGATATATTAAGCTTATTGAATTATTCTTTTGTACTATCTGATCATCATCTCTATCATAGTTAGCATTAAATGGCAAATCATACTTGCCAACATGCGCTAGGATAGTCACAGTCTACTGGATTAAAGTGTGTTCGCTAAAATATAACCACATTTAATAAGATATAGAGAGAGTAGAAAAGCTAAATATAAAGCTGCTGTACAGTATGATTGCAGTTATACTGAAAACTTTTAACAAAGTGGAAATCAAAAGTGGATGGTTTCTGTTTAAATATGTAATGTATATATAAATATGTATACTAAATAATATATTTAATATATTTAAGATCCCTTATTATTCTAATGTACAGCCAGACTTTGGAATCACAAACATAATAAAATTTTTTTATTGTTTGTCTTAAGTTTTATCATTGTCAAGTGAAAAAACACCACTTTGTATGTATATTGACAGTTATTTCCCATACCTGGTTAGTTGATAGATGAAACTTCAAAAATTCCAAATCTATAAAATATCATTTTATTAGTTGTTTTTTTCAAGATAATCTAATCTGTTACTAAATTTTCTTTCAATAATTATTCTTTGAATAATACAATTGGACTTATTTTGGTTTCTATAATGCCAGTTTTGATTAATTTCTCAGTACAGTAAATTAATTTCATCCAGCTTTTTTTTAATTCGCATTTTTAAATTTTGGATTTTTTCCCTGTAGAAATTTAGAACATCATTTAAATTTTACTTTTTTATATCTAAATAAATATTCCAAAGTTTTAAGTATATAATCTCTTAAAAGCACTCAGAGTTCGTTACAATTGTTCTTCACAGGACTAAATTTATTTCCTTCCCACATTCAATGCCTATAGAGACAATAATACAAAACATGAAATTCTCTGAATTTCAGAAACAAGTAAATATAATGTACTCATTGAAATATGTGCAGAATTAAGTTGTGGAAAATAAAGCCTTCAAGCAGAATAGTGAAATTAACTTATAATTTGTTTTAATATTCTTAGTTTGAAAGTGTTCTCATAAGCCATCATTAAATTTGACTATTTTAACCAAACTGCAAACATTACATAAGTTTTCGGTGTTTAGTTGGCCTCTTTTTCACATCCTCTGTGTTTTCATGTCTAAATTATCTAATTTCCTAGAATCTCTTGAGCCTGAGGGATCCATTACTGTTTCAATGGGTATTGACTTTTGTGATTCCACTCAGACTGCCAGTTTCCAGTTGTGGTAAGTTCAATTGTTTTTCTATATTTCTTATTACCTGTAAAGAATAGCAGATCAAAACTAGGCTTTCAGCAGCTTTTTTCTTTGAGAGACAAAACATTTTAACAAATGTGCTTTTCTTTGGCAATGGTTAGACTGCCATGGAATAGTTGTACAAATTGTGTACACTATATGTATGTTTAGCATATGTCACACAACTAGCCATTCCAGTCTGCCATATATGATTAAAATTCATAGTTTGTTGGTCAAAGTAAGAAGCTAAATAATTTTTTTACTTCTCTTAGCTCTACAGTTTTGGAAAATTCAGGAGAAATAAAAAAATTTAGTAATATTATTGAATAGCCCAGAGAAGAAATCTTTTGAAAAAAAACATCTTATACTTTATCTTGAGCCTCCTAAGTGGAGAATTATTGATTCTGTCAGTACCTAAAACCCATACATTTTTCCCTTTTTACTTTAATTTGCAAACTGCTTTTAATAAAATTCAAAAGAAAATGCAATTGGCAAAGGTTTCGTAGGTGAATATGATTCAAAGGAGCTTTTTCTAGGATTGGGTTTTATCATTGTTAATTGTTTTTATATCATGTTTTATACATTTCTAATGAAGTCCAGAAACTATTAGCAGTTAGTACAAAGCTCATATTCGTGCATCTTTAAGAATTATCTTTGAACTCTTTTATATTTTTCTGGTCTAAGATATAATTTGTGATTTTGAAATGAAGTTGCTTTGTTTTCTGAAGAGAATCGAGACATTTATCTGAATTTTAACTAGGTTAAAGCAGAATTTGTTAAGGATAAAAATCTCCAAGCATAGGTAATAGACATTTTAAAATAAGTTTTATAGGTTAAATATAGTCAGCCTTTTTTTTTTCATATACCTTTTCAGTTTACCAGTAATTCAGACCTAATATTGTACCATTTATTACTGAGAACCTGCAGTGATAAATATAAGCAATGTAGCATAACACATTGATTTTATGCAAATCATCACCTTTATGTTTTGGGAGGTCTACTATATTAGTGATATATAAAAACTGATTACTTTTCTCAACATTGCCTAGTAATTGTTTATTATTTTTCTATTAGGCAAACAACACAGATCAATATTACCAAGCACAAGACTATGAGTAACATCACTCTAAATAGATTTGCCTCCAACACCAGAGGTATATTCATTTTAATGATTTCAACAATGTGAGCCCAATGACAAAGCTCAAGCACCAAGTTAGAGCACAGTTACAAACTAAAAAATTTATTTTTTCTTATCAATTTGTGTAAATAACCTTTTATATGCTATGTAATGAGGGTTTTTAAAAATATATTTCCATTACATTTCCTCTGTAGTCCTTTGGACAAGATTTGCATTTTGTCTTTCACAATCAACTAAGTCCCTTTAGAGATAAATATGTAGATAGTGTTTGATTTTTCTCTTACATTGGGAAGTATATACGAACAATTTTTTTCTCAATTTCTCTTAAACTAATTTTAGGAAAATGATGAATGTATCTTACAAAGAAAATAACTTTAGCTGTTATAAGCATTTACAATAATATGTTTTGCTGTTGTGAAGGTATAAATTAGTTATTTTCAATTTAATTAAGAACATAAGCATACTAGATAAAAAATTATTTTTTATGTGTTCCAAAAAGAACACTTTGTCTTGCATCAAATGTAATTGATCCTGAAGCAGTGTAATCACAATTATTCACTTTCTTAATTGGCCTGCCCAAAATCAGAAAATGGAAACCGATCGACAGTGTTTAAATCAATAGCTTCATAGTAGTGCTAGAGCGGGTAGGGAGATAGTGGTAATGGGTAGATCAATTGGTCTTAGATGCCAATCACTGACTGTGCCTTTTGCATAGTAAACAGCACTTTTTGCTTAGTGATGTGTTGTATTAGTCTTGGTAGTTCAATAAAAAGGAAAAAAAGCTAGAATGGTTGATATTGAATTTTTTCCTTGAAATACATTATGCAAATCAATACATAAAATTATTGGTAATAAGACCATATTTGATAGCAAGCCTTCAGAAATGCTGAGAACATGGACTATAAGCCTTCAGGTACACTTCTATTTATTAAAAGAAAAAGAACAAGAGTAAAATGATCCTAGTTTAGCCTCCAGATTAATTCTAATCATTATAGTTGTATATTTATATAGATCTATAGAACTGTTATATGTAGCTATATAGTTATGTGGATACTTGATAAGTGTTAATGTCACTTTCTTTTTGCTTTGCATTTTAAATGGCAATCAAATTAAGTCCTTGATTAAATTTGAGATTGAAAATGTGTTTAATATACAGAAATGTATCTCTAAAAGTAGATGCAGTACATAAACAGGTCTCATCCTTATGATTAGATATTAATGTATCAACTAGTATGAAAATAATATGGCTCGGCTCAAGTTAGAGGGCAGAGCACTAGCATCCACACCTCTTTTTGCCCCAAATCCATTAAAAAGACAGAAAATACATTCTTTAAAAGAGAATGAACACTTAAAAAGGAAAAGTAAGAAAGTCTGTCATTAGCTGACCAGAAATTGTGAAGAATTATTGGCGGTTAGAAAGTAAATCGAAGCAGATAAACAATAACAGAAAATAAAGACCATAGAGCAAAACACTCATGGGAAAAATTACTACAGCGGTAAGAACAAATCTGGCAGACTATCAAGCACAAAGTGAACAAGTGAAAAGAAAAGTTAGGATAAGACAGCCATCAGGGAATTAAAGAACTGCTTCCAACCCCACTTCCCCAACCTTACCCCTAGCAGCCGGCAATATATACATTTAATCGTAGGCTTACAAATTATACTGTAAAGAAAGTGAACTAGTTGCCAGGAATGACTTTTGGTGTGGATCTGGGGGTCTTCGAGAACAGCAGAGTTTGAGTTTTGGGGAAGGAGGTTAGAGATGAGATAAAATGCAGTCAAAATAAGATGGCTGGAAGGGGCTCCACGTACACATACTAGTTATCATGATTCATGTCAGTAAGTTAAATTCCACTTATATTAAACATGTGAAAAACAAAACATCTGCTACTTATAAGAACCCCACCTAAAAGAGAATGGTGCAGAAAAATTAAGAATAAAAAGATAAAATATGTGTATATGTGTGTGTATATGTTTGCTATCTGAAAGACTGTGAAAAGAAAACAGGGCATTAGTAACACTATAAAAATAAAAAGCATTTTAGATTTTTAAAAAATTTTCTATTTATTGCAGTCCTCCATAAAAACATAAGTAATAAACTTTTCAACAGCATAACTTTGTAATATATAAATCAGAAACTAATAAAATGCTAGGAGAAATTGATAAAACCATGATCATGGTATATTTTAATACACACATCAGAACTGACAAATTAAAGAGGAAGATAGATATTTAGATAGACTTAACAGGTAGATATATATAAACACAAAAACAAAATTTCAATAATTCAGTTATCAAGTTTGATCTAAGATATATGTGTGTTTCCAAAGAATTTCTTGTTTCCTGAGTACAGAAAATACACATTTTTAAAAGACACACAGGGTATTCCAAAAAAAAAAAAAAACAGGAGGAGGAGAAAAACTATGGGCTAATATAGTTCATTAAGAAAAAAGACACATAAGAAAGATTTAAAAAGAGCAAGTCAATAAAACAGATCTTCTAAATTACAAAATAATATGTATAATGCTATACCAATATATTGGAATATGTAGATGAAATGAAATCAATGGTTTCATAGAAAAATATGAATTATGAATTTTAAAAAGGTTAAATTTTATCAGAACTTCAAAAAAGAGATAACCTCTATATTATTTAAACTTTTCTAAAACAAAGGAAAAGGAAAACTTCCATGTCATTCTATAAGGCTAGCATAGCCCTGATTTTAAAACCCACAAGAGAAAAAAACCCAAAAGGATAGCATACAAATGTGCACGCCACTTGAGGTTGTAAGCTCAAATGACTTCTGGGCCATGCAAGTTACCTCTCACCACATAAAATATCAGAAGCGTTCTCTAAGTCATAAAAACAAAACAAGGTTGCTCCCTTCAACACTATTTCACATTACAATGGAAGTTCTAGCCAATGTAGAAAAGTGAAAACAGAGGTGTAAATCCTAGAAAGTCAGAATTATCATTTTATTGAATATAATATTCAATCCAGAAAATCTTAGAATCAACAGAAAATCTATTTTTAAAACTAATGAGTTTAGAAAGGTATACAGATCATTAAATGAATGTCATTAAGATTTCTATATAGTAGGAATGACCAATTTTAAAATGTTATGAATAAAATTATTTAAAGAACAAAAGGAATAAATTAACAAGAAATATATAATACCTGTGTCAGAATTAAAGCTTTCCTGAAGGCCGTGAAAAGAATATGTAAATAAGATAATAAATATACTCTGTTTCTAAATGGGAGACACTATTCTCGCTCAAATTAGTCTTCAACTTTAATGTTGAAGTTAAATAGTTCAGAAGGCCTTGTCAAGGAACTTGACAAATTTCTAAAATTCCACTAAAAGAAATTGTTCAAGAAAAAAATCAAAACAAAAATTTAATGAAAAAAGCTTTTCTCTACAATAATTTCAATATTCTTTAAAGCCACACGAATGTTTTTTAATTTTATTATATTTATTGGGGTGACATTAGTTAATAATATTATATAGGTTTCAAGTGTATGATACTATAATACATCATCTGTATATTGCATTGTTTGTTCACCACCCAAAGTCAAATCTCCTGTTACTATATATTTGACCCCGTTTTCAGAGGTCATTTCTATAGTTCATCATAAAATTTTTATTCAACATAATTGACTTTGCACAGGAATCAGTAAAACAAAACAGAAAATTCAGAGATTTTGTATATCATAAAGGTGGCATTTCAAATCAGTGGGGAAAGAATGGACCATTCAATAAATGGTATTGATGACAAAAGGTAACTTCCTCCCACAGATTACTCTAAAATAAATTCCAGATGGATTTATGATTTAATCATAAAAACTCAAAGTCTTTAAATATAATATAGACAAATATTTTTATACTCTTTGGGGGCAAAAGTCTTAAGCAAGATATAATACCTTCCAGAAAGATATAGAGAAAAATTATTGACAGTTTTGAATATTAAATATTTTTAAATTCTACCAAAAAAAATATCATAACAGGTGAGGGATGGTGAGAAAGTATTACAGTGTATTTAGGAAACAAAAGTTTAATAACCAAAATATATAAGGAACTCTCACAATCAATATAAAAGATTCCAATAGAAAATTGGAGAAAGGCTACAAATAGGCATTTTACAAGAAAAGAAATGCAAACGGCCAATTAATTATAAGATGTTCAAGATCACTAGTAGGAAAAAAAAAATATTTCACCCATCAGGCAAAAATTTCTAAATAGTTTTAATATCTGACATTGACAAGGGAGGTGGAGAAAAACGTATTCTTTTATATTGTTTGTGGGTCTTAAAATTGGCACCTGTTTTAGGGCAGTGTGGCAGCATCTATCAAAATTCATTCTCTTCAACTTTAATAGTTTCATTTTTAGGACATCAAGCCCAGGGAAATACTGGTGCTTGTGCAGAAGGAATAGATCTATCAAAGACTATTAAATAAGTATTACAATAAGGAAAATGCAAACGAGAATCGATAGGCAAGTGCTTAAATTACGATACATCCCTATTATGTATGTAGGTTTTGAGTATCTACTATGCATTCAGCATTATACTGAGTATGATATTTCACTTAATTGTTAAAGCTAGACTGTAAGGTAAATGCCATTTTTCTCACTTTATGGATGAGGAAACTTCAATCTCACAATGGTTAGTCTTCTTGTTAATTTCTCTTACCTAGAAAATCGACCAATTTGAGTCCTAGGAGTCTGAAATGCCATAAGATTTAGTATAAGTGTAGGCATTACAATTTAATGTTTAACAGGTAGAATCTTGTCTTACCTTAAACTATTATGCCATTTGATCACATGTAACTATGCTATTTAGAGCAGCCTAATAATAGTACTTAGTCAATCTGGTAAACAATTCCAGTAAATTTACATCTATTATTACTCATTTTCACCATTCCATATCCATGGAAAGATATCTGTATTTAATTGATAGATCTTGAGGTAATCATTCTAAGTAAAGTAAGCCAGACAGAAAAAGTTGAAAACCACGTGATATCACTAGTACAAGAAGATCAGAGGTCAACAGTTAAGAGCTGCAGGAGTAGCTCCACAATATCTTCATGGTATAAGGTCTTTCCAACTTTCCATTTCATGTGTTTTTTCATTAGCATATGCCAATCATCTTAATGGTCACAAGATGCTCTACTGCTCTACTTCAGGCTTCTATGTGCATTCCAGGAAAAAAAAAAAAAGGAAGGAGGATAAGTGACTTGGAGACAGGAGCCATGTCCATTCAAAAAAGCAAAACTTTCCCAGAAATCTCCAGCAGACTTATGTTTATGCATCACTGGTCATAACTTGGTCACTTGATCACTCTTAGCTACAAGAGAGGCTGCGAGATAGTGTTTCAATCGGGTACATTGTCTACCTGAACAAAATCAGGATTGTTTCAGGAAAGAAGAAAAAATAGATATTGAGGAAGCAACAAGTAGTGTCTGCCTCAGCAGTGTTCCAGTTTTATTACATTTACCTCATGAGACCCATTTGGATGAACTTTTATCCTTAGTTTTTCATGTATAATTACATGTTTCAACAACTACAGAAAATAAACACACATTAACCAAAAGAAATGAAAGCAAAACATCCAATCAATTTCCATCATGTATTAGTCTCTAACACATTGCTGCTTGCTAGTGGTGACATTTCAGGATCACCACCACCCCACCACCACCAACTTAAACCTGCTGCTTCGCACTTAGAGTTTCATATGTGCTTTAGAAGGCAAATCTTTCCCTTCTTTCTCGGCTCTCTCACCCTTCTCCCTGGGCATCAGTGCTGTATAGCTTCCTATTGTCAATGGAGTAAATGGCATCCTTTAAGAGTGTTGGGAAGGAGATGGCTGATCATTTCATCTGTAATTAAAAAGAAAACATGAAGAAAGATAGTGTAGTATAATTTAACCCAGTGGTCCTCTGGCATTTTAATTATGTACATCTATTAGTAAAATATTTCTGCTATGTATAATAAATATCTTCCCATATGTATAAATGTATTTTTAAATTATATATGTTGTGTGTATGTCTCACTGTGCTAACATATTATGTATGTACTAAAATATGTAGAGGAAAAAATAGAACTTTAAAAGGAATTAGAAATACTTTTCTATATCTCTACTGTAGCACTTACCATTCTATTTTAAACATAATTCAACTCTTTCTCACTGGACTTGTGAACTTAAAGGTTCAATCTCACTTGCCTTTAAATCCTCAGGGACTTGCACAGTACATGAGATCAAGTTTGTATTCAGTAAATGTTTATTGAATTAATAAATAAATTGGATTTATTGGTCTGCCTTGGACAATCCACATGTGAATAATTCAAAGCATTTTTTTTTTTTTAGTCTTTACTTCATTTAAAAAAATGGCAGCTTACAAAATAAAATATATACTAGCATAAAATAAAAATAGATATCTTTTCTTTCTTCATAATACATTATTTGTCCCGACCTCACCCTTCAATAAAGTGGTTTTTTACCTAATGTTTGGTCTTTCTTATCCACAAAATCCATCCACCTAGCCACTTTCTCACTGGCCATGAGATCTAGTTCTTTCTGTGCCATTTTCAAGAAAGCTTTTGCTTTTCTGATACAAAAGAACACATTTGGTTGGCTTAGTTATGCACTGCTCTTCCATCATCACTCTTCCTTCTTCAGTGGAATGTAAAAGTACCTGGAGATGCAGCAGCCATCTGGCAACCGTAATGATAACTGCCAACACACTAGGGATGGTGGAGTTGAAAGCCAGAGAAACTCGGGTCCCTAACAGCACCTTTAAGCCATTAAACTAGCCTTTCTTTAACTCCAGGATGTGTTGTATACTAAACAATAAGCTCTTGTTTCTCAAGAAACTGTTAGTTGGATTTTCTGCTTATTTGCAGCCAGACACAGTCCTAGCTGATAGACTCATCAACTTGCCTTCAGATATGTAACTTAAAATTTTTAAAGCAGTTTTTGTCATTTCTTATAGTGTCATAAGATTTAAATGAAATCAATGCACTGTTGTTTTTTCTATGTGATACAAGTATAAATTGCCTTTCTTACGTTCTTCATATCCTGTCAATTGAAATAATAACTTTCACCACATGTTGATCCATAATGTCAGTGAATAACACTACTAGACAATAAAGGTTTTGGTTTTAAGGAAGCACGTTTGCAGATGAGATATTGTTTTATTAGCACATCTAAACACAGTCGAGTCACTCCATTTTATTAAAAGCTAATCTACTATTTTAAAACTAATATTTAACCATTTTAAACTAAAGCACTGTATTTTCTACACTTTAAGTACACAAAGTAAAGATAAAATATTTCTTATCTATATAAGCTGTGTGAAGTGTTCCTCTGATAATAGTGGATCTACACTCTTGCTGCTTACTTGTTTTTAAGAGTTCTGTGTTAAATGGTGTATTTACTGTAACTGCATATTTTTGTAAATAGTTTTCCAATTGAAGTAAGAAATGTATTTCTCTGCAAATAATGTTGAGAAGTTTTTCAAGCCTTTTAAGCTGTGACTTTAAGCCAAGAAGCTCTTACACTTTATATGCTGGCATATGCTTTAATTGCACCTATTTAACTGCATAGTGTTAAGAAGAATGTTTATTAAGCTTTTAGTCAGCTTTTATGTGGTATTTATTTTAGTACCAAGGATGATTGCTTCAATGTTAATATTCAGCCACCTGTTGGAGAACTGCTTTTACCTGTGGCCATATCAGAGAAAGATTTTAAGAAAGAACAAGGTGAGTGATTACTACAGTTTACTAGAAATTCACATCCCAAATATGTGCTCATTTTTCTGGCTTGTCTCTAAGATAAATTACCATGTACTTAGTTATTAACAGATGTCAGTACACAATCTTCTAATTTTTGCTAGTGCTTTGCCTTTATAAAATAACCTTAAAAGTATATGTTTATCTACATTCTGGGTATACCTGACAATTGATTAATATGTCTTTAAAATAATTAACTTTTTGATTCTGGGAGTTGTGGTTTGCCAACCTAATGATGTTCTTATGTGTTTTGTATTAGTGAAGATGTCAAGAATTTGGGACTTAACCAAAGTTCTACCACTATAGATGTTGTATTTCTGGTTTTTTTCCATTATAGAATTGTTTTTCATGTCTTACCAATATATTTTTCCCTGCACACATTAGAGTGCCTTACCCTTCAAAATAAAGTCCTAATTATAGCTTTAAAATACCTTCATTTTCTTTTGACCTAATTCTATATTAAAGAAATGTTATATTGTCAGATTATCAGAGCCAAAACATTTAAAAATATGCACCTAAAAAGGAAATATTTTCAGCAGAATGAAAGTATTGTTGTCTCATGCTTGTCTCAGAGTCAAGCATACCTTCTAATAAAAATAATTTTTTTCTTATATGAATAAGGGAAAATAACTCTGACTGGACTTGTGTTTAATTAAGGATAGCATTTCTAAAACTGGAGCATATTTAAATGGTATAGTTAGCAATTTTTAAGTTTATGAGAACCTAGGCTATTTTTTCTCTGGAGGGAGTTATCAAACAAAGATCCCTTCATCTTGAGGTCATTAATTTATATCTGTCAAGCTTCCAGAAAGTACTGGGCACACACAAATATCTACACCAAAGGAGAAGGGCATGCTTCCTGGCACTCCATCGTTGTAGTGCCAAAGATTTTTATACTATAAGTCTTTGCAATCTACAATGTCAGAAAGAAAGACCTGTTGTAGAAGACTCTCACAAAGAAAATCTCATGCAAGACTATAAATGAATAGTAATCTTTTATTCTTCTGCCTTATTTTTAAGTGATAAAAAAGAATGACTAAATCCATCTTTGCACTTGCTTTTCTTGGAAGTTGATTATTGCTATAGAAGAAAGTCATCTTTGTGATTTTATTTTTCTCTTGACAAATTGAATTGATTCTTACGTTTGCTATTCTTACCCTTGCTGGCGAAAGCCTGCCTCTCTGCTTTACACCTGCTCAGCAAACCAAGGTGAGTGGCACACAAGTGATTGAATAAGCTTGGGCACATTTATTGTTAGGGGATACTCTTTTTTTTTTTTTTTTTGTAAGTGCAGCTAAAGTGTTTCTAAAGCAGCAGATTATCATATACCCTTTCTCTCCCTCAGCTTTGGTTTAGAATACTTGATATTTCGATCAAGTTTTTTGTGCTCTGCTGTTGACTGAGGGATTTTTCCCTGACTAGCCATACAGAACCGTAAGCGCATAAGAGAGGTGCGCTTGGAGAACAGCTGTGGTCCTCTGTGGAGTTGTTGCCAAAATTCCTTTTTCTTCTGCCATTTTACTTCTATGGTTGTTGATTATTTGTCTGAATAAATCTGGCAGCTGTTTGCTATGTTTAATAGAGCAGAAAGGCTACTCTGAATAAAGCTATTTGAAAATTTGTTTATATGAAGTATTTGTAAATCCTTGCAAGTCTCTTGGCATTTCTGTATCATTCTTTCTGTCTTCCTGAATTCATTCTTTGATATGAGACTTGATGCTGGCAAATTTACCACAAGTTTAAAGAGTATTTTCAATAGCATCTTTTTAGTTATAGATTTCAACTGGTTTGGCAATAGAGGTATCAATTCTTAACTTTACACATGTATTTGTTTGTTATAATAAGGAAGAGCTTAGCTTATTTCACAGAAGATACCTAGAAATGACTCACTAACTGAAAATCCTAAATCAGAATAAAAATCAGTTTCTTCAGATTTTATCAGTGCAAAGGAAGGCAAAATGCCATTAAATTTAAGTAGTGTCTGTATGTGTTAGTACATGCTAGTTTTAACCTGTATTTCCACTTTAAATAAAATGAACTTACATATTTAATATCTCATTTCACAGGACATATATTTTAAGAATCAAGAAATGCATTAAATGTATTATTTAGGATTTAACTAGAAAGATATAAATAAAAATCAAGGACTATAGTTCTGTTTTTATATTTTATACAGATGTACATAATTAAAAAGTATTTACAGTATTAAATAAGAATGCTTCTAACAGATTGTACACTTTAGATTAATATTTTATAATGAAAAAGTTTTGTTTCTCATATATATAACCTCATCCATCCCTTTTTCTCAGTGGTTGGCATTTAGAGTTCCATGGCTAACCATGCATGTTTATGAGGTTGCTAGTCAAAGAGCTAAATGAAAGATTGGTTTATCCTGTATATTCATATTATTCATATTCATAGTATTTATATGATGAGCCTTAACCAAGAGCATGATTTTTTTTCATTGCTTTGAGTTTTGAGCCTTGCAAAGTTAATAATCTAGCTGTTGGATAATTTCAGTGCCATAAATAATATGAGGTATCTTCCTTACTTAAAAAATTTTAATTCCATTTTAAGGCCATTTTAATTATAAGACGCCTAAGCCAATTGCTTATTCCAAACTGCCTCTCCTATTCATTTTCTTCTTATGAATTAAATTGGAAATCTAAAACTTAGAAAAAAATTATTGTATCTATTATATTATTTGCTTTGCATTTTAGCAGTTAATTACAGCTGATTAACCTAAATTAAGTGCTGTCCGCTACCTCACCAAAATTTAGATAAATTCTAATGAAGCAACAAATTCTATAGTCTAATAATTTTTTAATATTTTTCCAATAACTTTACCTTTATTATTTATGAGCAGGCAATATAATATGTAAAGTCCGGTTTTATAGGAGAAACTTTTAATGATACCTTGGCATATTTTCTTTCTCGTTAATTTGAGAATACCTGATATATTTTCATTTAGAAAAATCTCTAGTTTAAGAAATCTAGAATGTTTACTTAATTTTATTATGATTTATGTATTCATCTTATGGGTTCCTAGCTAGCAAGATGCTAATTCTTTAAATAGTCAGACATTTACTATTTTCTGGCCCTTAACTACCACAAGCAATCATATTTGATGCCCCTTAATTAGAGCACCTTTTTTTCTTTCCAGGTTCTTTTTCCACCTCAGCAATCGAGACAATACATTTGCTTACCATGCTGCTCTCCTAAGTGTTCTTTTGCATGTAAATTAATCTTGATTCAGTTTACACTGTCATGCTGAGTGGTACAAATTGCCTATAACAATAAAACAGCATGAGTTAAAAATAAAGGGGGGTGGGAAGGCAGATTGAATGTGTGCCTTACTTGATAGGATGTTACTTTGCTTTATGCCAATACATTAGCTGACGATAATGAATCTTCTGTTCTGAAAAGCATGGTTTAGTTGATTTTTTTAATTTTACTTCAATGGAGCAGTACCTTGTCTTTTATAGACCAAGTTAGACAAACCATTAATGACAAGAGTGTTAAGGTTAAATATGAAGCAATGCATTCACTTCTCTGAGTGCTATCCATCTTTCCATTTACAGGAGCTTGACAAAAGTACTGGCTTTGTACAACATTTCCTTTAATTACATGCTGCGGGAAACAGGCTTTTAACATAAACATAGTTGCATTCATTTATTCAGCAGTTGCTCTTCAATAGAGCTTAATGGAGAAGGTTTAAATCCTAAATGAGTACACACATCTCTCAGCAGTGTTATGTCAGCAGCCACTGTGCTTTACTTAAAAGCAATGTTTGACTGCTTGTGTAGTTTTTAAAGCTTTTGCCTAATATTGAAGTTAAACAGTCTAAGACAGAACGCAGTGTCCCCGAGTTTGAAAGTGGTTAGTAAAAGCTGCTCTTTGTTAAAAGCTAGATAAGTCTTTTTAGAGTGTTAGGCCTTGGTGTCCTCATACAGCTAGTCATAGGAATTTTTAAAAATTTCAGATTGTATTTGCAATGAATAACTAAATTAAATACATAGCCCTGGAGATGCAGGGCCTTTTGAAAACATAAAATCAAATTTTACCATTTTCTTAAATTTCGTAGACTATCATGCACATATCAGATGTCTCAGAAGATTATCATTTTTAGTAAATTTCATTAGGTGTCAGTGACATCAGATCCAGAGAGATGACATTTATTATAATTATTTTGTTTATTTTAATCCAGGTATTAAATTTCAGTATTTGTTCCAAATATTTGGTATGTTATTGAATTTGTTCACTGAACATTTTTACATGAGATTTTGATATTAATGGCATGTCTTGTGTTAACTTGGTATGGCTTTTGTTCATGACTTTGCTTAACTTCTTTCTTAAATATTATTTGAAATATCTCTGGTATTTAAGGTTTTCCATTTACATTTTTTCCTTTGTTTTCAAATGTTTTGCTTTCAGAAATTTCAGTTGATGTTTTCGTCAGTGACTGTAGTGCCATTCACTAGGCAAATGCTGTTATCACTAAGGTAGCTTAGATAAGTGTACATTTTTTAGAACCATATAACTGCTCAGTGACTTTCAGTCATTGTTGGGATAACTTTGCTCCATCATATTGAGGTCATTCATCAGGAAATGCTGCTAGTTATTCAAGAATCACTTTGATTTGTTCTCAGGCAGCATTTCATCTTTCAATGAAAAGGAGAGTAGGGAAAAAAGTCTCAAAAAGTAAAAGCTTAATAGTTTACAGATGCTAAATTAATTGAGTATATTAGAGGGACTAAAATTGAAATTTCATCTTTGTGATTCTATGTTTTTATCCTATAGTATTTAAAATAATATTTATTAAGAGTGATATTTGACTGCATTTTTTGTACAATAAGAATTTAAAAATTTTTTGAAACAGTTTCAGATCATTTTAATGTTATGATAATTATTTTGTAATTACATTCTGAAGTGGTATTTCTTTTCTTGAAAAAAGCTTTTGAATTTGGCTATGAGCTTAAAATTATTTTAATGTGATTTTCATAAAGAAGTTAGTAAAAGGTAGCCTTCTTTTGCTTTTACAGGAATGCTAACAGGAATGAATGAAACTTCTACTATAATCATCGTTGCACCACAGAATTTCACGTCCTCTGTGATCCTTCAGAAGGTTGTAAATGTAGCCAATGTAGGTGTGGTTCCTTCTGGCCAAGATAATATACACAGGTAGGTTCACCAACACGTGATATGGAGATAGCTTGTATATATGTGTAAGTTTATAATTTTCAATTCATAGTTTTCCTTAGAAATAACTCCTAAACATATACATGCCTCCCTTTTCTGATGCTATATTTGATTGATTGGTTTTGGTTAAGGCCCTCTTCCCTATTTCTTACAATCCTTATTAGCACAGTGTTATGGACTATCCTGAAAGATAAAGGTAGTATACCAGCATTTTATAAGAGCTTGATGATTTGTAAAGAAACTCTTTTGACATATGGTTAAGAATTGATCTTATTTCATCAGATTAAGTAGATTTCTAAGAAAAACTATTTTGTAAAGCAGTAGAGTTGGACTTTTTTACTTGAAAGTAGGGAAGCTTGAGTACTATATACAGATTTCCTTTTGATAGCAGTCCCCTAAGGCTGCTTCCAATAATAAAGAGCTGCTAGAAAACCAGATAGGGTCAAATGCAGCTTCTGTTTCATAGACCAAGAATATCTTCACCACCAAGCATCGAAAGCATGAGATCCAAGCCACATGTCTTTAAAGGTAGCAGAAAATGTGATTAATATGTCGGCCCTCTTTGCATTCGTACGAATGCCAGTGGCTTGAAATGAAAGTAAAGATAAAAATAATTACCCCTTAAACATGCAACTGTTACTTAGTCCTCTGTGAGCTTGAGGGAATTCATTGCAAACCATTTTAATTCCTCTGCCATTCCACTGAAATGTTGTACTTCTGCCATTTATACACACACACACACACACACACGTAAATTTAAAATCTAGAGGAATGCCTTCAGACATTTTAAAAAAATTTTTTTAATACAGGGGAAAGAGAGGCCTCATATAAAGAGTATTGCAGGCGATATAAGGTTTAGACTCAGCTCTGCCATTATTGGGCTCGATAATCTTGGGCAAGTTATAACTTCTCCTTATGGACTTTAAGTTCCTCATCTGTTTGGAAATGGGTAAAGAAGGAGACTTGAAATGAAATTCTGTGTTATCTATGGAAGAATATTGGACTTGGTATAAAAAATACTGAGTTCAAGTCTTGATCTGCCATTATCTAGAGTTGCCTAACTTCGTCTACAAATGGTGACAGAATGAAAGCTACATGTACTAGTCAAAAAAAAAAAATTTGCCTTGTACTTTTGGGGGGTTCTGTTTGTTGTTTTGGGGGGAGTTTTTTGTTTGTTTTTGTTTTTGAGAGGAAAGTCCTTAAGTAAATGGATCAAGAAGTCTGATATTTCCATTTCTTAATTTATAGCAAGCCCTATCTATCTCACATAAAGTGGTGTTAAATAATAAAATGGATACAAGGTCATCATACCGGTACCATGGAAATACAATTATCTGTCAGTTAATATTGTTCAATAGGGGGAAAAACGAACAGAAGACTTTTTAATGAAAATATTTTGGTTCTTACTTTTCCTGTCGTTTCTGCTTTCTAAATACTTTTTCACTTTCTTGGGTGATTTTTCTCTTGTTTTGTTTTATTTATGGATCCTTTGAATTATTTTAAATAACTAGGACACCAAAATATCATACATCAACTGTAATTTTTAGCTTATACAGAAATTTTACTTGACACATCCAGTGTTCAGCAATACTTCAGTCCTGTTTTAATATGTTCTTTTGTAACGCACAAAAAGACATAGGGTAACACTAAAAACTTCTAATTTACTTTTTGTTTTGTTTTGTATGTGGATTTTTAACTTTTCTGAAAGCAATGACAGCTTTCCAGATTTTTATTTCTGAGAAAAACATAGCAAAATTATCCTTCAAAGCCAACTAATATGAAGGGTATTTTCCTATTGGGAAATAGACTAAGAAAGACACTTAGCATAGTTGTGTAATTCTTATTAAAACATAGTTTGCCTATAACTTGTTTTGGTGGTTTGGAACTTAATGCTTATTCAGATAATTAAATTATAGTCAATTCTCAATTATCCATACTAATGCAAACAGACACACAACTAAGAACCATGATATTTGGCTTTGGCATGCAGAGGTGGCGCTCAAACTGAGCATTTATGGTCCTCATACACATCCACAGTGTCTTGATGCTGTTCTAATCAAGCCCTATCATTAGCAGCCAGCCCTGTGGTTGGCTCTGTAACTTGAGGGAGGAGCCCAAGTTACTACAGAGTCAAAAATGAATAAAATGCCTATATGTAATCAAAAATAGGCTGCAGTATCTTAACTTGCCTCACAAGCCTCATCATACTTAATTGAAAATGTTTTTACATATACTTTTACAGTAAAAGTATGGTTATAATAATGTTCTAAATTTTAGACAGCTTCCAGGTAAATATCTAGAGTTAAGTTATTATCCTGCATATGTAACATTTTGCCATTCTTTTATACTCAGTAACAATTAAAAATAAAAATTGTTAATAAAATCTGTACCAATGCCTTTCTTAATTTCATTTAAAATGAAGTAACAATTACCGTTTATACTATAACACAAATGTACATTTTACCACTTTGCTGAATTATGTTTTTAACAGTAGTGTTTAGTATTATATTACCCTGTGGTATTAATGAGTTTATATATCTAAGTTTATATATTATTTGTTAATAATAAAATTGAAATCCCTATGAGATTTTTGAGTGGCTCCTTAATTCTTCTGCAATGGTTTCTTTTTTGAGTGCATGAAGAGTAGGACTAAAGCCATTTCTGTATTTATTAATGGTACTCCATTTAAGATTACTTTTAAAAACAAGGATAAAACATTTTGACTGTTAGTATTTGAAGCTATTATAAATTTCAGTTGAATAAATTATTCTTGGCTGACCTATGTTCTACTTAAAATTTTCAGGATCTTTTATTTCCAAGAGGACTTTTTAATAAACATTATTCTTTCTGGCCATTCAGTGAATTAAGTTCCCACTGTCTAGTTTGGGAATAATTATTCTTACTACTTTTCATATTTTGAATATTTTTTACATTAAATACCAAGTAAAAAACACCTAATATAAGAATTAGCTAAGAAAAAGTGAATCTTCATCAATATGGAGAACTGTGTAATAGTATAAAGTAGAAATTTTGATGAAATACATAATAGAAAATGGCTCCTAAAACATCAACAGAAAATGGCCTTTATTAAGAAAAAGTAATTAAAGGCTCACAAGTTTTATGGAATTCATTTCAAAAACCAGGAGCATTTCCTATGAACTACTTTTAAAGATCAATTGAGAAAGCATATCTGCTGTTAGATTATATGGCATTTAGCTTAATTTTCTAAATGAGCAATAATATCAGAAAGCCAACCAGTATACTATTGAAAGACTTTGTTTTCATTTCTGTGGTACTTACTTGCTGATTGGAAAAGCTGCTCTGTGCGAGCAAAAATTATCTTACTGAGGTCTACAAAGCCATAGTCATTGTGCCAATCTGCTGTTTTCCAAATTACAGTCACCATATGATAAGGGTAATACAGAAATGTGAATCAAAAAATTATCAGAAAGCACTTTTTGTAAATAGGCAGCTGGATATCTTAATGTCCTGTGTTAGATATTCACAGTCAAAATATATGAGATATACTATGCCTTGTAAAAATCTTAAAACATTACTAATAAACTAATAGGTAAATAAAAGTATATACAAAGAGCAGAATGAACAGCAGTAAACTAATATATGAATGGACACAAGATTTAATGTTTTAGGAGGGGAGATTAGACAGGCAGTGGGAATCCTATGATTATCCAGGGCCAGGAAAAATTTCTTATGCTCCTCTGAGTAAGAAATCAAGTAAGTGTTGATGAAGGAGGTTCATATTCAACAACAGAAACTGAGATGTACCCAGCAATTGCACTTCTGGGTATTTATCCAAAGAAAACCAAGACACTAATTCAAAAAGATATATGCACCCCCGTGTTCACTGTGGTTCTGTTTACAATAACCAAGCAACCTAAGTGCCCATCAATGGACAATTGGATAAAGAAATTGTGGTACATATATACAATGGAATATTACTCAGCCATAAAAGAAATGAAATCTTACCATTTGCAACAACATGGATGGACCTAAAGGATATTATGCTAAGTGAAATGAGTCAGAGAAAGACAAATACTGTATGATTTCACTTATATGTGAAATCTAAAGAACAAAATAAACAAAACAAAAACTCATAGAGACAGAAAACAAAGTGGTGATTGCTGGATTGGGGGTGGGGGGCATTGGGTGAAAAAAGATGAAGAGATTAAGCAGTACAAATTGGTACCTACAAAATAGTCATGGGGATATAAAGTACAGCATAGGGAATATAATCAATAATATTGTAATAACCATGATAGTGCCAGGTGGCTACTAGACTAATAGGAGGATGACTTTGTAAATTATATAAATTTCTAACCATTATGCTGTACACCTGAACCAGTATTCTATAATATTGAATGTCAATTCTAATTGAAAAATAAAAAGTTTTTAAAAAGAAACCAAGATATATTTGCTTTTATTACTTGTTTATCCTCTAATAAAGATACCAATGTACAGTAACCCAAAAGCAGAAAGCTAAACATCTATAGTTCCAAAATCCCTAAGGTTTTTTGTTTTTTGTTTTTTGTTTTTTTTTTGGTACAAAAGAGCCATGTGGGAGTTTATGTAAAACTCAGATTCCTGGGCCCACACCCAAAAACTCATATTCAGCATATCTGGGACAGGGCCCAAGAATCTGCATATGAGCCAATACAGCAAGTGTTTATACAGCAAGTGTTCCAAAGTTTACAGTCTGAGGCAGCCTTGTATTATCAAGTTAATGATAGCCACATGCCACATTTTAAAATATATTTTTCCTATGTTTATAAATTTCCTTTTCATAGATTAGTCATTAAGCGATAACTATAGGCAAGATTTTTTTTAGTTTTTCTTATGTCTTCCAATGTGCTCCATTAAAAGAGTATATTATTATAGCAATAATATCTATGAAACAGTCTTAGACCATAAGTAAAAGTTTGTCTTTCAGCAATCTCAACTATTTCACATTTTAACCCAGTTTCGGAAATTCTGACATTCATATACAATATAGTGTTAAAAAGAGTTGTCATTCTACCTACCCATTTGACCCTTTCATGAACAATAAATTGACCCTGTAAGGCAAGAATGTGATATTTGAGTGAGAACAGAAAGCCTTGTCTCTGCAGTGATTCTATTTTAGTTCTTAGCTTATTCAGTAAGACCTTAAAACAATTTTCATCATTAATTTGTATTCAGTACTTACATTCCTTCCCCCTCTGTATATCTTAATCTATGGTTTGGATTTTATCTACCCTGTCACTTTTTTAATTTGCAAGTTTTGAACAACTTGTGACTAATTAGTAGAGTTGCTACTTAGGTCCTTAACTATTAGGAAAGTCTGGTGCTATGAATGGAAAAGTATATCCATAGCAACCTGGCAGTCAACATTTTAATTTATCAACATATTTGAAGAGTTTATTTGTTTCAGGTTTAAAATAAACATTTTTATTTAATTAAAATAGATGTAAAGAACAACTTGTTTCATTTCTAGGCCTTAAACTCATGATGGATCACAGTTATATACATGTTTAATGATTTTTAATAGGAGAAATACTGGTGTGTAGTATTGTTTCCATCCTAAAATATCTATATTGTGTAACTCCATTCAATATTTCTAGAAGATGTTTGTGACAGATTTCATTAGTGCTGGGGTTACAAACATGAATAGCATAGTCACTTCTTGGTAGGTTATTTGATCTTTCTGTTTCTTCTCTTCTTAGGTTGATCAACCTTTGGGTTACTGTCTTTGTTAATTGTTTTATTTTTTCCCTAGTAACTGGGAAATTTTAAAGGAACATAATGGAAAACAATAACGTGATAACTTGGTGCCCTAATTTTATAAGCCCTGATACTGCAGTTGCCATTCTTCATCTGTCTTAGAACAGAATTTTGTATAAACAGTCGTTAATATGAAGGTGCCAGGCTTTAGTCTTTTCTACAATATGGCAAATTTGGGATCTCAAACAGGACTAAGGATTTGTGGGACCTATTTAGAAATCAGTTCTTTCTCAGGTTGGTGGTCGTCCACTAGAGGACAGCACTGCTTTTTATCTGACTGCTTTGATCTCTGCAGGCTCTGTGAGCAGCAAGCATTTCATTGAAAAACAAATGTGGACCTCAGTTAATTTTTACACGGAAAGCATATTTGGATATTTCAGAAATAACCAAACTACACAGCCGATTTTTGCTTTTAAAAATTCTTGATCTAAGTTATTTTTAATTTTACCACTTGCGAGGTAATATTCTACAATGCAACAGTTTTACTAATAGGAATATATGACTGTTTTCATGTAAAAATGAAAGAAAGGTATTCTTGATGACTTTCCTTCTGGGTTGACAATTTTATAAGGAATCAAAGAGGATGGGGTAAGACTTTATTTGTTTTACAATTTGGTTTTCTCTTGTTAAGCCCCTCTCACCCCACCCCCACCAAATAGACAAACCAAAAATTCTCTGAAATAACTGGAATGTTTCATGTCTTCTTTGAGAAAATGCGCTCAGATGTTTTAGCTTCCCTATACAAAGAAAGAGAATACATCGTTGACCAGAGAGTATGGGGAATCATTTTTTTATACCATCTCTAAAGATTAGAATAGCAAATAGAGAGTCCTAAATTGTGATAGTAGCTTATTTTTTGTTTCAACTCTTCTCAACAGAATGTTAAAGGAAAATATTACAATATTGCTGGCTGATTTTTTTTTAAATAAGACTGAAAAATACATTGCTTTAGATAAATTTTCTAAACTTGAATCACATGTAAATGTATTTCTCAGTATTAATTCAATAGTGTGATGGGCTTAAATTTAAAATACAATTTTGTAGTCAATAAAATGGAATTTTTTACAATTTATAAATTCTCTGCCTGTTGAAATTATTCTGTTATATTAACTCAAAGTAATAAGGATTTATTATTTTAAATTCTTTGGAAAATAATGCTCCAAATGACCATGCTTAGATATTTGATGTTAAGAAACTTATTCAAACTAGTATTTCTTACATATAATCATTGTGTGGCTTCATTACACATTTGTCAACTTTGGACTAATTATTTTTATACAGCTAGGGCAGGGCACTGCATCTTGTGATCGTCTTTCTTACTAATAGGATTCTGTCTGCTTCAGCAGGCAGTAATTGAAGGCTTCATGTACAGAGTAGGAAAAAAAAAGTTTTAGCCTGAGTGGGCCATTGTCACAGCTTCTGGTAACCAGTAGAACAGAAAACACGAGAAAATTGAACTCAGAATAGAAAAATCAGAAACCAGGAAGACTATCCAAGAGAGAAAAAAAAGCATGTCTTAGAGCTGTTGCATTAAGTGTAGCAAATATGATTCTGTGTAAAAAAAATTTATGTTTGTGAATACACTGGAAGTTGATGCAACCTCTCAGATAAATATATATTTTTTTAATTCATGTCTTATTAATATTTTAGTTGTTTAGAACAATTCAGTTGTGGGATATCTTTTCCTTCTAACACAGAGCATTTATGGTCTATAGCTAATTTCTCACAAATCTAAAATTTAAAAATGTGGTTTAAGTGCACAAGGAAATAAGTCCATGTCTTGTAAACAATACATTTGTTCAAAATCGTTATTATTTGACTTGTTTTCATAATTCTGTCAATAGTTAAGACAAATTAACTTTTTTGTGAAGGATGGTTTATACTATCATTTAGACTTGACAACCAGCCTATTTTGTCTTTTCTTTAATCTTAATTCTTATGGGCTTCAAAGATTAAAAATGCCAGTTGCTTGTGATAATAGACAAAATTTGTAATAAAATGAAATACATATATATCCAAAAAGTTTTACCTTCTCAATTGGTGATTACAAACAGTGAGTGCTTGGTGGGAAGATGAAAATGAAAAAAATTTAAAAATACCTAGGTGGTATTTTTTTAATAACATGGAGCCCGTCATACATAGGCAATACATCTTTAACTGTCATCCATTTATTTGTTCTCATTTGTGGTGTCACTGGTGTCTGAAGGTGGTCAATCTCCTTCCTAGTAGTCCTTCCCTGTATTACAGCTCCATTCAAGAAGGTTTTGTATTTTTCATTGCTGGTGTCTCTTTTGAGGGAGTGGATGGTGGGAGGTATTTAAAATATTTTAAATCTTTAAAGGCAGAAATTAAAAACATGACAAAGCATCATGCAAAAAGATGCTTCGAATTATAGAATACTACAAAATCAAGTACACAGTTTTTGACAGGAAAAATATTCCTTTTTAAAGATTTTGGAACATTAGTAGATTATATGCATATTAGGTAAATAAGAAAAGCCTTAATAGATCTATCGACTGATAAAAAAAATATTGAGTGTGTTTTTGCATATATTAAGAGAATGTGTATGATCTAGAATCAGAATGCTTGGGTTCAGATTCCCACTTGACTATTCACAAGCTGTGTGTCCCTGAGCAAGTTTCTCAACTTCTGTGGGCCTCAGTTCCCCCATCTGTAAAGTGATCTGATTCATAGAATCAAATGAAATAACGCAGGTGAAATACTTAGCACCCACTGTGCAAAGCACTTAATAAGTGGTAGCTGCTATTATTAATGATGATCAAAAACTTCACATGCCTTCTGAAAAAAATTGTCAGAGTATGATCTTAGTTTGAGGCCAAGAACAGAGGTTCTGATGCCAGCTATTAAATTTAATATGTAAGTATTTGACCCAAGCTGTCTTTATAATCGATGTTTATTACATCCAAAAGCTAGCTATTTCTTATTGACTAACTAGTAGTCTTTCCATAACTATCTTTTAAATTGGGAGGTACAGGATTAATAAATTTTGAGGAGTGGTGTTTGCTTTCCGTGGACCAAAACAAACCAATTATAATCATCTGTGTTCCAATTAAATACATCCTTTTGAACTATAAAATGAGAATATCAGAACATCTGATCTTGTAGTCTTCTGCTTTAAAACATTGCTCCCACTATTTGTGCCTACTAGGACATAGAGACCTATTTAAAAGGCAGTAGCTTTTACATCAGCTAACGGATTTTATTCCTAAAATGATTTACTTAGTGTGTTTCCACTGCAGTATAAGCAAATGCCTTCTTTCTTTCATGCCCTATTTTTTACAGTATTGATAATTTTGTAGTAATAGGATTTCAAAAACATGTACAAGACACTAATTTTAATTTTTGTAAACATAGTTACATCAAAATTGACATTTATGTGTCCTGAGTTTGTATTATTCTAACATCAGATTTAAGTTTTTAATAGAAAGGAGATAAAATGTGCCTTGGGGCTATGTAAGCCTGAAATTCAAACAACAGTGCTTTTGTGTTCCTATTCAGACATAATTCCTTCTCTATGGTCCCAAGGCACGAGCGTTAAGTAAATAAAAGGACTAATAAGACTATTGTTTACACAATTATAACCCTGTCCGAAATAGGGGCCACTGTTGAAATATTTGTTGAATGAAGATACGGTGATGACCAAATCTGTGGGGGAAGTTGCTTAAGTGAGTGGGACAATAGAGCTACCTAGTATCATTTGGCGACATGATTTAACAGAAATACAGAAACAGGATTCTCCCAATGAAGCATAGGACCTCAAAATTTTAGACAAAAGAAATGCACAAACCTGCAATGTTGACGGAAAAGAGAGGTCATTTTGGGGTTGGTAAGCTTTGTGTTCTCTCAAAGATGAAATTGGGGTACCCTGTTCCTAATCTATTGTGTGGCCATCTGAAGAGCAGATAGATATGTATGGTAAGAGCTTTATAATACCTCTTTCAAACATTGGTATGATTTCTGTTCCAAAACTGGTTACTTAAAATTGTTTCCGTAGAAAAGCTGCTTTGTCGGATGCCTTACCAGCCCTCAGCATCTTGGAAAGAGTAGCTCTCCATGTTTGCAGACAGCACACACATAAATGGCTAGGAAGGTTTCTAATGTACTTGATCAACAACCCATTAGCTAACACTTTAAAACACAACTTAAAAGTGTTGATAATATTTTCAATTTAGTAAAATTAGCATATTTGTTTTGCTTTTGATGCATTATTCTAATTATTGTTGGAAAACTGATTTTCATGATTCTATTTAGGCCAAAAATGGCTTGTTAGGTTTCAAAAAAAAGAATCTAATGTTTTATGAGGTCTTGATGTCATTTCAAAAAAAAAAACTCAAAAAAGAAATTACTTTTCATTTAAAGAGAATCTGCTTCCTGCTTAAGTGGCTAATATTTTAATTAAGTCTGGAGTGAAGTTTTTCTGAGAGTCTCCTGATAAACTCCCTCTTTTATGTTGATGGTAATTAAACAGATCCCTGAGGACGCCGTGGGCTCTGTGCAAGGCCCCTGCTAATTGTCAGACATGAGACACTGACCAGTTGGTTTGCTCTTGAATAGTCCGCAGCGTGCTGTCAGCGCGGCAGTTTTATTTTTATGTATTGTGAGCTGTTGTCAGGGCTAACTGGGTGCCATTGTGGCTGAAGATGTTGCGCAAATTGAGGCAGATGGCTCAGATTCAGACACGTGTCATACAGAAAGGGGAAAGGGGATTGGCCCTGCAAAGTGGGGTCATAGCAGGTCACAGACCTGCTCTACACTTGTTAGTGTTTTCAAAAGCTCATGTGCAGCAACTTTGTTTTTCTCCAGTCATCCCTGCAATCAAACCCCCTGCCCCCCTCCCAAAGAAAGTGTGTGGAACATGCTCTATGTGGAAAATGGAGGCCTAGAAAGGGTACCATCCTCTTCCTCCATGTCTCTGGGGCTCAACTGTGCATGCAGAATGAATTAGCAGGATTGACAGAAGTTCATTGTGCCTCCAACAGCTTTTCAGTCAATTGCAGTGCTTAAAAGGCTAGTTTTGCTTTTAATTCCATGTAATTAGTAGGTTCTTCATGTCTTGGAATTTAGTAATGGAGCTTTAGACCTCAAGTTTCCTCTATTCTAAAACAAAAAGAACGATCTAATATTCTAAACATTAAAAGAAAATTTTTAACAAGGGAGTGTGATGTTTCACTTGGCTGTCACGTGATTTTGTTACATGTCATTATCAACATTAGAGATTGAATTTGAATATTCTAACATGCATGAATTCACTGAAACAAGTTTTATAATGTACATCAAGTTATCTAACTTTTGCATAATCATTTCCAGATATGAGGAATTTAAAATTTCAAGCTCTTAACATGTTTTAAAAATAAAAATATAGTGCTTTATTTTAAATGGACCTGTGCATGGTAAAATGTTAAATTTCAAAGGAATGAATGATTTCCAATTTATAGGAATAGAGAATTATTCACATGCATCTATTCAAACTAATAAGTAAAATAGACTTCCTTTTCCTGTTCTTTTCTAAAGATGCACTAAAATTGCCTGCTTGTGGTAAGCATGGTGCTGGGCAGTTTATTGATTTTTTTTTTTTTTTTTCCCAGAAGAATGCTTGGCTTTGAGTTTTTGGCAGTAGGGAACCTGTAATAAATTATGGAGAAAAAAGAGTTATTTTAAACCTATTTGAATTTATGCTGTCTCCTTCTCCCCCTCATGATAAAAGATCTCTCTCTCTTTTTCTTGCAGGTTTGCAGCTAAAACTGTGCACAGTGGGTCATTGATGCTAGTCACAGTGGAACTGAAGGAAGGCTCTACAGCACAGCTTATCATAAACACTGAGAAAACTGTGATTGGTTCTGTTCTGCTGCGGGAGCTGAAGCCTGTCCTGTCCCAGGGGTAACCTGCTTACATCTGGACTTCAGAATCTGGCACACAACAAAAGTGCCTGGCATCCACTACTGCTGCCTTTCATTTATAATAATAGCCCTTCCATCTGGCAGTGGGGGAAGAATACACTCTTGACATTCTTGTCTCCTGCTTTAGAATGCTAGTGTGTATCTATCATGTATGCAATACTTCCCCCCTTTTCGCTTTGCTAACCAAAGAACATATATTTTACTGTCAGTTGTCTCAACTCTTGAATCCATGCGGCATTTTCTCTACCCTGATACTTCTGTCCTTCCCATCTTCCTTCTCTTTTTCAATGATGATAGACATGAATTAGATATTTAAAGTTCATTGGAGATCATCTTCCTCCCCTGGTAACCAAAAATTAGCCTAGAAATAGTCTAAATGGCCTCTCAGCTTGGTATGTGAAAACGGGATAGCATACTTTTTAGAATTAAATGCTAAAACAACAAGGTCTCTAAAATTTTGTTCTGTGAATTTCCTGGTATTTTAATTGGTTATTGAGAACTATCATCATGAAATTATCTCTGAATAATAGGATGAATAAACTAGCATATGAAGAGCATTTGTCTTTTGCATTTTTAATGAGGAATTGTTTATAATCCTGATGTTCATATGCTGAGGTTTCTTTATTCTAAAGTAAATATTTTGAGTGTTACATTATTGCAGAGAAGCAATGGGGTTTAGTGGAAGAAAAACCACTTTCAGACCAGGTAGATTTTCTAAATGTGTTACAGAGTAGTTAACTACAAGAAAGAAAAAAAAATTGGCGTATGTAATCTTCATGTTGCAAAATAAAACATCTCTTTACATGTCATTTAGATCTATTAGTAGAGATCTCTTTGCAAGGCCTATTACACCTGCTGAATAACTTCTTTGAATCTCATTATTCCTTTATAGAGCTCGATGCCTAACTTCGATGGACTGAAATGCCTTTGGAAACTAATATAAAACTTAATTGTAAAAATCTTAAAACCAGTTATACGATCAACATATTAGCACCATTCCCTAGAGTGTTTATTTTATTTGCAAACTTAGGCAAGTTACTATTTTTATTAAAATTATTCTATAATCAGAAAATTTCTTTTTTGAACCACTCAAAATTTTATTTACCTTTCTGACACGTAATGAGTCATAAGTTTTAAGATAGTATATGCTAGTTCCCTTTGTATAGAGAGCCACATAATGATTTTTATAAAATAAAAAGAAGATGCATTTATCGAAACATTGTAGATCATATATAAAAGGTAAAAAAAAAAAAAACAACAACAGGATGAAACATACTTGGGATATACATACTGAGAAGAACAAAACACTGGAAAAAAATTATTTAAATTTTCAAGCTAGCGAGCTGGAGAGAACAACCAAGGTTGTTATATTTTCCTACTCCTGAAATACCTTAGTGACTCTGAGTGAAGAGGAGTATTGCAGTGAGGTCACCTCGCTCTGTGCTGCCCCACTCTGGAGCCTTGTATCCTGTGATGACACCGGCACCAAGAAGCTCCTCTTTCACTGCAGCCCACTGGCATTTCCATTATTAACCCTTTTTCTCAGAGCTTCATAATAACTCGGATTTTTAAGTCAACAACTTTTTGAAACAAATTAGTTGGCAGGCTAATTACCTGTTTTTCTGAGAAACATTTGTACTTACCCTCAGAGCAGAGGGAAAAGTGCATGTTGTAATATAGAGAGGTTTTTTTTTATCTCTTAAATGAGACTACTCATCTTTGAAAATAGGTAATGCATTTGTAAGTTTTTTAAAACTAAGGAAATTTCAATAGGACTTTACTTTTACATAAGAATATTTTTGACAGCTAACTTTTAAAATCTATTATATATTAAATCAGTAATATACTGTGGTATTCTAACAATTGAAACCATTTTGATATCAACAGCTTAATATCATTTAAATATTTTTCACACAAGTGAAATTAGAAAAATGACCAAAATTCCAAGTTTCAGGTTTGCGTGGGTTTTTTTTTCTTTTTGGTACGGTGATTCAGAGTTCTTTGCCTCATATTTCCTTTAACTTTATCATAATCCATGATTATCTTTAAATTGTTCCATTGAGTCGAGTTAGTCAATGTTCAATTCTTAATTCTAGCTATATTTTTTCATTTTAATGTCCACTTAATGGGACATTTTATGTACACCAATCTTGAAGAATGGCTCTCATAGTGTATTTCAAACTGAGCCTCATTTTTAGTATCACAATGTATTTGCCTTATTTATTACAAGAAAAGGAGAATGTTCTTACTCTGAAGAAACTGTAACAATGAACTTACCAAATTAAAGTACAGGATACTTGCCTTTCCCAGTAACTATTTGCAAACATTTGAATAGCTTTATAATAGCTTATGAAAAGGTTTGCCCTTGTAACCTGTACTTCTGTTGTTAAGGGTTTATACGTTACTATTAGAGAAGACAAGAAACCAGAATGTTGAATAACAGAGGTTAAAAAAAAAGTCGGACCAGCTAAAGGTAAACCTAAGCTCTTTCACCATTTTTATTCCCTCTGATCTCTTATTTTATAGGAAACTTTTTAAAGGCATAAAAACCTTTTCACATGAAGAGGGAGGGAGCCCCATGTTATAACAATTAACAGAGCCTTGCTCTTCCTTTCCATTTAGAGACTATATCCACTGTGGAATGTGAAGAACTTTAGTAACCCTTGTCAAGGGGTATGGTAAAATAGGAGATATGCTCTCTTCCCCCAAGAAACCTATTATCCCCCCAATTGTCAGTAGGCGAAGAAATGGTAACATTGAGTTTACTAAGTTAGTGAACCCTGATTTGCAAACAGATTTTGCTTATATACTAACACAGGCTCACCTCCCGACTACCCACATACGCTTCAGGTGCCAGGTCCAACAACTTTAAACAATCAACCCCCAGAGACTTGCTGAACCTATCTCTTCACCTCCACCGCTGCTGTCCTTACACAGGTGACCGGACCAGACTCGCCAGCCACTGTGCGCATGCTTCTTTGGTTCTTCCATCAGTCGAAGGCTGGTTCATGGAAAGACAGTTACTTTCTGATCATTTATTTGCTTATTTTTTAAATCTTCTTTCTCCTTCTCGTCTTCCAACTTGACCAGTTACCTCAGAAAGTTGTGATAACTTTCACTCTCTTCTTGAGGTTTTAGAGGAATTAAAAAAAGAAAAATCAAGTTTATTATAGTGTTGTAGCTTTAAATGAATGGAAATTGTGTTTAATAGGAAAATATGTCCTTAGATGGACCTGAAGATCCTTTTCTGAATTTGTGCAGTCTGTCTCCTTTACTTACGTGAATTCCTGACAAACAGCATTCAGTACAACTAAATGAACGTTTTACTCTTCCTATTTTTACTTTTTGTTTTTCTTTTTGTTTACTTTTTGTTTTTCTTCCACTTTTCAGTTGTGTTAGGGAGTAAGCAGAATTTTAAGATCTGACCTAGTAAGTTAACCAACATGTGTAATTGTTTTTTGAGGAAACACATTTTAGATTCCATATCACTACTTGACCAGCAAACTTGGAATATAGCCATTTGAAAGTTGAAATGGTTTCTGGGAAACATCGTGAAGCAGTTGCATGATTGTCACATCACACCAGTAAAAGCTTTTGAGTTTAGGAAAAGAAGTAATCATTGGGTTAGTGAGTTCTGAGAAGATTTAACTGAGGGGATGAAGCTAGGTAGGTCTCAAAAGTAGGGTGGCATTTAGAAGAGAAAAGAGAGTTTCCAGGAGTAGGAGAAGGAAGAGTGTATTGTTCTTAACTGAGGCTGTATCTTAAAATGTTTTTTTAAATACCTTCATACGGAAAACAGCAATTCCCAAACATCAGCAAAAGTCATGTGTTCCCTTCCTCTCCTTGCCCTCATCTCTCCTCTTTCCCCTCTCAAAAGTCTCTCTCTCTCCCCTGAAGCCATCCCTTACGCTCCCACCTCAATGGTCCATGGTAGTTTAGCGGAGAAACGAATGGTTGAGATATTACAGATGGGGCCATGCTTCATTTGTAAACAGTACAGAGGCAGGAAAAAAAAAAAAAAAAACATTGGGAACCATTCAAATAGAGATCAGGAGAATCAGGCTTTGTTGGTTTTACTCTCCAGCTTGTAAGCCAGTTTTAGATATACTTCCTTGAGGATTTTAGTTGTTTCCTTTGCCGTTGCAGGTTCTAAAACAAGTCTTTTCAGACTTACAATCAAAGTAGCTAAAGAATATGAAATTCCATTGGTGTCTCGTTACTGGTTAAGTGATTCTGAGTTGAAATGATGCTGAAATTTCTAATCTCATGGTCGTCTTTCTCTGGAGTCAATCTTATGTACATAATCACTTGCACGTGTAATTCCTAGCTGGTTCAGTAATTATGTACGCTGAAGACCCCAAATCCTCAGAACTCAAATACAGAATTATTACAATGGACTCAAACCTGTCTTTAATGACATTCTAAGACCCTGGTTTCTCAATTACAACTTTGAGGGCCAGAGACACCAAAGGTCAGGCACAAATGTAGAAGAATCTTATTCTGAGATCTAGGGATGTTTGGAAAACCTAACCAGTAGGTACTTCTGCCAATGGGCTCATTCACATCAGCCC
The DNA here is from genome assembly GCF_000151845.1 of Pteropus vampyrus. Lineage (NCBI taxonomy): Eukaryota > Metazoa > Chordata > Mammalia > Chiroptera > Pteropodidae > Pteropus > Pteropus vampyrus. The sequence goes on from NW_011889043.1 coordinate 334,026, forward strand.
TTGAAGACTGCAGATGCTACAAGGACACTTAGAACAGGGAGGCCTCACCTTGTCCCCCTTCTCATTAACTGGCCTGGGAGGGGAGAGGGGAGGAGGGGGCGTTGCCAAGGGAAAGTATCAGAATATGAGGGAGAGGGAGAGAAGGAAGAGAGATTAACTTTCTCAAATTGTATCCCAACCAAGATTCTGATTTTACCCACAAAAGAGTATCTCTCATCCCATGTAAGAACCACTTTTCTTTTTTTTTTTAAGCAACATGATGAATGAGGACTTTTGTTTTATGATAGGGTCACCCATCTTCATGGGTAACAGTAAGGAATTGTTAAGGCTTGTGGCCTACAGGAAGAAAACTGTTAAATCTGCCTTTGCAAAGTAGTTAGAAGAGGTTCGATGAAGGCGGGCTCCTCAGCCTAAATGGAAACCCCCATTTCTAACGAGCCCAGTGCTATACGCTTATTCCCCTTTGTCAACCAACTGCATGTAAAGTTAGTGTCAACAAAGGCTAGGGCGTGAGCTCAGATGAGCCACCAAGCAGAGGCTCATGTGGAAGTTTGGAGGAAACCGGATATCCTCCCAACTTAACATTGATATTGGAGCCTTTAAGAAACGAAGTCACCATGAGAGAGGGTCTGCTACTGCTGTCACGCTGAACTCGCCATCACCCAAGGGCGCTCCTTCCTTGACCGCAGAGCCTCCATTTTGTTCAGGCCTCATCAAAACCATAGGGCCTAAATAAAAATATTTTGTAAACAAAGTTATGGATAGCTCAGTTTTCTAATTGAAAGTAATTATGATTTCTGTGCTGTGGTGTAATTACCTAAAAAAATGTTATTTGATGATTAAGATTCTGGAGTGAATTGTGTTCTTTGGGCTCTCGCGCCGAGCCTCCATCAGGGACTTGGTTTCAGCGGCGTGCAGCTGCTGGAGTTGATTTACAGTGCGGCGGCTGTGGCTGGTCATAAATAAATCCTCTTATATAGTTGTTATGAACACCTGTTAGATCATCTGTCAGCAAAGCGCTGTTCACATTTATCATGGTGCGGTAGTTATTTTACCTCAATCCATTTCCAACTGACTCAGCCTCCATCGCTGGATTACTATTACCACACCATAATCGCTCGTTCCCACTCCATGTTACAACTTGCAGATAAAAGATTTCACTACTTGGCCAAATTTCATAAATAAAGGAGCAGTTCAGTGCAGTAAAAGTTTATTTTTGTCATCATTTGTCACCCCATTATTCTATAAATCAAATGGAATAGCACTATTGCCAGCTCAGGCGTTGCTGTCAGCCTTAGGCATGGAAATGGTCCGTTTCTTCCTTTTAGATGAGATGACATGTCTTTCAGACTTAACCGGCTTATGGCTTTGTTTCACCCATTTTATTTTATTACCCTTCCAGAAAAATCCTTGGGGGACAGAAAGACTTAAAGAGTAAAATGGAAATAGAAAACACAGCCTAGCACACTGCTTACTTAGCTCAGTTATCTGCGCCCCTTCTGCCACCCATCCAGTCATTAGGAACATGACCGTCACCCCTACTCACACACGGAATTTTTGGCTGAGGATGCTTTTCACAAACTTCTTAGGGGGTCACAATTTCTATTTTGCAAAGGCCATTACGGTGTGGAGTTACAGATATCAAAACGCCTGATGTAAATCTCTGGAGATCCTCTAGATTTGACAGGCTTTATGCAAAGAAAAGACAAACTGGTTTCTTTTCTAAAATGCATTTTAATAGCTCTGAGGCTTTGAAAGGGAATGGTCACTCCCAGAGAGTGTCCTACCCCAGGAGGTTTGTCAGCTGTGGAGCTTCGGGAGAAGCAAGTTGTGAACTCCGTCTCAGGCATAAGTCTGAGGAAGGCAATGTCCCTTGGTTAAAAGGAAGAGGACAGAAAAAGCTGAAGGGATGGGGTAATAGAAAAGGGTTTATCGTTGGTATTATATTTCCAAGTTGGTTCTAATTCAAGTTACATTCTTCATAGTCATTATGTAGCTCATAAATTCAATAAAGTGTTTTACTGTTACTATAAAAATGACAGGAGGGGGGTTTTATGTTATAAGTTTCGTTAGTTGCTCTTCCTGTTTTATGTTGAAGTTCTCAGGCCATTATGTCATTAAACTCCTTGGAGTCTGAAGGGCTCAGGCCCCTCCATTTCTTGCCTTTTGCACACTTGGCCATGTCAGCCCAGGCTGGGCCAGGCTACCAGATACTTACAGCCCACTTGGCTATGGTGCCAGGAGGGGAGGGCTCTTTGTATCTGTTATTTCATAAGAAGCAGCTTCAGTCTACGAAGATGTGTAGTGAGAGGAATGGCCTGGAGTCGGGGGGCAGCTTTAGGCAGACTACTCAAGGAGGTCTAAACATTCCGAAAGAAGAGTCCTTTCTATCGAGAGAAAGAGGACTTGCTGGATGGGGTGTAAGTAACTCAAGGCTCTGTGGACCCAAAAAGGGTTCTCTGCACCAAGATTGGTTTTGGCACCAGATTCTTTGCCAACTTGTTACCCTTCACCTTGGTCTAAGTCTTCGATAGAGTTCTAAGCAAATTTAGAATTGGAATCTCACTTTTTTTTTTTTTTAAAGAAAACACCAGTCTCTTTTGGCTGTTTTCTTTGATTCCAGAGAAAACAAATGGCATTGCTGTTCTAGGAAACTTTGCTTTCTCCAGATGTTTGTTTTGAACAGAATATCTACATGGAAACAGCAACTACTAATTGTCTGGCCGGAGTGCATCAAGGCCTTAATCTAAAGCCTCCCATCCTTCCAGCTGTCTGGCATTTGCTATTATAGGGCACCAACAGAGAAATGAGGCTGTGGCTTTATCACTGCACCCTAGGTGACAACTTGATTTTCTGCTTTCACCGCAGGCAGCAGCAGCCCAACATGATGGGGCTGTTAATTTGTGCATTTCATGGTGTCTGTCAGGGGGGCTGGGAGAGGAGGGTTTCAGGGGGAAGGGAATGGAGCATGTCCCAGCCGCGGAAGCACCTGTCTGCATTGACGGCACAGAGCACTTCTTATTAGCGTGCAGGTCTCTAAATGCAGCCCGGGGATGACAGCCTGGCATCCCAGCACCCACACACTGTGACAGGCGCCGGCAGCCGGTCCCATTGTTTGCCCTTGATGAGCATGTCATTAATGGAAATGGAAGAAAGTGAGGGCCACATCAGTATTCAAATAGCCTCTATTCTCTCTGCCATTCACCCGGCTGGCTCAGCCTGCTGCATATTTCTTTCTGCGAGCTCCTCTTACACTTTTTTTTTAAATAACAGATTTATTCCCATTGCATACATATCCTTTCCATGTTGTTCCTGGTGTCTTCCAATCCTGTGTTTAACTAATCTCTTTAGGCTGGATTGAGCTAGATCAAAGGAGATTTGGGTTCTCGTGTATGGCAAGGGTCTAATTAGCAAATGCATATTGTTTGCAGCCAAGAAAATGCACGCTGCCACTCCTGTAACCCATTTCTTGTGTCTCCTGAATCCTGCATCTCCTCTCGGGAGATGGTGGCCTCTCTGGCCGCCAGTCTCACCAATATCTGATAGAGCTGGGTAGCACTGAGCATACAGAGTCTGACTTCCCCAAGCATGGCTGGCATGGAAACGATGCTTATTTACCTTTCTGAAGCTTAGTAAAGAGAAGTTAAGGAAAGTACCCAGTTTGGTTGTTAAGAATTGTCTATCGCACAGGATTATTTGCAGCCAAGTGGAGAGTGACTGGATCCTAAATACGTGTTTCCATCCCTCAGACCCTGTGTTGGTCTGTTTGCTTAATAATGTAATTAGTGCTCAGAGGGAGAATATTGACGCTGCTGCCAGCAGTCATTGCTCTTCCGTGCATTTCTAAACCGTTTCTGTTGCCCGCCTGGCTTTTGCGTCGCCTAGTTTGGTAGCTTCAGTTGTGCACGTACACACCCTTCCTTCTCCCCACGTTCTCCTCAGAGGCCCTCTCCTAAAGTAAGCCCAACTCCACATTCCCCTCTGCACACTCTGTCTAGTCCTACATTTGCAAGGCTCGCATCTTATCCATTCAGATGGAATGTCCCCGGATGAAGGCAGCAATGAAAGACCACCTCTAATTTCTCTCTGACCTTTTAGTAAGGAAAGGTCAGAAGAACTGCTTGCTGTGCATTTCCCTAGCAATGTCCCTTATCTGGTATTAATCTGTCAGTGACTAGGGCCCTGACTCCCCAAGACACCACCCATCGTCTAATAGGGTTTTGCTGGGGGCTGAAAACAGTGCAGACGCCACTGCTGAAAGTGGAACTCAGGGCTAACACCTCAGCAAGACAGTGTTCTCTTCTTACCTTTCAGGGATGCGCAAAGCAATTCTTGCTTTGCTAAGGTATTTTCTCCCCAAAACACAGAAACTCTTTGAGACAAGGAGCCACGTCTTTATATTCCAAAAATGCCATCTCCTAGTAGAGGCACTGTGCTGTGCCCTGGCTCAGAGGGGACTTAGTGAAATTGTTCCTATCCGTGGTATCATGGCTCCACTATGGACTTGGGGTACCTGAGAACAGATTTTCCAGGTGTTTACTTGACAACCTACAAAAATCCCCAACCCTTCTTCAGTAGAGGCCCAGAGGAGTGATTATGGTTTAAAAAGCCAAGTCGTAAATTGGCCTTTCTCTCCTCACTTGCTTTGTAGCTGAGGGAACCCACAGAGGGCAATTTAAAAGGAAAAGAAACAGGCCAAGGAAAAAAAAAAGTCCCAACGCTTTAGCTTTAGTGTCAGAGTGATGGAAAATAATTTTCACATTTGATTAATTATTAAGAGATCTGTTTAATAAAATATAGAGAGAGCATTTTGTCTCCCCACAATTGTTAGTATGACCCAGGACCCCTATTTTGGAGGTGAACAAAAAGCTATTGAGGTATAACAATAAATTTCGTCCCCAAGGGTTTTTGCAGAAGTGGCCACAGGACTGTCCTGACAGATTTAAGGCAGAAATCCCACAGCTGACACTGAAATGTGTCAAATCCAGTGGCTTCCATTGGCAGGTTGCACTCGCCAGCCTCACCCAGACATGTGAATAAAGCAAAATCGCTGACCTAGAAAGAAACCATACATTGGTAGGGGATTTTCCTTTTATTTTTTTAGAAAATTATCTCTCTAAAACATAGGTTCAAGTGTTTAATATTCTTGGTAGCTTACTTATTTCAAATGCAGAAATCATCAAGGAATTCTATTCTTTTTTGAATAAATTATTTTTTAAAAACTCACAATTTCTCGGTCCATGACTCTCTTGTTTTATTGGAATTTAAATAGGAATATCTAGGTCTTATGAGGAACTATTCTATTAGAAGAAATTAGATTTCTTCTTTTTTCCCAGGAAAAAAATGTAATTTTATCTGTACAATTAGCAGAGTCTATTGTATTCGACCTTGTGCATTTAAGATACTTTAAAGAAAGCTTTACTCGATTAGTTATATGAATGTACATATCAATTTTAAAAACAAGAATAAACATTTTAAAGTTTGCTTTTTTTATGCACATTGATTTGCCAGCTATTTTCAACTTCTTATTATGCTTATACAGACATGGCAGCAAGAAGCAGTCAAAACCTGGCGTGGAGATGTTCAGGCTAATGTTATTCTGTGTTCCCTCCACGCAATCTACCATCTTCTGAGTTCGCAAGGTCCACCTCTTTTCCATTCAGGTAGATGTTCGTCTGATGAAAGCAGCAGTGAAAGACCACCTCTAACTTCTTTCTGACCTTTCATTAAGGAAGGATAAGTCCTCCCTGGTGTCCTCTGTGCCTCCCACTGCATCAGTCTGGACTTTTCAGACCAGAGTGCAGTCGCCTGGATCCGCCTCTTGAAAGGGCCTTTGCCAGCTCCTCCTCAGCCAGCAGCTTCATTTCTAAACCTTACCCCTTTGCCCACGTATTTTGATTCATCAAACATTCTGGAAGGAATTCCAGAGCTGATGGTCTGCAAATATTTTCACTTTCCCAGCAGCTCCTACTCTTGTGAATGGAAAGCACAGCCTGAAAAACAGTTTCAGGGCCAAGGTGAGGTGGGGTGTGGGGAACAATCTGATCTTTCGGTTGCTGATCTGCACCCCTTAACTTCAGGCCGGTAGGGGCGTGATGTGGTATGGGAGGTTATGTGGCCCCAACTTCCAGCACTGTTACTTATGGCCATGTAGTGATCTACTTTGGACCAAAACGGACACATGTGTCATTCTTCTCTCTTTGGACCTCCAGAAAGCATAAAAATTGACAAGATCCAAAAGTGAACAGGGAGAAAATATTAAAACCGATATTCATCTTTATTATTTATCTTATGTTTCTTCTATTGTATTTGTTTTGTAATGTGCTTAATTTATTGGTACAGGACAGTAATACATATACATGTATACATGTACGGTACTATATAATTAAAGTTCCATGTATATAATTAGTAATTACATATTTAGTAATATATTACAAGTACTTAATACATGTGTATAATATACAGATATATGATATATAATAATATATATTATACATACCTATTAGGTACATATACTATATATTATAATCAATATATAATAATGCATGTCAATAATACATGTATACAATTTACAAATAAATGTACACATTAGAGTCTACTTGAAACCACCTGGGGACCTCAGGCACACGGGGTGGCCCCCACTGTGCACCCCTCTTGCTGCTAAAACACCAAGCCCACTATGGTCTTCTGAGCACCGTTCTTTTCCCCATGACTATGGTTTGGGAAGAGTAGGCAGTGAGGCCTCTGAAGGCACCAGGAAGTCATTTCCTACTTCCCAGACAATAACGAGACTTACCTTGGCCTCTCTCACCCTTCACCCTTTTTTTCTCAGGGCTGTTTAGAGAAGAACATTTAATGTTCAGCCAGTTTAAGGAAGAAGCAAAAAGAGGAGGGGACTTCCCTCCTGAGCAGGCTTGCTGTGTTGGGGGACTAATTACAGCCCGCTTTGGAGAAGTCGGGAGGCAGGAGCAACACGGCCTCTGTTGGATAGAGAAGGGAGAGGGCCATGCAGAGGGTAGGATGGCATCTGGATCCATCTCATTAGGAGTGAGGAATGACTCATGATTCACAAAAGGTCATTGCCTACTGAGGTAGATAAATTACCTATAAGCCTTCAGCAGAGTTGGAGGACCTATTTGGTAAAAAAAGTTTTTCATTGGAGATTTTATGGCTTCTATTTTGTTGCATAGGAAAAGGGAAGTAATTAGTAATTGACAAAATAAGTGCAGGGAATAAAAAAATGTAATGTTATTCTAATAGGCCTTGTCTTGGTCTTTAACTTTTCACTTGCAAGCAGCATTATTTTTTAACTCAGATGTATAAAAATCATCCACACTGAGAAAGTGGAACCAATTACAGTTAAACCATTGAGGGGAGCACTAACCAATAATAGGATAGGCTTTAAAAAGCCATAAATATTGTTCCTTTTTATTGTGTTTGATTTTTGATGATCCCCATAACCCATTGGTTAAAATTAAATAGACATGTTCTTAGGTATTACTCAAATACATTTTAGTGCTAAACTGTATAACGCAGAATATATATATTTGCCCCAAATTGCCTGTTAGATGAGTTTCTCAGATGCCCCCTATTTTTCTACTGACATTTTCATCTTGGGAGACTCCTCAGATTATAGCAATAGTAACACTGAAATTAAAATTGCTCTAAGGGTGAATTTAACCTAACCTATTGGGGTATCACTGTAGCTTATAAATTAAGCAGATTTTCATGGAATAGCAAACATTGGAGTCTTTCTGTCAGTGAAATGTTTACTCCTCACTTTTACATGACCACAGGGATTTCTTTTTCTTAGAATTCCTGCCTTTTTACCCCCAATTAAATCTGCTTTGGAAAGGATTTGTGCTCCTGTGAGATTCACAGGCTATCAGAAATAAATGATAAACAAAGATATATAGAAAATAGCTAAGTGGGAAAGAAAAACAGTAGATTTGCACTGATTATCTCTATTTTTTTTTAAATGACATCTTCCACGGATGGAGGAGTTCCTCTGCTTGGTCTTAGGCTAATTTTAACCTGTATTTTCTCCTTGTGTCTTCACAACAGCCGGTGTGCAAGCGGCTATCTTCATCTACATTTTTCAGAGGAGGGTATTGGTGATCAGAGCAGCTAGCCCCTTGCTCAGTCATCCACCCGACAGGCATAGCCAGGATTGGCCAGGATCTGCCAGGCCCTGGGGCATGTGTAAGAAAATACTCTGCAGGAACAATATGAGATGAGAAAGGAACCTAAAAGCCACTGAGGTAAATTGCCCGGCATGGTGCCTGGAGCTTTTTAATCATTAGATTATTGACATTATTATTGTATAAAAAGATCCAAGTAGCGGATATTCTCCATTATGGACTGGAAAAGGAGCACATTTATATAAGTGCATAAGAAAAATGTTTTTGTAAAACATACATGATGGACAGCACATGTGACACAGCTCTGGTTTATCAGTTTTTTCCCAGAGTCTCCCCTTCCTCAGTTTCCTCAGTTCTTTATCTAATATAATTTTAGTAGTGTCAATAATGACATTCTTAACCTTTTCTCTAGGGAGACTTATTCCACTCCCTAACAGATCTCGCCGTCATGGAATTTTTATGGATAATCGTTTAGCAATTTTTTCCCCAAATTTCTTCCCCCTGGAATGCTGTGAATCTTGCAAATGAACAAATAGGGAAGCGCCCGTGTTTACTTTTGACCCTCATGATGTTAGATGGGTTCCAGCGACATTAGGGGAAAGTGTACCATTCACTGGCTTTACCACTGAGTAAGTGACGTCTGTCGAGCCTCCGACTGCCAGGACCTCAGTTTCTTCATGTGAAAAGGTGGAAGATCACAGAGAGCTGTTACAAAGAAACCAAGGGAAGTGACTGTCCCCTTAGCAGTCCTCTTCCTCTGCCTGGACTCAGGATCTTTCAGCAGGACACCACACCCCACCCAGAGGGCATGGCCCGCCTCTGGACTTCAGGCATCCAGGCAGAGAACTGCCCTTGGTAAATTCTTCCTCTTCCATATTTAAACCCTCTACAATACTTGAGATTTCTCCTGTCACTTACATAAATAACCCAATTTCTCCTTGGCCTCAAGGGTTGTGCCTGCCCTCTGTGACTTCTTCCACACAAAATGGTAGTCCCTGCCTCCCCCTACCCCTCAGCAAGGAAGGGAGGAATTTCTTGAGCACAGAAAAAAACAGGAATCCTAAAAAGCCTTTACAGCAATTTAATGACTCTTGGGAATCTCCTAGCTTAACTATTTTGCCCCAGGAAAATTAGCATTGCATTAGCCTATCTATCCTCTTATAACCTGTTTTGAAAACGTAGTAGGTAGTTCATTTTAAAATCTAACAAGCATTCTATTCGTATTTACTTTGTATGCCACAAACAAAGAAGTTGGTATTGAGTTAAATAGGGCTCAGAGAGAAAATACAATTAATGAATTGTCACAAGATTGCTAATCTGATCAATGCTGGGTGATAGGACATTTAATCTGATTGTCTATGACCGCAATTGCACAGAGCAAAGAGGACCACATTGGCTGGCGGGAGGCTTTGTAGACTGATAATTACTTGGGGTGGGGAGGCTGTGATGTAAATAGATGTGGAGAGGAGAGAAGGTGTCTAGTGGGAGGAAAGGAGCTGCCTGGAGGTCTCTAACTCAGAAAGGTTATCCCACAGAAAGTGTGGCACCTTTTATGCCACTATGTATATTGTCAAGAAGCCCCATATTCAGGAAGAAAGTGAAAACCAAAAATAATCTTCATGAACCCCTCATCTCATTCAGGTAGGCGTGTAGACCACGGCAAAGGAAACCACAGAGGAAGGCAGAGGCCCACCTTGGTTAAAGAAGACCAGAGGTGTGGCAGTAGAGAGAGGTCTCCTCCCTGTCAAAGGCACTGCTCTGGCTGAGAGGGTGGTCCACCCTGTTAATGATATCCGGGGTGATCATGGACACACATTTCCACCTAAAAACCTAGAGACCTTTCTGCTTGCAAGGGATTAAAATGTGTCAAATGCCTAACCACTGCCTAGACCAGGTGAGGGTGGGGGTGGGGGACATTGCAGAAAGAGAAGTCCAAAGAATCATCCTCAGCGTCTTCCACCTTGTCCCCAGAGGCTGTCTGTAGGGCTGGGAACAAATCTCAAGGCAAGCTAGCCAGGCGGGGGCTGACTCTCATATTCTTGGCCTGGCCTTAGCCCTCTCAGACCTGGAGGACCCTCTCCTGTCCTCTGCAGAGTCAGTGGGAACAGACCTTTTTGTAGACCCCAGCACTGGCTCAGTGTTCTCCTCTCAAAACTTTCCACTTGCAGCTGCATCATGAGCAGAACAGGGATTCCCAGCATCTCCTCCTCCTGTTCCAATGCCACTTCTCTCTTCCTAGCAGCATGCACCAAACACCTTCGTGAGACAGGAGTGTTCTAGCCCAGATAGACAGGGATGAGGGCCACAAAGTCACTGACACATCTGCAAGGCCACATCTTGGTAGGGGAGTGAGACACAAAACCAGGTACTTATCCAAGAACAAACCGTAGGCAGTCGGCTGTGTGTGTTGGCTTTTTGAAGATGTCGGTACCAAGGTCCTCTGTGATGAGGCCCCATGTGGCCTTTTCCAAAGGTGCCCCAGGGCCTCTGTTATGCCCACCTGACACGGGTGGCTCTCTCCCCTTGTATCTTGGTACATCATACACTTTGGCCCTACTCAGCACCTTTTGATCTATCATATTTTTTAATCAGGCGTATTTTGATCAATGTCGAGCTAAGTGCACAAACCATCATGCCAATACCTGACAGATTGTTGGAAGTCCCCAAACACCAGGCTGACTATGAGATCATTGGAAAGCCCCACCAGGTGTTTCCTCAATGCTGGTTTGAGACTCTCATCTTTTTCCTCTTCTCCCCGCAGATACTCACATGCTGCCTGCTGAGGCCTCACCCTCCACCTAAACTGGTGCCACATGCGAGGGAGCTGGCGAGGGCTCCCAGGGAGGCCCAGGGCAATGACTTTATGGTAGGAAGAGCTATTCTCTCAGCAACCCAGTGTCTGCTTTGTTGGTTCCTGGCTCTACCAGGATGTCCCATTCTCAGCTAATGAACAGCTTCAGTGTGCAGATGAGGAGAAAAGCAGAGAATGTAAGCCCCGATTATAAAACAATATCAGCAATACAGGAGGTTGCCTGAGTGGAAAAACAGCTCGACCTGAAGAGTCCTTTTAAATGCCCAGTTTTGTTCTGAAGTTGCCTTTCTGCTTGTCTCTCTCTCTCTTTTTTCTTTTCCTTTTAAAACCATTACAATTAAGCATTTATTAAAATATGGAGGCCAGGGGAAGTACTTCTATGAGCTATTCAAACCCAAAAGCCTCAAAGAAGGAAGATGGGACTCTGATGGTCTAATTGATTTTCTTCTAGAATAAAATTAAAAGCAGGATAGAGAGTAGTAAATAACACTCACCTTTATTGCACGCCTCGAAGCTTGGTAAATAAATAGAGGGCGGTGTTTCAGTGTTTGGTTTAGGGTGAGGGAGGAGGGTTATTATGAGAAAATGAAAAACAATTAGTTTGAGAACCAAGCGGGTGACTGGCAGCAATGGCTGGGTGGGCCTCCAATGGAGGTTGCTCTGAGGAGGCCCTGTGTTTCCTATACGGCCTGATGGCTGGGGGACAACCTGCTTTCTCTCTGAAAAGCGCGGTCCCTCTTTGACTCTTGGCCTCTACCTCAAGGCCTGTGGAGCTCAGGCGCTTTTCCTTTGTAGAATGTAAACAAACTGGTGTCCTCTCCCTGTGATAACTGTGAAACGAGAAGCCATTTCTTCCTTGTTAACTAGAAAAAGCCCACCCCTGTGAAACCTTGTTCCCAGTGCCTGTGCACTGCTAATGGAATTTTTAACTCGACCTAACCATACCTGAAGGTAATCAACTCGGGGCGAGTTGTGCATTCGAAGTCCCTGTCAGGCTGACAGGAGGACAGAATTAGATGGTTTGATAACATTTCTCTCCAGGGCACCACTTCAGCAGTGTTGGGGCAAGAGCCTGAGGGAAAGGCTTTGTGCTGTTCTTCTCTCTTCCTCTCCCTCCATACCAGGATGGGGACCCACTCCGTCCTGAGCTGGCAGCCCTGACCTCAGGTATTTGGATTTTGGTTTTCAGAACATTACTTAACACATTTCTTCCTTGGGAGACAGAGAGTGTTGAGGTTCAAGGTGTTAAAATAAGGCTCTGCCCTGTAAAACCTTCTTCAAACAAGGGTGTCTTTCTAGCAGGAAGCAATTTGTACTTTCCAATTTTCAGTATTCACCCCAAGTCTCAAGTCACAGAATGTTTTTATAACAGTACCCAGTCATTGAAAATGCCAGCCAGGCATTTTGAAGTTGCTTTCTACTCTTAGCATGGAACATATAATCTTCAGCCAGGGAACTTTCAAGAATCAAGAATTTCAAGCTGAAGCCTGAGGTAATTTTAAGAGGGACACTCTCTAGTCATTTGTATAACTCCTCTCTCCCCCATTTCTAATTCTATTTTAGAAACTTGAAAATACATTTTTTTTACCTTTACCAATTTTGTGTTTTTCTATTTGGCAAACATTGATTCTTTTCTGTGTCCCAAATGGAGGTGAAATTAACTTGTCTGTCTATTTCTTAAACAAAAATAAATAAACAACTTCAATATGTATAGCTTCAGACCCTGCCAAACGCTTTTTTGCAGTATGCCAATGTCACCAAGGAACGTCAGCTCAGAATCATGATTAGCATTTTACAATTGCTACAGAGCCAAATGTTGAGAGAATAACAAAGGCTGTTTTGTGCCTCATGAAAATTACAGCTGAAGAAATGGAATTTTCAGTCATATAGCAGGAAATTAAAGACAAGAGTCCAGGAGTCTGGGAACCAGATAACTTTCTTTCTCAAGTAAATAATTTTAAGATCAAAATTGAGGTCTCAAAATGTGTACAAGTTAGTCCGCTTTAGATGGATTTTTTTTAACCTCAATTCCCAATTTAAAAAATAATTGATGTTAATAAGTGAGAAGATAAGCCTCAGATAACAAGGAATATTTGCCTAATATATCTGATAAAAGACTCATATGAAGAATATATAAAGAACCTTGATGATTCAATAATAAGACCAACAACCCAATTAAAAATGGGCAAAATTTTTAAAAAGAAACTTCACCAAAGAAGATAAATAGCTAATCAGTGCATGAAAATATGTTCAACACTACTGAGTATCAGGGAAATGAAAACTAAAATAAGATCTCACACTACACAGTGACTAGGATTGCTGAAATTAAAAAGAAAGACCACATAAAGTGTTGGTGAGGAAATGGAGGAACTAGAAATTTCTCATACCCTCCTAGTAAGAATGCAAAATCATACAGCTACTTCGAAAAGCAGCTCAACGTTTTCTTAAAATACTAAACACATACTTATCATACAAACCATCAATTCCACTCCTAGGGATCTACTCAAGAGAAATAAAAATAGGTCCACACAAAGAACTACAAGAAAATGTTTATAGCACTTTTATTCATAATTTCCTCAAAGACAAAACAAACCCAAATGTCATTAACTGTTGAATGGAACAGAAATTGTGGTATGCCCATTCAGTGAAATGCCATTTAGCAATACAAACAAATAAATTAATGACACGAGTGAATCTCAAAAAACATTATGCTAAGTGAAAGAAGCCAGATACAAAAATGTATGATTTTTGTATGATTCCATTTATATGCTATTCTAGAAGAGGCAAAATTATAAGGACAGAAAACAGATCCTTACAAAGAGGCACTAGAACATAGAGTGTTTTGTATCTTGATTGTGATAGTGGTTATACAACTGTGTACTTTGTCAAAATTCATCAAACTGTACATGTTAAATGAGTGAATTTTATTCTGTGTAAATTATGCCTCAATAAACCTGACTTTAAAAAAAAGAAATTGACAAGCCTAGGTGTGATAGGCTGAATAATGGCCCCCAAGATATCCATGTTCTAATCCTTGGAACCTGTGAATATTGCCTTATATGATAAAAGAAACCTTGTATGGTTAAGAATCTTGAGATAGGGAGATTATCCTGTATTAAACTAGTGGGCCCTAAATGCAATCACAAGCATCCTTACAAGAAGGAAGCAGAGGGAGATTTGACACAGAAGAGAAGAAGGCCATGCAACTGAAGCAGAGGGCAGCAGAGTCAGAGAAGGCTTTGAAGATGGAGGAATGCAGCTCCAGCAGCTGGAAATGGCTGGGAACAGATTTTCCCTTAGATAACAACCTTACTAATACCTCAGTTGTAACCCAGTGAAGCTGTTTTGGACTCTGACCTCCAGAACTGTAAGAGAACAAATTTGTCTTTTTTTAAGCCATGAAATTGGTGGTAATTTGTTATAGCAGCCACAGGAAACTAATACACTAGGGAACAAATAAAACTTAGAACACAGATTGCAAGGAATAATCTTGCTTTCATGTAATGGGAGGCCTGATGGTTTAGATCAGCATCCTTAGACTTCAGCATTGGTAAGAATCATTTGACATGCTGTTCTAAAACTGGGTGATTCCCACCCCCCATTCTACCTCACCCTTATCTCCTCACCCCCACCACCAACCTGATTCAGTTGGGAGGGTGGAGCCTGGGCAATTGCATCTGGATCTAATGTTGATGTTCTGGGTACCCCAAACTTGAAAACCCCTGGTCTAGACAGAGCATTTTCTATTTCCATAATTATAATTCAGTACAATTACTACTTCTTTATCTTAAGTAGATCACCTTGCTCCATGCCTGGCATCTGGCAGGTACTCAGCAAGTGAGTTTATCTATTTGACAACTCTATAAACTCAAACCTCTCCAACATTTGTTCTATAATCTCTATGTTTGCTAAGTGAATTTCACATTCTTTGATCCTTGCTATATAATACCACTCTTAATTTTACTAAAAGCCATTGATATGGAGCCTCACTTAGCTAAGCACGTAGATCATTTTACTTTATAAATGCTGTAGCTTCATTTTTTGTTTTTGCATTTTAGAAACACCAACAGCAGACAGGCTTTCTGAATAATGAAGGAGAGGCCAGGCAAAACAATTGTCAAAATGTAAACACACACACACACATATACACACATGAAACTGGTGCCTTTCGTTTTTTGTTTCTGTAGTCTATCAGTGAAGTCCAGAGCCCATTTAGATAAAATGCTGGCATTTGGCAACCCCCATAGACAGGCATGCATCTCCCTCTTTGGCATCCCTCTGTCCACCAGATGCCACCTCTCTCTGCCCAACCAACACTCATGTTGGTAAGAGGGGGACCCCCAGCACCTGGTGCCAGAGCCAGCCTCTCCTTTGGGGCATGGCAGTATCGGGGATCGGCTTTTACTGCAAATGATGGGTATAGACTAACCCGAAGAGCCTTCCATATTAGTGATGAGTTTAGCACACTCGACTTTCAGACTGATATAAGGAGTATGTCAGTAAAATGAAATAAGTAGAGCTTGAGACCCTTCTCTGGTTTCTTCCACTGGATGATAGCTAAGAGAAGCCTGCAAATGTCTAGGCACCAGTGTAAGATTCATTTAACTTGGTTAGTGAAGCTGACAGTTTGCATAGTTTGAAACTCCTCCAGTGAAAACCCAAGCCCTATTAGATAACAATTGAAAAGAAAAAAAAAATGAGAGAGAAGAGAGAAAGAGATAATTTTAAGGCCAGAATAGCCAAACATTTCCATTTGTATAGAGGCTAATTTATGTTTTTATGAGAATCTGCCAAGCTACTCTAGCAGTTTTAGCGATGCATTGCTCTACCCATGTTTATCAAATATTTAAACAGCCCATTTTTATTCAGCCATAATGTCTGCTGAATATATAAGCGAAAGAAAAAGAATGACTTTTTCACAGCAAGAATACAATAGCAACTCTGCTCATCATCTGTTCCCATCTGTACGATAAAGTCATATTTGGATTCTCCTATTTGCTAGAAGAAAATAAATCATTCTCTGTCTTCCATAAATACATATCATCTAAGTCCAGATCAATTGATTGATCTATCACAACATTAATTGATCAGTATAGCATCTGTCTGTCCATTTATTCATCTGAGAGAGAAACAGATGACATATAATTAGTTCCATAATGGAATAACACTTTTCCTTCAATCAGCACAGCCATGAATGTGATAGGAAGGTTCTATTTCTTGAAGACAAGTAAATATTTATTATTTCATTGTACCAGCTCTAATAAATCAGTTTAGAGGCCAAACATCTCCTGTTTAAAATGAGAATCATTGGTCAGAAATAACCATTTTGAATGTGGCACATATGATATAGTCTGTAAAGCTCCATTGCAAAAGATTGCACCTCTAGTAAACTAAACCAATGCCCAAACCACCTCACTCATTATGATGGACAGTAATCAGTGAACTAATAAAACGATTGGAGCTGAAATCATATTTGCATTCGCTGCAGCAATGGAATAATGAATAAGCCATAGAGATGAATATATATATTCATTTTTCCTTCCTATGACATACACAAACCTCACTTTCTTGTCTTCTAGCTGTATGAGAGTCAGCACAATGTTTGATGCATTGAAATACAGTAGGAAATCATGTTTGACGAAGTAGGTGGCTTCTGCTGTTAGTGCTTTCCACTCACTGGGAATAAGCAGATGGTTTGTGAGGGTCTTTTTCTAAGAAGGCGGAATCATAATTCCAAGGGAAGAGGTCAGGAATTTATTTTCATGGTGTCAGAAGCATATTTTAAAGATGTAATATGTATTCTGGTATCTCCTAGCTGACTAGGTAGGTGTGCTGCTTGTTACACAGATAACTGAGGTTTTATGACACCGAGTTTGGGTCAAGAGTGAAAAGTTTTGAAGATTTACATTTTTCTCCAGCATTGACCTTTTGGCTTTATTCCTTAATTAAGCAAAGACATGGCAGCAAAAGGGAGTATTATGAGCCTGCTGTATCCCCAGGGCGTTATGAGATACCAGACACAGTTAAGCTATCTCAAGACAACCATGTTCTCTGGAGCTACTTTATTGCTATTATAAAAAATCTTTATTATGGGAAAAAATATGTATTTTTATGCCAGAAGAAGATGAAGATGACAGTTAGGCTGTTGAGTGGTAGTTTCAGTTGAGCCTTGTGCCCACAGAGATTGTAAAACACCCAAGACTGGGGAAGGCCTCCTGATAGAATCTTAAGAAACCTAAAGGGGTATATTAATCTTTGTAAAATTCATAGTTGGAACAGGTTGCCATTAACTAGCACTTTCCAGTTATCAAGATATTTTATGAAACTGAAAGAAGTCCTATTACACTTGCTAACAGAGCCAACTTTGGGGGTGTGGCTAATGAAATAATCTCTTTCCAGATCATCTGGACTGTAAGAACCTTGAGCTCCTGAATCCCTAAAGATTCCTGCTGCTTTTGTTATGTGCTGCTTAGCATGGTACTTCTGCAAATGCTTGCATGTGAGTTTGCTTTCCTTTATTATGGGAAAGAAAACCATGAATTGAAGTGCTGCTCTTTCCTTTCCATTGAAAGTATGGCATTTTTCAACCTGATTTGTACTGTTTTTAAAGCAAGTAAACTGCCTTCTCCCCCACTGAAAAAAATCACCTGCACGTTAGCTACTCACACCTCCTTCTATCAGTGCTTACCAAAATAAGATGCCCTTTTTAAAAAGTATTATTTCTTCAACCTTTCATCATGAGGTTCCCTTGCCACTGTGAAAAGTTTATATACCTGCGTATCTGTTACTTTTGTGTTTATTATTTATATTTAATTCTCACTGAATTCCAGGGGAATGTGAGGTGGCTCTTGCATTTATTTTCTCCTGGCTTTTGATGGATTCTCTGGAGCTGACCTCCTGGAGTTTGCCTGTCTCTTAAGTATCTGTGGCCCAGAACAGACAATAGAATTGTTTCCCTTCTACCCATGGGAGAGAGAGATGAGCTGGGATCCGTCACTCAGATTTTCCATTCTGAACAGGGAAATGCATCCCTGCTATCAACCCAGTCAGCAGAAGCAAGGGACTCATGAACATTTTTTTGCTGACAAAGGGGTTGTGGTCTCATCTGGCGTATTCCAGGTCAGAGGAAGCGAAGGCTCCGTGTTCAAAAGAAGAGGTTTATGGAACAGATTATTTAGAAGGCAGGGCCATTGTTCTTTGGTTTGTCAAGCGCCAACTTTAGAGCCAGCCCTACGACTGATGAGTTATGGAGGAATACCTTCAGCTATCCGGGCGAATTGTTTTGCCTCCTTCATGAAAAATAAATTCCATCAAAAAGAAGAAACCAGAACAAAACAAAACAAAAACAAACAAACAAACAAAAACAGTGTTTCTATGTAAAGACAAGACTGAGGCTAGTTTTTTTTTTAATAGTTATCGTATCATCACATTGCTCAACAGATTCCACTTGAAGAAGTCTGCTGCTCCCCTTTCGCTGTAGTCAACCATCTAAGAATCAGGCCCTCCAAGGGGCCTCCAATCCATCCTCTCTCCTGACCACCCCTCAGAACCTCAACACATCATATCTCACTGTGCACATTTGTATGTACTTAAAGTCTCTCAGCCCTACGTTCTGGCTTACTTTTTAGCTGTTTTTTTCTTTTTTTTTTTTTTCTGTGTAACAAAACTGGGTTCTAGGGTTTGGAATGGTCTCGGATTACAGTGGGATTTCACTAGTTGGTCCAACAAGTTATCTGTGCAGAGCCTATTCGGGGTATTGGTCACTGACAGGGCAGTGGGGGAGCTGCAAGAGGACACAGAATCCTTGTCTCTGTCACAAATGTCATGATGTTGGGGAAAGAGGAGCATGTTCCTTTTTTCCTCTGACCCTACAAAGTAAAAAGCTAAAGGTGTTATTTGGTGCAATGTTTGGGAACCAGCCAGAGAAGTTCCAGCTGGACCTAGAAAGAGATGGAGCTAGAGGGGACTTGGGTGGGGTGGCAAGGAACAGACTCATGAATTAGAGAACACCTGGTGGCTAATTTCACACTCTGCATCCTTAGAAATTAGCCTGGTGGCTAATTTCACACTCTGCATCCTTAGACATTCACATTCCTTATTGTAGAATACTCTTGCTGGGTACCAGTTTCCTAGTAAAAATGTCACTTTCATTTTCTTTTTCATTATATTCTTATTTTGGACATAATCTGTTTCATAATGTAAGTTTGCTGGATCTATCCTTAGGAAAGATGCTCAAATTATATGTGTCATAATCAAACCATTCAGTATGTAGCTCCATGTTTCCTCCCAGATACCAACTGGCATCCAGTTGGTCCTATGAGCCACTCCAAATGTGCAGATATCTCCTTTTGTTGTAAAAGCAGAGTAATCTAAGGAGATTGATGTCACTGAATGTTCCCAAAGCATCGCTTCGTACATAGATTCAAAATTTCGCCATTTCATTTTATCAATTTTCAGAGCTTATTGAGTTACTTTTGTGTTTCTTCTCTTGCAAAACGCTGTGAGCTCTTCGTGTGGTGCTCTTTTATTTGGAAGACCCCAATGCAGGCCACCCAGGAGTCAGGGGAACATGCCTTCCTATAAAGAACCAGTGTGAGCAATGTAGGGAAAATGGTACAAAGTTGACAGAAAAGCAAGCTCTACTTTTCCTACTTCTAAAGGATTATATCAAACAGATTTAAAATAATGGGAAGTATTTGGTCTCTCTGCATGTGGTTGCAGAAAGGTGTCTGTACCAATGAGACAATGTTTTACGACTGGGTGTATTGTAAACCACTTGAAATGTTAAGTACGAAACAATGTTAGAATAGTTGGTCCTTAAGAACAAAATGAACCAAAGCAACTTGTTAACTGGCATTGTAACTCAAGGTTTAAATGGAAATAGCCAAAAAACCATAAGGCAAACATACCTCAACTATTATTTCTTGTTATCACCAGCTTTTTCTGATTATTTTTTTAATACTGCTGAGATGTAGAAAGTAGAATTTGAACAAGGTAGGCAATGATAGCATCTGCAAATGAAACTTCTGGGTAATTGATCATTCAGGAAGAAGTACCCAAAGACAGAATTGGATCATTATCCCAATCTTTTGCCTGATTAATGGAATTCCAAAGAACTTTGTTTAGATTAGATTGTTGACTTCAGTTTCCAGGCCGAATCCCACTGTAGGTGATGCTGTTACCTAATTAAGGTCCGTGGTTCAGAGCTTCAGTAGAAAAGAAATTATAATTCCTTGCACTTAGCAAAGTGTTTGTTATTAAAGGATTCCTAAGTCTTCCAAATTTATCTGGCTGTCAGGAGCTCAAAAGAAGAAACATTCCCCTTTCTACCAGCAGTTTGTTCCACTGGTAGTTAGTAAGTGCTGAAGGTTTTTTTTTTTTCTTTTGAGATTTTTGCCGGAGAGTCCAGAACTTACAGATGTATCCATTTTGCATGAAATCTATGTCTGTATCATAGCATGTTTAGGTGACAGGATTCTAATTGGTTTCTGATTCAGAACATTAGTTTGTCAACCACTATTTTCTGTTCTTGAGTTTTTTTACACACAGAGAGACACTCGCACATGTGGCCAGGAAGTGAAACTCTGCTAAAATTACTGAAGAATTATAAGTAGAAAAATTGTGTTTAAGTTTGTACGTTAAACTCTTGAATCTAATACTTAAAATAATAAGGGTAATAATCACTAACAGCAGTCTTGTCCCTGATTTTGTTTTAGTGTCCTTAAAATTCTGTTGTGATGTTTACCACTTATTCTTCCTTACAAAACTAGGTTACTTCCTACGTCTGAACCCCGCAGGGAAGTCAGAAAGCCAACGTTCGAGGTAACGTGGCAATGCATTTTAAGAAGAATCAGCTCCTAAGTGGGGAGAAAATATATTATTGGACTTTGCAGAGGCAAACACTTCCCAGCAGGTCGGAGACTTTGAGGAATGGGGTCCCACTGGCCTCGTGGCCCCCTCCTGCCTGCCCCTCCAGCGGGCATCCGTTGTGCGAGCCCGGGCCCAGTCACCGCCGCTCCCAGGGGAGGGGGCCCTCGCGCTCCCTCCAGGATGGGACAGGATATGACAGCCGGTTTGTGCACCAGCATCCTTAATATTTCCTTCCTTTCAGAAGCAAATAGAGCGTTCCCTTATCTGAATGCTAATTTCCTAGTTAAAAACCCTCCCTTGCTGACAAGGGACTGAAAGAGTTTTAAATCACAGATGTAGAGTATCAAATGCAATAATGCTCTTGCAATAGTGCATTGAAGCCTCAATTAATTAACCCTTGGGCTAAGTAGGCAGGTACATGGCGGTGGCCGCAGGCGGTGGATGGATGAGATTTAAATGTGCATCTCATTTCCCCAGCACGGAGCATGCCGTTTGGTTCAGAAAGGAGTCATTTTGCACACTCGCCTCATTTACTCGCCGCTTTAATCCTCCTAATTCCACCTGAGATCGGGGGAGAATTGAAAAGGAAGGCGAGGAGCAGGGGCTGAGCGCTGAGCTTTTGTGCGCGGGGTCCCCCGGGGCCGCGCAGCTCTGGGCCTCCAGCGGGCTCTCTTGCCTGTGAGCGGGCGCTGGTGGGAAACATGCGTGGAGAGATCAAGGGGGATGGAGCGGTTTTCACGTTTTGGGGTGGGGGGTGCAGTTTTGGAGGAGGATGTCGGGCTAGTCCAGACTGCCTGGGTGCGGGGTTCCCAGGCCTGGCTTCAGCCTACTCTGCGCGGGCCCGGGCTCTAGGTGCTGGGGATCCCTGGGCGGGGGGGTGGGGGGGCGGGTAGGTGCAGCCGCAGTGCCCCGAGGCTCAGGGCGGTGCAGGTGGGGTGGGGCGTGGATCCGGCCGCGTTTAGAAGTCCCGCTGCTTGGGTTCAAGAACTACATCTCACCCCGGCACCGGCGCAGTGTCCCATACTGACTAGGTGTAACTCTCCAGCTCATTTCTCTCCATGCGATTTACCATCTGTGAACTCGTCTTTAACCTAATAAAAATCATCTAGCTTTTGACTAACAAGAAAAGGAAACAGTGCTCATTGTGGGGTTTGGGGAAAATGGCTTCACTAATGTGCAGGATGAGAACGGAGTGATTTATAGGCGGTTTTAACTGTAGGCTATGATTAGGGGGCTGGTAGTAAGTGCATTAGATGTCTAAGTGTGGCAATAGAGTAAATAGGCGTTTTATTTATCGCAGTGCCAGGGGCCTCTTAGCGGAAGAGCGCTTCTCCAAATTGAAATATAGCAGAGTTTACACTCCTGATTAGGGCTTCAAGCGCAGAGCCCAAGGCTATCAGCTAAGCAGAAACAACGCTCACTGACACCTAATTGTCACTGGATTAATGTGCAAACAGGGACAGAGAACAGCAACAACAAATAACCTAGTGTCAGAGCCGTTGGTGGCAGTGTCCACTCGCAGTGACTTGGGGCCAAATTGGAGTTTATGTGTCAAAACGGGCTCAGATCAATGTGTTGGGCTCCTCCTGCGAAGGGCTGGATGGAGTCATGGCAGTTGTTGATCTATGTGTAGGGGTGCATATTATGTGCTGGGGAGTGGAGGGGAGCAGGCAGACGGAGGAGGTGAAATGCCTTTCCATTAATTTTTTTCTGCTTTATGCTCCTGAATTCACAGCTATTAAGATAAATTTATGTGAATTGGGTCTTTCTCTCCAGGATCTTGTGACTTCCGCCTGTGTCTCCATATAAAATTTAATAACCCTGTTTGTGAATCAAATCATTCCCACAACAACAGATTCAATCTGGGTTGCCACCTGTCTGGCTTTGGACAGGAGAAACTGAACTGGGCAGCTGGGTTCCAGCTTTTCCTGGGGTCTGATGGTTGGTTGGCTGGCTGTTGTAGCTTAGCTTGCCCTAGGGTTTTCCAGAGCAAGAGCTAAATGTGTCTGGAGGGGAAAAGGAGGATAATCTTCCATATTCCCTAGACTCCCCTTTCCTTTAAATGACCAAATTGGTGGCAGCCCTATTTAAAAAACACAAGGACTCGTAACAGCCCAAAGCAAATGATGGAATAGGTTACCATCCAAGTTCTTATGCTCACTCATTTTTCTTCTACAATTAGTCATTTAGGGAGGGAAAAAGTCACAAATACATGAATTATGTTCCTAAATGTATTTCTAAAGTTCTTAAGTTTTATTGAGCATGAAAGTTGGTCTTTCCCTGTGTTAAGGACTGAAGAAGCTATAGAACTAGCTAGTAACTCAATGGTGCAAAGTCTTATGATTTAAACTTGACATTTGCAATTTTTTGCTGTAAAATATTACTTTCTTTATTTCAAGACTTTAGCTGAAAACCTCGTAATTCCTTTTAAGCTCCATTTGATTGTCAATTGCACAACTCTCTCTAAAGCTTAGGGCTTATGATTTTCATACACACATGATTTATGCTTTTTGTGTCACAATATAATGTACTTTGGTAAAGCTCCTGCTTATTTCTCTTGCATCATGAGAGCCTTCCCTTTTAGAGGCTGAGATTTTCATAGGAAGCTGTGAAAGAGATTCGACCTGGCTATAGATCTCCTTGAATTGTCCAAAATTACCTTTTTTGCTGTCAGAGTTAGCCTTCTGTGCCATTCCGTTTAACATATTTTCAGAAAATGGTGATCTGGTATCTGCATAGGTGGATAATAGAATGAAATAAATTTCCACTATTGAAAATTTTAATAGCTGGCCAAAGAAAGCACATTCATTGTCAGGGATAGGGAGAAGGATGGCAAAACATGTTCTGGAAGTCACAAACACTGAGATTTCTTTTACTCCATTTGTTGTCAGAAAATCATGAAGCTGGATCTTCAATGGGGAAATCCCAACTCCATTTAACTAAGGACATGCTGGATGAATTCAGCGTATTTTTAATCCAGGTGTAGAACTCTAAATCTACCCAAGCTGCTGGCTAGAGCATAAAATTTAAGTTAATTATCCTCATTAGAACAACAATATTTAAACAACTAAAAACATCACAAATAGCTATTAAGTTTTCTGAAAAAAAAGTAATATATGTTGTTATGATAAAGATTGGCATTCACAAAGGAAACATTTTGTTTGCCCTAATTATTACACTTGGTAGATCTTACTTACTTTGTAGACTTGTAGAACTGGAAGGAAATTTAGACACCATCAAATCCTCTTTACAGACCTATTTGCAGATGGGAAAACTAAGGGCCAGAAAGGTTAAATGTCTCACACACACACAACTAAATTTTCCAGATATCCTTATATATGTCTTAATTCCAATCGAGCCATAAACATTGAAATCATATGAGAAAAATGTCGAATGTTTTTGTCATATTTTATCAATATTAATTTTTTGAGCATTTAAACATTAAAATTCTCTGGCACATAAAAACTGATTTTTAAAAAATTATCGATTTAAGAAATAATTAAAAATTGGAATATTCTTTGCTCATGTATCTGGAAATTATGAAACAGAATTAAAATTTTAAAAAAGCTTTCAGTATTTGAAAGAGTTACTATGTCTCGATTATCTGAGGTTGGGGTTATATTATGTCTCCAGTTTTCTGCCTCTTTTAATGCTCACTCTGCTTTTTAGATTTCATCTACTCTTTTAGGCCCTACAGGAAGGAAACGAAAACTCAAGGAAGTTGATTTTATCATTGCTCAATAAGATATTTCATAGAGGAAATAGGATAGCACTCCACATAGAATGGAGTTTGATTATCATACATATTCTTGGATCTCTCTGATGCCCCGTATGATAAGCAATCAAGGAATAATTTTGATTACAGAAGAGTAGAGAGTATTTTAGTAGGTTTTTAAGTAATTCTGCTAAAGAGGTACAGATTTATTTGTGTTCAAATCATTCTTAGAGTTTCTGTGATAGCTTTGGGGGGACAAATTTCAGAACGTGTCTTAATTATTAAGCCTCTGCGCCATTGGTATAGCTAGGTTTTAAGAGAGTTGAGTAAAGAAAAATAAAATTATGTCAACCAAAAAAAAAAGAGAAGTCTCCCAGAATTTTAGTGTGACCATTTACATTTAGATCTAATCTGAAATTTTTGGCAATGTGGTCAGAATCTGGGTGTTATTTAGTGGCTCTGGGAAATACATTCACTTTAAGGAAACTGCTGAAATCTAAGGTGGGGACCACCAACGGGGCTGTGAGCCTGAAGTCTGAACTAGGATGTATACTGACCAGGTCCCCACCCTCATCTCAAGTTCTTGAAACCAGTCATGATCAGAATAACTGGCATTAGGTTTATAAATGGGCATTTTTATACAATAAACTGATTAAATTCTATTCTAATTTCATAGTCTAAAATGATTATACAGAACTCTGCGAAAGGAAGGAAGACGGGGAAGCTTCTGCAGAATTATCTTCATGAAAGGATCATCATTTGTTCTGGGCAAACAATTTGGGAAACATTTCAACAGTAACCAAACCATTTTGAAGAGAAGGACCAGGTGCTGAAGGGAAAAGACCACTGCTGTATAACTGGTAGGAGGCAACCTATGGTTGCCCATAGGCTCCCATAGGTTGCCCATAGGCTCCCATAGGTTGCCCATAGGCTCCCATAGGTTGCCTCCTACCATGGGAGGCCCCACAATCACGTAGTGGGGTGACCTTGGACAAGTCACCATGAAACAGTTACATATTATAGTTTCCTAACCTGTAACCAAGAGTAGGCACACTTTTTTTTAATAGATACATTTTTTATTTTTCAATTATAGTTGGCATACAATATTATATTAGTTTCAGTTGTACAACATAGTGGTTAGACATTTGTATAACTTACAAAGTGATCACCCTGACAATTCTAGTACCACACATAGCTATTACAATATTATTGACTATATTCCTTATGCTATACTTTACATTCCTATGACTATTTTGTAACTACCAATATATACTTCTTAATCCCTTCACCTTTTTCACCCGCCCTCTTTACTCCCTCCCATCTGGCAACCCTCAAAATGTTCTCTGTATCTAGGTGTTTGTTTCTGTTTTGTTTGTTTATTCTGTGCTTTAGATTCCACAGTAAGTGAAATCATGTGGCATTTGTCTTTCTCTGCCTTACTCCACTCAGCGCAATACCCTCTAGGTCCATCTATGTTGTTGTGGATGGCAAGATTTCATTCTTTAAAAAAAAAAAAAAGTTATGGCTGTGTAATATTCCATTGTATAAATGTACCACCTCTTCTTTATCCATTCAACCATTGATGGACAACCAGGTTGCCTCCATATCTTGGCTATTGTAAATAATGCTGCAATGAACATATGGATTCACATGTCCCTTCAAAGTAGTATTTCGGGCTTCTTCGGATAAATACCCAGAATTGGATTATTGGGTCCTTCTTTGTCTCATTTTATAGCTTTTGTTTTAAAGTCTATTTTGTCTGGTATAAGTATTGCTAACCCAGATTTTTTGTTGGTTTGTTTCCATTTTCATGAAATATCTTTTGCCATTTCTTTACTTTAGTCTATGTGTTTTTCTGACAGAAGTGAGTCTCTTGTAGGCAGCATATGTAAGGATCTTGTTTTCTTATTCATTCAGCCACCTTACCTTTTGATTGGAGTATTTAATCATTTTACATTTGAAGCAATTATTAATATATATAGTATTGCCATTTTTATCTTTTTTCTCCTTCTTCTTAAAGAAGTCCCTCTAACATTTCTTGTAATACTGATTTTGGTATTGATGAACTCCCTTAGCCTTTTCTTGTCTGGGAAGCTCTTTATCTGTCCTTCAATTCTAAATGATAGCTTCGTTGTGTAGAGTAGTTCCTTATTTTTCATCACTTTAAATATTTTATGCAAAGTTTCTCTTGAGAAATCAGCTGACAGTCTTATGGGAGCTCCTTTGTAGGTAACTAACTGCTTTTCTCTTGCTGCTTTCAAGAGTCTCTTTCTCTTTAACTTTTCACATTTTAATCATATGTTTTGGTGTGGGCTCCTTTGAGTTCATCTTGTTTGAGACTCTGTGCTGCCTAGGCTTGGATGTCTATTTCCTTCACCAGGTTAGGGAATTTTTCCATCATTACTTCTTCAAATAGGTTTTCAATTCTTTGCTCTCTTCTCTTCTCCTTCTGGTACCCCTATGATGTGAATGTTGTTATGCTTGATGTTGTTCCAGAGTTCCCTTAAACTAGTCTCATTTTATTTTTTGGATTCTTTTTTGTTGTTGTTGTTCTGATCGGGTGTTTTCTGCTAGCTTATATTCTAAATCACTGATTTGATCCTCTGCTTCATCTGATCTATTGTTGATTCCCTCTAACATATTCATTTCAGTTATTGTATTTTTTATTTCTGACTGGTTATTTTTTGTTTTCTATCTTTATTTTTATGTTTTCTGTCTCTTTGTTAAAGCTCTCACTGAGTTCATCTACTCTTCTCCTAAGTTCATTGAGTATCCTTATATCCAGTGTTTTGAACGCTGCATCTGGTAGATTGCTTGTCTCTATTTTGTTTAGTTCTGGAGCTTTACTCCGTTCTTTATTTGGGACATATTTCTTTGTCTACTCATTTTGGCTTCCTCCCTGTGTTTATTTCTAAATACTAGGTAGGGTTGCTATGTCTCCCACTCGTAGTAGAGTGGCCTTATGTAGTAGGTGTCCTATGGGGCCAAATAGTACAGTTTTTCCTGGTCACCTGAGCCAGGTGCTCCAGGTGTGTCCCTTGTATGGGTTGTGTGTGCCCTCCTGTTGTAGTTGAGCCTTGGTTGCTTTTTGCACATCAGTGGGAAGGACTGACCCTCGGACTGATTGGCTGTGAGGACTGGGCAATGAAAGGCTGACCTTATGGAGCAGGATTCACTTCCGCAGGGCTCTGGTAGGCATACTACTTCTTAAGGTGAGGTCTGTGAGCCCTCAAAATCAGCATCTAACAAGCTCCCCTAGGAGCTCTCATGCACTCTAGAGTTTAAAACGCTTCGACTATGAGTTCTACACATTTTCTTGTAAACGCGAGATTTTTAATTACTTATGCTTTAGCAATTTGAACTCACACTACGGTCTGAAGAAAAGACTTTAAGAGACACTGATGACTGATTTAAAATACTCCTTCAGACCACAGAAGTATTCATTATGCAAATTCTTCCAGGGCTTTCTTCTTAAATGTACATGCTTATGAGAACTTCAATAGTTATCACTATTTGCTTTCCACAATACTTTTCTGGAATTAACAAAAAAATCGTTTATGGATTAAAAATACTATAGGATATCCGCTCCCATGATTCTTTTTTCCATTTGCACCTTCTGAAATAAAATGAATTCCCAAAATATCCTAAATCAATATTCTTTGAGGATTGTGCAAGTATCCCAGTTCTTTAACATGATTAAATGTTATGCATCTACATATTTTTCTTGTACTTCAATAATTAAAGGCAGATGAGGCATACTGTATTCCAAACATGTATATTGTTCTTTAGCAAGCAATTTTTTAAAAAATCACTTATTTTCTACTCTGATGCCAAAGAGGTAATTCCATTTTCCTATTATAACTGGATTTTAAAATCCAATAGCCATTTCCTGTATGGGGCCTACAAGTTTTCTCAGGCTCAGTGTGTATCAAATCGTGTTCTTGCGTGGTTAAAGTCTAAGCAAAGGTATGTGGGAAGCAGTAAGAAACTCCTTCGTTCATGTCTAACATTGCTTGCTCTTGGTGGAACGACATATTGTGTGCTTTCTGTATACTCTTTTTAAGGTAGGATTTTTCTTTTTACTTGATGGAAGTTTTTCTAAAAGCACATCTTTTTAATGGTATTCTTTACCCTTCTCAGTGAGGGACTATTGATTGAGTGGACACCGCTTACTGTAGCAGTTCTGGGCTGCTAGTAGCAGAGTTTCCTGTGATTGATTTTATATAGCACCTTTTATACTTGAGAAATCCCAAAGCACTTAACAAAGCAGTGAGTGAGTTTGATGCTGATAGGGATGGCATAGGCAAACACTGACGATGGCACGAACCCACAGCAGCTCACATTGCTTCAGATTCTTGAACTCTCCAGAGGGGTGGTTGGCCAGGTTACCACCATTCTTCCTGGTCTGCCTAGAATCTCCAGACCGGAAAGGGCAGCTAGTCATCTTCTAGGACATTGCTGGGCCACCACTCTGACCAGCCTTAAACCACTCGAGATAGATGCGATCGGCCACCATGGGTGACTTCAGATTAGTTCATTACTCTCTCTTGGCCTCTATTTCCTCAATGGTTCAAAACAGGAGTTGGACTCCATGGTCCCCTCTAGTCAGAAGTTCTAAGACTTTCTGATTTCATGAGTATATCTTGTGCCTTGAGTAGGTTCCCAGCATTGTGTCAGACCTCTGCTCTGGAGAAAGAAGACCTTTGGACTGATTTTAGTACTAGATAAGCACAAAAAAGAACAAGAGGATATCTACAGAAATGCACAGTGTGTTTTACCTCAGAAAGTGGGTACATCATTGCTTACTTCTTTAGCTCCTAGCGCAGTGCTTATCAGCCCATAATAACCCCTCAATAAATGTTTGTTGAGTGAAAACACAAAAATGCAAAGTGTCTTTTCAGTGTCAGAGAAATGCAAATTTCAGTCTAGAATAATGGGTGTTCACAGCCTACCACTGTATAACTTAGCAGTAAGCATGCAAATTAAGCCAGCCTTGTCCTCATAGAAACAGCAAAACTGGGACAAAAATAATGCCCTTTGCTTTTTCTACCCTGGTGCTAGAAGTTAAAGCTGCTTGCTTTACTTGCAGGTTAGGATGGAAGGGAGAAAGAAGGAAAAAACAGATAAGAACAGATATTATGCACGGAGGGAGAATTGTAGTCTATTAACCTCCAGTACAATGAATCAGAGGAAAGAGAGCTATGGAGAGACTGAGGAGAGGACGTCCTCCCCACCTAGTGCAGGTTTGGGAGTGGCAAGGAGATAGCCACTGAAGGAACAGAAAGAAAGCTATAGTATTCTGCTTAGGAATCCAGGCTATTCTCACCTCATTTTCAAAGACTGAGCCTTCCTAACAATATGGGGGGAATGGGAGGACTATTGGGGAAGGGAAAGAAAGAGAAATTCAGGCTTAGCTCTCTAATCCCACAGAGGAAGGCGGGTAGGGTGGGTGGAGAAGCAGTGGCATTGCCAAGGTGACTGTACAGGAAGAGTTGTTGGGGTGTTCCCTCTGGCTCCAGCTGGATTTATATCCTGGTATCTGTGTTTCATTACCAGTAAACTTGCTCAAAAGAGATAGGGAATGTCTAAGTTAAAATAGGTGTGTGCATTCCTCTTAACTTGTGCTTTCCTTTCTTTATATGCATGGCCATAGCTTTGACATTTATTTTCAAGCAAATAATTTATTTTTGCCTTATACAGTTCATGACATCTATTATCTCCTTTGCTCTTCAAATGGTCTCGGCAGGTCAATGGTATTATTATGCCCATTTTACAGATGAGGAAACTGAAGCCCGGAGAGGATTAGTGACTTATTCAGTCATGCAACTAGCACAAATGATGGAGCTTGAATTCAAACTCAAGTTGCTAGATGCTACTCACTGTTCACTATGCCTTGCTGTCTCCATTTCAAACTGAAAATAATAAATCCTGCTTGAAAAAAGAAACTTTATTATTATGACATACTAGTATTTGAAGGATTAAGTTGCGAATGCTTATAGTTTATCTTTGAGCTCAAACCACATAGGTGGCTGCTCACTACTCTTAGTTATCAGCTAAAATACGCTTATTATTATTATATTTTAAATCCCTGGTCTCTTCTTTTTAGGAACAGGGATAAAACACCTATGATTTTCCCCATAAGGTTCATGGCTTTCTATTGATACCACTTGAGCGATCTCTCCCCTCCAGACTCAGTAACATGATCTCAGATGAGAAAGCTGGGCTGAACCAGTGTGTTCCCAGACCCTTTCCAGCACCAAGAACCTGTGATTCTGAGTTGATGAAGGTCCAGTGACTTCTGGCTAAAGAATGGGGGCGGGATCAGTGCGACGTGACCAGCAATTGGTTCAGATCTATATTGACTTCCTGGGAACTGATAATGGCAGGCCTTGGGCTTGAAGCTGGCGTCAGGGACACAACAGGACATGGTTCCTGTCTGAAGGACTGTGGGGTCTAGTGAAGCCCATCAGAGGGGCCTGACATTTGTGTGTTTGTTGCTCGTGTTTTTATCTTTTATTGGAGAATTTTAAGATGTATTTTTTGCACACATATGAGTAATTTAAAGAATATCTACATCTGACTAGATCCTTCCTTATATCCATGGAAGAAAAAAACTCTGTTTAAATAGATGGACCCTGAGGAGACCTGAAAAAACCATCGTATTATATTCTTGGAGGCTGCAAAGAAAAGCAATTCCAGACTTAAACAGTTAGGGAATATGCCTTGAAAGTCCAACACAGGAGGGTAGGGCTTCTGGTGTTTCTGACTGACATAAATGAGCTGAAGAAGAACCTGATTAAAAGAACCAGGGCCCAACTTGTAGGGGGCTTTGGGGAGCTCTAGGAGTGTGGATCACATGGCAGTTTTCTTTGGGAGAAAAGCCAGTCAAAGCCATAGGGAGTCCTTGCAAGGCCAAAGGAGAGAAAGTTGTTCCCTTGGAGAGAGTGGCATTTAGGAAAACTGAAAATCACTTCAGTAATATTGTATGTGAGAATCTTGGTATCCAAAAAGAAATGCAATAAACCTCCCAGTTTGAAGGCTTCTTCAATATTTTACAAATCACACAATCATCTCTCGCTTTTGGCACAAAGAAAAGTCCACATGACAAACCTTATGGAACATTAGCAATATAAGATAAAGCTACATCTGCCGAATACCAATGACATTATTCCTACCTGCTGCTGGTGTTGTCGACAATATCAGACAGAGGGTCCATTTCCTTTTTTTTCGTTAAAAATGGAAATCGGTGTTTGAGTATTCCATGAAGTTCTTCAGGTTCATTAACAAGGTCAAAATCAATATTATTTTACTGTTTGGAATCATTTTTGGTGGAACAATGAAAAGAAACCATAGTAGAAGTAGTCTTAATATAATCATTTTCTTTTCATTGTTCTTTATGGGAAAATAATTTGGCCCGAAATTTAGTGGTCCCATCAGGGAGGTGATATCTTTTAAAAGGTGGTCTGAAGGACAGGTTTTACTGTACTTTAATAGGCTTATAGATTAATATAAATCTTAATATTCATAATCTTTACCATTTCTTTTCTCAATATCTGCTCCATCTATACATCTATTTATAATGTATGTTTCAAACACAAGATATACTTGATTTTTATTGAATATACTGATGGTGCTACAGGGACAGCTACTTGACCTAGTTAAAAGAAAAAAGAGTCAAGGGGTCAAATTTATGGATAGTCTGCTGCTGAAAACAGATTTTTGCAGATAATACAATGACTTGAGAGCAGGGCTGTCCCTGCAAGTTTCCCATGTGGTATTATTTGTGTAAATAATAAACAAATATGCATACTCTAGGTGCCAAGTGTGAGCAGCAGATGATCATGATGAAATGTGGACTTAATCACCTGAAAGGCTTGATTTTCTAACCAAACATTTTCTCTTTGTATATACCCACAAAAGAGAATCATAATAACTAAATATAAAATTTATTAGAAAAGAAAACATGTAGATATTCATTGCTTTACATAAATAAAGAAATGGATGTTAATTTATTTTTTTGTGGTTATTTAAGGAAAAAATACCTAATTAACTGTTTGCAGTTTTATTTTGGCTCTGAGATTTCTGGTTTGCCTGTCAACTTATTATGTCATAAACACTGAAGGAATTAATGAATTTCATGTGTGAGTATATAAAATTGATATGTTATATACAAAGATGTATACTATAAAAGTAATACATCTTCATTATAAAAAACTTACAAAATTTGGGATAAAACATATTTCCAATACCTAGAGATAATCATGTTAATATTTTCTTTCTTTTGTATTGTTTTACACAGTTCAGAGCATCCTATATGTATAAAATCGAATATGGATTTATTAAATTCTATTGTGTGATGCCGTAATTTCCTTTACTAGTTCCTCTTATTGGATATTGGGTGGTTTCTAGTTTTTTGCTATTATAAATATAAAAGATAAGTATCTTTTTACCTACATCTTTGTTTGCATCTCCCCGGAAACTAGTCCCATAGATAAAATTACTGGATTAAATGAAGTGAACATTTTTAAGGCTTTTGATGCATATTACCAAATTACTTCCCACAAAGCTTGGGCCAACTTACAGTATAAACTTATTTTACTGAAATTTGATGTATTTCACCCACATTATTGAAACAAAGTGTTTGTAGATTTCAAAAGCAGTTATCTTCTATGATTTGTAATGGACTTGGTATTTGTGGTTGCTCAGAATGAAGTGCAGGAGAGTGTTGCAGAGGCCTATCTGTGTGTCGTCTGCAAGTGCTAGTTCTTCTGATGCATTCACATGAAGTTTTTCTTCTTTTTTAAAATTGTGTGATTCTCAGAAATAGTATTTAGTATCTTAAATATTAATATTTTTAAAAGAGGAAGTAACTTGCATAATCGGCTATGCATTTTCTTCACCTTTATTATTTTTTATAGTGAGGAAAAAACCTGGAATATATTATTAGAAAAATGGTACTTTAAAAGTATTTATACTCCCTTGCCCATCCAACTCCCAGCTTTGTTGGTTTTAAATATCCTGTCCCCAGTACCTCAATCCTCTGTGGTATTTTGTTATGTGAATGACATTATATTCCTGTCTCCTCTGTTAGCAAGGATGCAGCTTTTCATCTGCTGGTGTCTGTATGTGGACACTGGGCTCTGGGAAAGGAGAGAACATTTTCTACATCTATAGCTCTGCCCTCATGATCTCTGCAATGGGTTCCCAGCACAGATTGTCTAATGGCAATGTGTTTACTGTGCTTGAAACTTTAAATCTGTGTACCATTTAAACACTGTCAGTTATGGCAAGGCTCAACAGTTTGGGTGTGCGTGCACCCCCATTTCCTATAGCTTCTTTGCTTTCTGATTGGCAACTAAATCCTTTTTCTGAAAAGCACAAATTGATGCCACAAACAGGTAAAATTTGGTGGGGTGTCTTGGTCAGGCTTAGAATAACTTTTCACAAGAGGAAGGAACGAATGAAAGTTATTAAGTCCGAGAAGAGCTAACTTCTCAGAACTTGGCTCACCATTGACCATGGCTGTTATTGACCAGTACTGGTTGCTTGTCCCTAAAGGGAAGCCCTGAGAAAAGGCAAGAGTCTGAGGACAGGGTAAAAGGCTCTAAAGGGAACTGACCAGCCTTGTCTTTGTCTGGAGACTGACGACTATATAAAACATTAGTGATCTTTATTTATATAAAAGAGAACTTCTCATTATATTTCAAAGTGGTTTACAATTTGATATAAAATACGCCTTCTTTACTAGGAGATGGTGGAATATAAAAAGGAGGAACACAAATACTACTCTTACGACGCATGCTTTACAAAAGATATTTGCTAAGTTTTGCTATATGTAAAAATATATTTAGCTAACAACTTTACTGTCATTGTGGAAAATTGCACAAACCAATATATGTAAGTGAATAATTTTACATGTAGTTAGTGTCTTTTTTGATTAAGAAAGTCTTTTAAATAACGTATTAATTATGCATCTTATGTATCCTATGTGGCTAAAGCAGCTCTGTGAATAGAGACTTGCCAGTTGTTTTGTTAAAATAACAGAATGCAGCTGTGGTTTAAAAAAAAAATGGATGCAACATATCTAAAAAAAGCTATTTTTACTTTTTTAAAGGGAGAGATCAAAGTTAATATTTTATTTTGGAAATATAAGATTTTTGAAAGGCAGAGCATTAGTCCAGGCTAAAACGTGGGACATGGTGGACTGAAGGTCGTGATTTGCTAAAATGTTTCCTGGCTGGGACTTTCCAGTTGAGTGGCAGATATGTGTGGGAGAGTGGCAATTGAAACCGAACAGGAAGACGTACACCAAAAGAGAATATTTTTTCATTGTAGTTGTAACTGGAACTATCACCATTTCCATATTTGTCTTGGGTTTGCAAAACCTCAAGCAGCCCCCATCCTCAGCCATCCCCACCCGCAACAGATAAAAATCTACATCGGAAAGAAATAGTTTTATGATCAAACTAGATAGAGTTTATCTTTGCCTCTTACAAACAAGATGGAATATTTCGTATTTATATAGGCTATCTATAAGTTCCTATATATTTATAGGAATATGTCATATTTTCTGTTCAGGAAAACACGCTTTGGCAGGATTCTACTGAAGCGTGTTTGACTTTTCAGGGTGTCTGTGAGCAAGTCCCATCTGTGTTCTCTGCTTTGTGGTTCTCATCTAGGCTGCGGGTGGCGGCTTTGAATGGGGCAGCTTCAGAAAATCTGCATGAAAATTGGGAATTGTCAAAGTAATTTGCCATTTACTGACTCACTCTCTATGCCTTTTGTGTTTTGATCAATAAAAACTTAAATCTTTACCCAGTTTAGTAACAACCTATTCTAAAGCATTATATTCTCCCTAATTTTTCAAGTTCTGGTTGTACAGTTATCCACTTTCAATGATATTCATTTTAAAAGGTTAACAAACGAGAAACTAAACCAACCATACAAATAACAGCCCAAAGAACACTTTCCAAAATGTGTTGCTGTACTGCCATTTCAAATTTAATATTCATGCAGAGGAAAGCTAAAGGCCACCAAACCAGGTGGATAAAATAGTACTGCATTTTATGACTCGTTCTTAAATGAAATCTCTTAAATATTGCTAATGAAGCCAGCTCTCCCACACAGCCTTTTCATGCGCCCTTTCTAGGCTGGTTCAGTTCCATTCCCTGTCTAGCAATTTGCCCCAGGCCCCTATTAAATGAATTATCACGGCCCCTAAATCATCTCTGCGGGGGTTTCCTCTAATCCCATCAAGATACTTAGACTCCCTTTCTTCCCTTTTGGTGACATAATGAATTATTATTTCATGGGGAGCAGTTAAGACGGCCCCTTTGGAAGTGGGGAATGTGCTGCCGAGTAGGGGCGGAGTTGAGGAGCTGGGAAGCGGGGTGGGTACCAGCGCCTCGGGCTGCTGCCAGGGGCCTGAAGAGGACAAAGCCACAAGGCTACCAATTGCCCTCTCGGCCTCCCGCCTGGGGGCTAGTGGTGGGGTCATCCGCAGGCGGTGAGGTTGAGAGCCTCCTGCCCTGAAGTGGCTCCCATGCGCCCGCACCGGGGAGTGACTCTGGGAGCCCAGGAACGCAGGGCGAAGAGAGAATATAAATGTTTTCCTTAACTGGAGGAAACACTGCACTCACAAACCACTTGCGGAATAGATTAAGCTAATTTATTAAACAGTTTGCCTGGTGACTGAGCTGGGCTGAGTAATGATTTACTTTTTTTTTCTTTTAAAAAACATTAATAAGAGGAAGTCAGGGGCCATAGCGGCCCTAATCGTGCGGCCATGGCTGGGGAGGGCGTCCAGGCTGCGTGTGGGGCCCCGGAGGACTGGAGCGGTGGGAGCCCACGGTTTGCAGGGCCTGTGCCTCGACGCTGAGGGTCCCAGAGCCGGGAGAACTGGGCCCTTCGGGGGAGCCACCTCGGTTGGCTCAGGGTAAGGACCCTCTTCCCGTAGAGGCTAGTTTTTTTTTGTTGTTTGTTTGTTTGTTTGTTTAAACATCCTGTTTCCTAGGGATTCAGACCACTCCACACATAGTGCTGGGCCTTCTTTTGAGAGTGAGGTAATGTTAACACTTTCTAGAGATTTTAGAAATGTTATACTCGGGGACACATCTGTGGAGGTGCAATCCACAATGGTGTTCGGTGCCAACAACCCTCTTTCCACAGTAAATATTTTGTAATATCTCTTTTGCTATCTCGAAATGAAAATCTTGGACAATGTAATCTACCCAAACACATCGTTTAAGTAAAGGGGAAAAAATAACAGATATGAAGGAGGGAGGAGGGAAGGGAAGAAAGTAGGAAGGAAGGAAAAACACAATGATCTGACTGTAAAGGAGAAAAAAAAAACAACAGATAACATAAAATATGTATTTCTCCATCATGACAACTATAGAATAAAGTAGTCAAATGCTTGCAATACTTTATAACGAATAGATTTTGATTTAAAATAAAACTATTCAATTGATTGTTGTTGACTCTCTTTATAACTGACGTTTTTGAAATAAGTGTATTTTCTTATATACATAGAATCATCCCAATGTGACAGCTGTGCATGTGGATCGTTGATGGGAAAACTTGAAACCCAGGAACTGCACTCTTGTCAGTAACAGGATTTTCCAAACTGGTGAGTGACTCTTGATAAAATGCAGACTGAACCATGTATATGGTAATTGTATATGTGGAAAATTCAGTGTATGCTAAAATTATGTAAAAATACTTTGTGTTTATATGTAAAATAGAGTTAGAGATAATTACCAAAGGCTTTTCCACCTACACGAGTGTCTAATGGAACATTTGAAATTGTTCTGAGGGACCTGGGACAATTCTTCAACACATTGCTTTCTGGAGGTCAACACTACTCCTTTTGAGATGCACTAGTGCATTTATTTTTAAGCTCCTTGAATTATTATTTTATGGGGAGCAGAATATTTTGCATGGGATGCTAGAGGATTTGAGACCCATCCGCAAACCCTGTACAGAAGCCACGTAATCTGGATTATGAACCATTGGTCTACAGTGGGAATCGAGAGGTTAGAATCAGAGTTGCAAAGAACTTTGCCTGGACACTCTGGGAGAATCCTTTAGTTTATCTTAGTTTTTGTGTGTGTGTGTGTTCGTTTATTTGTTTGTTTGTTGTTTTAAACACCTACAACACCTGATATTCCTAGGTGATCTCCCATTCAAGTACTAACCAGGCCTGACCCTGCTTAGCTTGCGAGATCAGACGAGATCCGACACGTTCAAGGTGGTATGGCCATAGACTAGTTTCTCCTAGTTTCTGAATACTGTATTCCAGTCTGAGTTTCATTGGGATTCTCTGCAGGAGAATAGCTACCTTCCTTGTTCTGAAAGTAGTCCTAAAGTTACTTTCGCTTTTAGGGCAGCTCTAGTCCATCATTTACTTTTGCTGAACCTATGGGCAATAACAGCCCTAAATTTAGTCTTGTTCTTGGTAAGATATTTCACTTCTGTACTTTGGCAGTCAAGTTTTTGTATCTACATTAACACCTGTTAAATGCCTTCTCACTGGAGCTATCTAAATGCTTTTGGATACCAATTTTGTCTTTGAATCTATAAGCTTTCCCTTTTAGTTTTGTATCTACATGTCAAAATATTAGCATTATTATGAAAAGAAAAACTCAGAGAGAAGCCTCTTTCGCCAATGCTGCATCATTAGTAATAATATCACATAAATATGTTAGCTTTTTCCATCATGTACATATACAGCCCCATGATGGAAGTGTGTATGTACATCTCTGCATATTTAGAGCTAAAAGAATAAGACAGTGGGCCTTAAAGTGTTTTATGTCTTCTTTTGTATTATTTTCTGTTAGAAAAAGTTTGACATTAATTTTAAGACTCTCTTAAAAGCTGGGTATTCCCCACTCTCAATGCTGGGATTTTGTTAATTCTAAAAATAATAGTATACCAAATTAAAATAATTTTTAAAAGAAAGAAATTTCTCACAACTTTACCATAATTGTTTTCATTTTTCCATATCCCCTTCTGTATCTTCTAGTTTTTGTCCAGGTATTTATTTTTACATTGTGTGCTAAATTTTCTATGTCTCTTTTCTAATTCCCTGTTAGAAATGGGCATTAACTTATATTTACTCTTAGGCATATACAAGTGAATTAAATGTGCAACAGAGGGTCTTCAACATAGTTTTCCTAAGTGGGTTGACAAGCTAACATTTTGTAGGCCTTTAAAAAATTATCATTGTAGTAGTGAGATAGGACTATCTTATTAATTTAGCAGCTCGTTTTTAAAAAACATCCTTATATATTTGTATAGGTCAGCAGTGTCTTGTGGTGACAGGTTCTTGAGCTGCTGATTCAAAAGTCCTGAAGTTGTGATTTGGAGCACTTTCGTTTGGGAAGCCCCAGTCTAAAATCTGTGGCTTTGGTTTTGCTAGAGAGCAGGGTGAGGTGGGTGGAAGAGCTGGTAGAGAGGACATCTTGATTCATCTCTGTTTTGGGAGGGCATTGGGCCATGTGTTTTAGAGAAGTTGGGGAAATCACCTCCTCATTTGAAGTTCTTCACTTCTGTTCCTCTCCCCATGGTGTTACTGCCTCTGGTTTAGTTGGATCTTTTCTGAGGACTCAAGTACGTTGGCTACAGCCTGAATGTTTGTCCATAGCCCAAGGAAGCATCAGATAAAGTTTGATTTACAATTGGTAACTGCTCGTTTATCCTCTTACACTGAGTGTCGTATAGAATGTCTTCACTGGGAATAATCCTTATATCTTTTAGAAAATTGATGATAATGGTGGCTACTGGTTATTGGGCATCTAGTATATGCCAGACAGCATATACTTATATCATTATGCTTTCTGACAATCCTACGAATAACGATTTCCATTTTAGCAATGAGAAATGCTCAGAGAGGTTAAGTGTCATATCCAAAACATAAGTAAGCCTATATTTGCAACCCAGGATTACTTCACTATATAACACTCTGTGTCTATTTAAAACTATATAAATTTGAGCAATATAAAATGATATCACAAGATCCCAAGCTTTATCTCTCATTTAGGAAGACAAGAAAAGGTGAGCTGGCAGACCTGGGGCTTTTCCAAAGCAGGAAGGATCGCATGACTGCTCCCAGTGACTTTTCCCTGAATAAAGCACAAGGTGTTCCTGGAACAGCAAAGGGCAGAGACTTGGAAACTTAGCACCAGGGAAGGATCCTAAAATGATGAAGCCGAAGAGACAAGTTTGGCATATTTTCCGGATGTAAAATGTCGGACTCAAAATATATAAGTCATAAGACAGAATCTGTGACCAAATTGCTGGGCAACTGTAACTCAGTTACTGGAGTAAATTCTTCCAGCTTTTGGCTGAATCAGTGTTCGATGAATAAATACACGATGATTCTTTGGAGTAGCTACGAATTCCTTATAAAAGAGGAATAAGGCAAACCTGCTCTTGTTTCATATATGCAGATGCTTTTCAGCCTTTGAATGGAAACAGTGAAGCCACTTATGTTTTTCGACAAAAGAGTTATTTTTGTCAAGCTCAGAAATCAGGTACATTCTTGGTATTTT
>NW_011889043.1:374164-381430 GCF_000151845.1 Pteropus vampyrus
CCAAGCTTTATCTCTCATTTAGGAAGACAAGAAAAGGTGAGCTGGCAGACCTGGGGCTTTTCCAAAGCAGGAAGGATCGCATGACTGCTCCCAGTGACTTTTCCCTGAATAAAGCACAAGGTGTTCCTGGAACAGCAAAGGGCAGAGACTTGGAAACTTAGCACCAGGGAAGGATCCTAAAATGATGAAGCCGAAGAGACAAGTTTGGCATATTTTCCGGATGTAAAATGTCGGACTCAAAATATATAAGTCATAAGACAGAATCTGTGACCAAATTGCTGGGCAACTGTAACTCAGTTACTGGAGTAAATTCTTCCAGCTTTTGGCTGAATCAGTGTTCGATGAATAAATACACGATGATTCTTTGGAGTAGCTACGAATTCCTTATAAAAGAGGAATAAGGCAAACCTGCTCTTGTTTCATATATGCAGATGCTTTTCAGCCTTTGAATGGAAACAGTGAAGCCACTTATGTTTTTCGACAAAAGAGTTATTTTTGTCAAGCTCAGAAATCAGGTACATTCTTGGTATTTTAAAGAAAGATATAGGGACAACACAGTTCCACAACTGACTAAATAGTAAGTTTTTAAATATTCCCAGCTCCTAAAATAAAAATGATCAGCCAAAGTGTTTTTGAGGGTGGCCTTATCTGTAAACTGAGTCCCTGCCCCGAGACAGCTCTAAGCCCATGAACATAAGACACAGTTTGCTGTGGCCCCTGGAAATACCAAGGATTTTCCTGGAAATCAATCTCAGAGTTTATAGCATTACTGGGTCTTCTTAGTTATAGATAGCAGAGGCTGCTCTCATTGTCCTGGCGTATAGTGACATCAGATATCCAGGACAAATTGGGCCCCGATTCAGCTGATCCTCAGAAACCCTATTCCAGGAAATCTAAAAATCCACAATATTTTCTTCTACCAAGCTAGGTCAGTGGGCTTAGTTCTGCAATCCACACAAAAGAAAATACCATGGGTCTGGGCATTAAACCCAAGACATTTCAATGTCCTGATGATTTATTACCAGAGCAAATATTGCAGACCACAATATCATTTATCATGTAATTACATATCTTTCTGGGAGATAACACACATGACCACAGAAGCAATGTAGAGCTATCCTGTCTTTTGCTCTGGGCCTCAGTTTCCTTGCCTGTACTGGGAGAGGCTTGGGCAGGGTGGTCTGTGGATCTTGAAGGTCTCTTGCAGCCCTAACCTTCCAGAGTCTGTAGACATATAGGGAGATGCTGCTCTTACACAGAAGTAGCCTTCTTGAGCTGTGGTTTCATTGGTATCACCTCCAATCTGTGCCACACAGCTACTTAGACTCTCTAAGCCTCAGTTTCCTCATCTGTAAAAATGGAGATAATGACAGTACCAACTTCTTAGGGTTATTGCTATGATTATTAAGGTAATGTATGCAAACTCCTAAGAAGGAAATCTCAGAATGCACTCAATGTATTAGCTATTACGATTATTATTAGGACATCTCATTGTAATAGCTTTTTTCCCCCTTACTTTCGCATTTATTCTTACCACACAAACTATCTCCCAGAGTAAAACTTCAGAGGAACCAGTCACGAGGGATCAAACCTCAAGTCCATTCCCAAATGGGTGATCCTGGGGCCTAATCCTAGATCTTCCAAGGATTGTAGACAATTACCTCCACTATTTTTTGTATTCAGTACATGTATTGCCTCTATCAAGCCATGTACATAGATATATGTGTATTGGGCTGTTAATGTTGTGGAAATGTTTAGGAACAAATATTTCTTTGAGTATCTTTATTTTTCTATGTGTTAGAACAAGGGAATTTCGATGCTCCTTAAAGGACTTCCTCTGGAGAAAAACTCCTGTTTGCATAATGCTTCTGGAATCTTATTTTCTTTGTGATGTATTAGGAAAACAATATGTTAAGCTTTTTCTTTTTCAGACATAAGTGTTTTCTACTTAGGCTACCAGAGGTTGAATACAGAGCCCTGTGAATGTACCTAAGCAAATCTTAATTAATGGCATTCACTTCAAAATATGCCCAGTCCACTTCCAGACTGCCAAGGCAGAGTCAGGGTTCAAGTTACCATATGTTGACAGGGACAGGCTGACAACACTCTTCTCAGTCCAGAAGTTTTCCTCCTTGGTCCCTAAGTGCTCTTTCCCTGATCGCTCTGCAAATCTACTTCGTCTGTGCCATCTCCTCTTGAAACCAGGTTTCTTTGGAATGGAAAACGGGTAAAATAGCCATGGGTGCCTGAAATCTTCCACTTTTGCCTTTTAGACCAAAATATCAGCTGCTTGATGTAATGCACGTATGAGTCATACTATTGCATGTATAATAGGAAATCCCAGTTAATAGCCTCCAGACCCTGTCATAAACTGTGTTATTATTTCTGATACAGTATGAGAGAAACTGCAGTATAGGAGAACTGAGAAAATTTGAAAACAAAATCACATGTTTTTAGTTTGAATCCCTCATTACGTCCTTCTCCTTCCTTGCTTTACTGCTTCTGTGACAACAATGGAATGATTTTCACTGTTCTACTTTTAGCCTCATTTACAGAAAATGCTTTGGGATTATGGTCCTATCATATTTCCTCACAGTGGATTTTGCTCCTTCTTTCCTTTGTTTTAGAGAGATGCTCTAGCCACTGTTTAATGAACATTGTTTTTTTGTAGATAGAAATGAAGATCATGAGACCTGGAAACTAGTGTGATGAACAAAGGATATACCACCTAGAACCCCCTTTTAAGACTGAGGCACTCATTTCTTATAACTGCTGGGAATGTTGATTCCAGGAACTGTCCTCTGCCAAAGGGAGCTGCCTCGCCCAAAGTTACACTCCTTTCCACGGCCAGCCTGCATCCAATGACCGGTCAGTCTGAGGTACAAAGGGAGAACCACACTGCAGGACCATCCAGCCCCAGAGCTCCCTGTGGGGTCAGCTGAGGCCTATGTGGTGACAGCATAGCAGCTCAACTCCCTCTACCCCCACCCCAATTCCTCTTTCCTTCTGTCCCTGTTAGGTGTGACTCCAATATAGCCTCCAATGAACCTCCTGCAAGAAACTTCATCTCAGTTGATTTCCTAAAGAGGCTGACCCACAACACTCAGGCTAAAAATATTAGAAAGAAAATGATATGGTTTAGAGTGAGAGTCTTATTAAATCCCCATATCTATTTTTTTCTAAAAATATGACTTTGGCCTTGGATTAAAATGATTGAAGAACTTATAGATATCAGTTGCAAAAAAGGAAAAGATGTTAAAAGGTATGAAAATGTTTGCAATAAATGAGAAACGCATTTTATAACATTCATTAAAAAAAAAAAAGTACCAAAATATCACTTTAAAAATCAGACTTGTGAAAAACATAAAATTTTAGCAAGGAGAATATTATTATTGGGTATTCTGGGGCAAAGAGCAGGTGAGTTTAGTATTGCTTTTTGGGGAGTGAATTGCCTAGTATATATAATAAATGCTCAGTGATTGAGGCAGCTGCCATACTAAGGACATTGAGGCTGGAAAGGGGGCTTCCAGTCAGAAAACTAAGGTACCAGTGAGGTTTGCCCCATGTGGACACCTCATCAAGACAGTAATTTTTACAACTTTTTCTTCAGGAGATTGATTTTATAACAACATTCAATGACTATTTCATTTAACACATAGTTATAACAATAATAATCACATAGATCTTTATTCAGGCAGGATATATGTATAAAAATAAGGAATTAGCATCTTTTTTCCTTAAAAACAGAACTTTACTGGGATTCTTTAGAAATTAATTTATACAAGTTATATCTGAAAGTGTTATCATTATAAATAAAAATTAAATAACACAAAAGTTCATAGAGTAAAAAGTTAAAATCCCTTTCTCGGGATAACTACTTTTCTGTTTTCTCTCATTCCCTTGGCTATGGGTGATATAGTTATTCTTGGACATATGCACACATGTAGGATGTCTTTCATTTTGTTTTTTTCTTATAGTCTTATGTTTCTAAGACCATACTCTAGATAGTTTTGTAACTTGCACTTTTTTTTTTTACTGAATAGTGTTTTATCAATACTCTTTTTAACCGATTTAATTCAAACTACACTGTACTATTCTCAGCCACTATATTAGAATTAAATTTGATGCTACATTGAACCTAGGTTTGTTAGCTTTTCTTGGGGATCAGACTGCTTATCTAAGTGAAATAAATTAACTATTTAGATTTTCTAATATAAAATTTTATTTTTCTCAAAATGCAGAGACTTACATTTTTTTCTTTTCTTTTCAGACAGATTCAGTGGAGTCTTGACTCCCAAAATCATTCTTTTAAAAATATCCAGGAAAAATTAAATCCCGGTCTAATTCCATTCTCAAAGTAACCTCGATATCTTCCTTTCCTTGCTATTACCCTGTCTTTTCCACAGACGTGTGTTTAAAAAAAAAAAAAATGGTTGCGGGTAGGGGGACTAATTCCAACACTTAATTTTTGTTCATGTTTGTTTTCAAATCCTAGCGGCCTTTTTCTGCAGCAAAGGTCCTCTCTCCTGCGCTACCGTGGGTCTGTAAAGTAAATTGCAAAATGCTACCAAAGTCTGGCTACATCCTCATAGTGACTGTTTAAACCTATTACTTTCTCTTTTAATCAAATCACTGTTGTGTCAAAATATACGATTCTCGCCATGAATCTCCCTGGCTTGTTACAGGTCACCGGGTGCACCTTGAAAATGTTTGCTCTCCTAAGCGTCTTCTCTCCAGTCTCTGGCT
Organism: Pteropus vampyrus; assembly: GCF_000151845.1. Taxonomy (NCBI): domain Eukaryota; kingdom Metazoa; phylum Chordata; class Mammalia; order Chiroptera; family Pteropodidae; genus Pteropus; species Pteropus vampyrus. The sequence goes on from NW_011889043.1 coordinate 378,911, forward strand.
AAATGGCTCCAGACCAAGCCTGATCATTTTTCTATACACAGAGAACTCTAATTAATATAAACATAATGGCAAAGAGAACCTGTACTTTACAAATAGAGGAAGGGAAAATGCCTCGTTAGTAGGTATGTGGAACATCATTTGGACTATGGCAAAATGGGCATGTAGACAGATATATGCATTCAAATTATACTAAGAAAAAAGCAAACTCTAAAAATTTCTTATCTTTGAATTACTGAGAGATTTCAGCCTTTATTCTTTTCTGCTTTAAGAAATATTTTATACAAAGCCACCAGAGGGCCAGTAAGGGAAATAGTAATTATGTTTAAACAGTGAACACTTCACTAACATAAAATATTTGTACAGGCTCTTAAACATGAAGTTAAGTGCCAGAGGCTATTTTCATTGTTTAATGTATTAAGTAAATAAAAATGTATCTAAGATGTGGACACACAATTAGTTTTGAGTTATTTATCCTGGAGTTTGTATGGTTTAGAAAAACTCCATCTTCTTGGCTGCTGCTGTCCTAATGCATTTAACTTCAGCCATCAGCTATGATTAAACACCTGCTGTTGTGGGGAAACAAAGCACACTAATCCAATATGTATTTCTGACATCTTAAATATCACCCAGTCCCCTGACATCAGGCACAGCTTTTCAGCGGGATGGAATTCCAGAGCATATTTTTCTAATTTATGGATGGACAATAAATCAAAATTAAGCCTTGGGCAATGAAATATACATCAGTGTGGAATGAACTGACTGCAAACGAAGACCCTGCACAACCGAGGGGAAGGATATATTAATGGAATCCTAAGCTGCAAACACTGAAGTGAAAATTAAGGAAGTTTATTTCACATTTTGTGCCTATAAAACCAAAAGGCAAAGGCAGAGAATAAAATGTTTTCTTTTTTTTCTACGCACAGCCCTGGAGGAGCACAGTTAGATTTTTTAAAAAGTCACTGTTTTATAATATTTGCATGTTGGTGATGAAAAACCCAATCTCCAGTGCTCTTTTTGTTATTTTCAATATTTACGAAGGGTTTGAAGTGCATAGCGTGGTTTCAGTTTTGCTCTTCTGGAAGAGTGAACAAAGGCCACTGTAGACAGTCTTCAGTTCCCCCTGGGGAAGGTCAGGAGGGAGAAGGACATCTCCTCCTTCCAGGTGTACTGGGTTGGGCTAGATCTGCCCAATGCTGAATGAATCTTCCTTGTACTGACCTCCAACTACCTGGCACCCAGAGACAACCTTAGAGCTTTGCTCTCATCAGAGGCCCTCAGGCACCCTGTGTATATGGCCACCACCTCACTCTGGCACTCCCACTCTGGACCAAGGTCACGGTGGAGCTGCTCACATGGCTTATCCTTCTCACCCTTGCCAATGCCTAGCATCATACATCTTTAACAGAACCTGCCAGGGCAATCATCATATTTATCAGGGATAATGTTTTGTGTTTATAGGCATGTCAGGGTTCTTAACTAACATTATCTCTTGAGTCCTCACAGCACCTCTGTTAATGAGGTAAGTGGCAAATATTATTCAAATGTTAGAGACAGGGATACAGAGCCATAATGAAATTGAGAGCTTTGTCTTGGGCAGCATGGCAAATGGCAGAACTGAGAAAAGGAATCTTCCTAACTGGCTTCCAGTTCTAGATCTCACTTAGATAGCAAATTCCCCGCTTCAGCTGATGGAAGTTTCTTCAGGTCATTCTTCCTTCTTAAGGCACTTGCATTTATAGAACACTTATTTCTGTAGATTCATCTGTTACTTGCTTACTGACTTGTGTAGTATTTATTAATGAACAATTATATCTATAGATTCATGTTACTGAGAATGTTTAAATGATTAAAATTAACATCGAAATAAATCATATCATTTAGGAAATAACTTTTCGTGTAGTCTCAGAAAGAAAGCAGCAGTTCCTGGCCCCAAATTTCTGTTTTAAAAATTCTAAATGGAATAATATTTGAGTGATGTTTTAAAATGTACATCCTCTGGGGTCAGTAATTTCTGGGACTGAGATACTTGGCTGCTACGAAGTTTAACAATGCAGGTTACGTCCCCTCTACCATTACAGTTTTCCTTTTTGCATTGACTCTTCTTTCTTGTTCAAATCCTCAATACTATTGCTTATAGAAAATATGCATAAGCCTGGCAGGAAATTCTTTGTATAAAAATGTAACTTAGTATTAATCATCTTATTAGTTTCTGAGTAAAATCTTTGTTCTTTGAGGTAATGGTTTTAAAAGACCTTTTTCATTATGCTATCACAATATTACATAGTAATGTTGGTGATAGTAATAATAATGGCTGATATAAATTGACAGTCTTGATCTGGAAGCTTTAAGTCAGTTAGCTCAAGTAGGCCTCATGAGCAGCCTACAGGGTCAGTACTGTTGTCACCTTTCTTGACAGCTGAGGACATGAACCTAGAGGAATCAGTCTCTTGCCAGAAGTCACACAGTAATGGATGGGGCAGAGAAGCAAACTCTGTCAGTTTGTCTGTAGAGCCTGCCTTT
>NW_011889043.1:381480-384297 GCF_000151845.1 Pteropus vampyrus
ATCCTCAATACTATTGCTTATAGAAAATATGCATAAGCCTGGCAGGAAATTCTTTGTATAAAAATGTAACTTAGTATTAATCATCTTATTAGTTTCTGAGTAAAATCTTTGTTCTTTGAGGTAATGGTTTTAAAAGACCTTTTTCATTATGCTATCACAATATTACATAGTAATGTTGGTGATAGTAATAATAATGGCTGATATAAATTGACAGTCTTGATCTGGAAGCTTTAAGTCAGTTAGCTCAAGTAGGCCTCATGAGCAGCCTACAGGGTCAGTACTGTTGTCACCTTTCTTGACAGCTGAGGACATGAACCTAGAGGAATCAGTCTCTTGCCAGAAGTCACACAGTAATGGATGGGGCAGAGAAGCAAACTCTGTCAGTTTGTCTGTAGAGCCTGCCTTTCAAATGTGTCATTATTCTATAAAATGCTCTAACACAAAGGAAAGTTTTGGCTTTCATATATTTTAATTTTTAAACTCTGCTGGTTAGCTTAACCTAGTCCTCTAGATGCAGTGTTACTCTGTAAATCACTGAGGGGAGTGACTGGTTGCTGTTCATCTTCACTGTCACATGAATGATTACAAGTAGAATTATAATATAAAAAATGGCATCTTCAAGATCCAGATAGTTCTCTATCTTCATCTGTAGCTCAAAGAGGTTGAGACTCTCTTCAAATCCAACATTTAGGTTATAGTCTCTCTTTTTTTAATTGATGTGAAACTCAGAACATAAAATTAACCATTTTAAAGTAAACAATTCAGTGACAGTATATTCACAATGGTGTACAATCACCATCTCTATTTATTTCTAAAAACATTTCATTTTCCCAAAAGAAACCAATATCCAACAAGCAGTTACTCCCCTTTTCTTATCTTTACAGCCTCTGGCAACCACCAATCTGCATCTTGTCTCTATGCATTGATATTTCCTATAAATGAAATCATAAAATATGTGACCTTTTATGACTGGTTTCTTTTACTAAGCATATTATTTTCTAGGTTCATCCATGACAGAGCACACATCAGTATTTCATTCTTTTTTATGGCTGAATAATATTCCATGATATGTATAGGCCACATTTTTGTTTATCCATTCATCCACTGATGGACACTTGAGTTGTTTTTACCTTTTGGTGATTATGAATAATGCTGTTATGAACATTCATGTATAAGTATTTGTTTGAGTATCTGTTTTCAATTCTTTTGAACCATATATATTTTTTAATAAACTTGTTATTTTGGATAAATTTAGAAATAAGCAAAAGCTGCAAAGGTAGTACAGAGCATTTCCCCTAATAGTAACATCTTATATATTCATGGTACATTTGCCAAAACTAGGAAACCGGCATTAGTAGAATATTATTTATAAACTCCAGACTTATTTAGATTTCACTAGCTTTCTCACTAATGTCATTTTTTCATTCCAGAATCCCTTTCAAGATTCCACACTGTGTTCAGTCTTCATGTCTTGTTAGTCTCTTCTGGTTTGTAACAGTTTCTCAGTCTTTCCTTGTTTTCACAACCTTGAAAGTTTGAGGAGTTAGGTATTTTGTAGCATGTTCAATTTGGGTTTTTTTTCCCTCATGATTACACTGGAGTTTTGGGGAAGAATACCATAGAGGTGAAGAGTCCTTTTCATCACTTCGTGTCAGAGGGTATATGCTATCACCATGACATCACTGGAGACATTCATCTCAATTCCCTGCCTAAGGCTGTGTTTGCCAGGTTTCTCCACTGTAAAGTCCTTCCCCAACCTTTTCCATACTCCGCTTTTTAGAAGCAAGTCACTAAGTCCAGCCCACACTCCTAGAGGAAGGAGTATCTACATAAATTATTTGGAATTCTTCTGTATAAGAAAGTTTCTTTCCCACTTATTTATTCAATTATTTATTCATGTTAGTATGCACTCAAATATTTATTTTATATTTCATATCTTTTTGAAGTCTTGTCACCAGTACCCCTAAGAAAAGTGGTAAATGCAGAATGAGTGCTACTTGGAGTACTTTGAAGACAAAACGACCCTGCGCTTAATGTGAAATGTAGCAGCCACATAACAAGATGTACAATTCCCACAGGATGGGAGGTTTGAGGATGGTATTTACTGAGTAGAGATAGAACACATTTTGGTGTTAGCTTTTGATAGAAAGCTATATCTAAGCTTTTTAGAGGTTTCTTTGATTAGGGTTTAAGTTTTCTGATTCTTATTCTGTGCTCTTGTATTGTTTGTTGCCATCAAATCTTTGCATGTGTTCATATTTGGAGTTATTGTGTACTTATAGATATATTTCCACAGATTATTCCCGCACTCAGCTTACACTGACATTCCAAAAAACAGCTTGTATTCTCTACAGATGTCTGTTATCCAGGATTTACAACCATGGCGTTTAGATATGGCAATACCTTAGAGACCAGGTGGTACCACTTACTCTTACTATTGAAGAAGAAATGGAGCCTTGTGGCCTTAGAGGCTCTCCCTAGATTATACACTTAATCAGTGGTAAAGCTACAAGTTAGAGATGGAGACACAGAGCCATGAAAAAAGCAAAAGCTTGTCTTGGGTTATACAGTAAGCTAATGGTGGAACGGAGAGAAATAACCATATTGGCTTGCTCTCTGCTCCCTATCAAAGCTATTCAGAGTATTTGTTTGATTAGTGTTTAGATTTTTGATTCCCTCTTCTGTGCTACTTTCATTTTAGAATTACATTGCTGTTATTGTTTTCAAAAGTTAAGATGCGTAGTATAACAATACATTTATTCACTTCCATAAGAGGAAACTTAATTTTTGGAGCTCTATTTTCATTTGCTAGAGAAC
>NW_011889043.1:384347-444347 GCF_000151845.1 Pteropus vampyrus
TTGGGTTTTTTTTCCCTCATGATTACACTGGAGTTTTGGGGAAGAATACCATAGAGGTGAAGAGTCCTTTTCATCACTTCGTGTCAGAGGGTATATGCTATCACCATGACATCACTGGAGACATTCATCTCAATTCCCTGCCTAAGGCTGTGTTTGCCAGGTTTCTCCACTGTAAAGTCCTTCCCCAACCTTTTCCATACTCCGCTTTTTAGAAGCAAGTCACTAAGTCCAGCCCACACTCCTAGAGGAAGGAGTATCTACATAAATTATTTGGAATTCTTCTGTATAAGAAAGTTTCTTTCCCACTTATTTATTCAATTATTTATTCATGTTAGTATGCACTCAAATATTTATTTTATATTTCATATCTTTTTGAAGTCTTGTCACCAGTACCCCTAAGAAAAGTGGTAAATGCAGAATGAGTGCTACTTGGAGTACTTTGAAGACAAAACGACCCTGCGCTTAATGTGAAATGTAGCAGCCACATAACAAGATGTACAATTCCCACAGGATGGGAGGTTTGAGGATGGTATTTACTGAGTAGAGATAGAACACATTTTGGTGTTAGCTTTTGATAGAAAGCTATATCTAAGCTTTTTAGAGGTTTCTTTGATTAGGGTTTAAGTTTTCTGATTCTTATTCTGTGCTCTTGTATTGTTTGTTGCCATCAAATCTTTGCATGTGTTCATATTTGGAGTTATTGTGTACTTATAGATATATTTCCACAGATTATTCCCGCACTCAGCTTACACTGACATTCCAAAAAACAGCTTGTATTCTCTACAGATGTCTGTTATCCAGGATTTACAACCATGGCGTTTAGATATGGCAATACCTTAGAGACCAGGTGGTACCACTTACTCTTACTATTGAAGAAGAAATGGAGCCTTGTGGCCTTAGAGGCTCTCCCTAGATTATACACTTAATCAGTGGTAAAGCTACAAGTTAGAGATGGAGACACAGAGCCATGAAAAAAGCAAAAGCTTGTCTTGGGTTATACAGTAAGCTAATGGTGGAACGGAGAGAAATAACCATATTGGCTTGCTCTCTGCTCCCTATCAAAGCTATTCAGAGTATTTGTTTGATTAGTGTTTAGATTTTTGATTCCCTCTTCTGTGCTACTTTCATTTTAGAATTACATTGCTGTTATTGTTTTCAAAAGTTAAGATGCGTAGTATAACAATACATTTATTCACTTCCATAAGAGGAAACTTAATTTTTGGAGCTCTATTTTCATTTGCTAGAGAACATATGCAAATAGTGTCTGAACAATTACAAAGATATATAATTGTTTAGTTTACAGTCTCAGTATCATTATTTAACAGTCCTGCTATGCATATGAACACCTTACAGGTATAACAAAGCATTGCTTTTTATTGGAGATATTATGAGATTAGTATAACCTTCAATTTGGGGACTGCACCATTTAATATTGAAGCATAGTTGAGTATAGTTGAGAATCCATAGTGAGACAAATTATTGTTTAGTTATTATAAAATGCTGTATATAGATAATACTTAGGATATTTTTATTTCCATCAATATTACAGGCTAGATTAACTGAAAGCCCTTCTGCCATGAACACCTGGAATTCTTGGTTAAATACATTTTTTAAATTCTTTTGAACAAATTGATGACATCACAAGAAAGGGAAACACCCCGAAATAGAAAATAAAACAAAACAACAGTCTTAAGTTTATGAACTGACACTAGAGCTACACTAGGGCACGGTGTCCACTTTGGCCCTCTGTTAACACTACCGAGATGGGAGGAAAAGTCTCCCATATGAGGCAGGAGTTAGAACTGACAACTCTACGCAAATCTAGGAACCTTAGGAAAAGAATGCACTAGGGGAGAAAAAAACCTGTTTATGAACACAAGAAAATTTCTATGCCAGCCTGGGCTCTAGATGAGAAAAAAAATCTCCCCTAAGGATGGATCTGGTCCAAGCAGGCTTGGAGCTTAATTTATATTAATTGTATTAATAGGAATCCCTAAGGTCAAAAATTCACGTAAAAGTAGTCTGGAGTTGGTGATATTTCTGAGTCAACTGGCAGAAGATAAAGTAAAAACCTCTTTGGAAGGACCATCCTTCCACTCAGGAAACACTTCCCAGATAAATCCTACTGAAGATGACTCCACAGTGCAAAATTACAAAACACACACGTGAAAATCAACAAATAGACCAATGGCTGATTAGACACTCAAGAGTTCATATAACAAAAAGACCTATTAAAACCTATAAAATAAGTTTGTTTAAAAATATCGAAGACATAAAGGGAGACATAAAATAAGAAAAGAACTAGACAATATGAAAATAGAACAGAAAAAAATTGAAAAGAAGACAACAAGCTTTTAGTAATAAAAATGTAACATTAGAAATTATATAATCAATGGATAGGCTATACAGCACATTAGACATAGCTGAACGACATTAGTGAACTGAAAAATTATCTAGAATGCAGCATGAGGTTAACGTGTTCTAAGTGTTCTAAGTTCTTTGATTTGTTAAGGAGGCAGAATAGACATTGATTAACGTTATATTCTGTTAAGTATGCATGTCAATTTTTAATAAATGACAACTAAAGTTGATTAAGTTTATATTTTGTTAGATATTCTTGTTATTTAATTTTTTTTAAATAATCTCTAAAGAATGACTACTGAAGCTGGCACAACTTCTAAAACCAGGGATGTGTGAGAGTAGGGGAGAGAAGGAAGGAAGGTAATAAAGAAAATTTAATCCAACAGAATTCGGAAAAGGAAAGAAAAAAGAGAAGAATAAACACAATAAAATAAAAGCACAATATAACATGGTAGAAATAATTCCATATATATATGAGTAATTATAATAAATGTATGTAATTTGACTAAACTCGCCAGTTCCAAGAGATTAAGTTTTTTTTAACAATCTAGCTATCTGTTTCTTATAAGAGACAAATGTAAATTATTATATGTATAAATTATTATATGTTACAAATAAAAGAGAAGAAAAAGAAAGTTGGTAGTTTCATTATTACTAGACAAAAAAGGCAAAAAGTATTACTAGGGAGGAGATATAGATGGACACAGAGGGCCTGGAGCCAGACATTTGAAGAGCTGCACATGATATGAAAGGGAGACGCTATATCTGAAACACACTCATATTATTTTGTATGGTTCCAAAGGACAGAACCTGGGGGCAGAAATTACAGGAAGGCAGGCATTGACTCAATGTGTTGGAAGGAATTTTCTAACATTTAGCTCTCTAAAATGAAATGTACTTATCTCTGAAGGTAGTGGGGAAGCTGCTGAGGGGAATGCATAGGCTGAGCTAGACAGATGGTTTCCAAACCTGACTGTGCATCGGAATCACCTGGAGAGCTTTTTGAAAATACACATTTCATGGTCTCTTTCCTTTTTGAAAATACTCCCCAGACGATTCTGATGTAGCCAAATCAGAATTGGTCCATGGAATAGCATTTGTGAACGACTGGTCAGATGACCTCTAGCAAATGACTTTGACATTTGATAATTTAATCATACCTTTGTAGACATTTACCTATGAGCTGGGGAGGTTACTAGAAAACTAGAGAGGTGGAATTACTGTGTCCAGTGTACAGAAGAATAATAGAGGCGAGAATATCTGTGAAATTAGGTGTAACTCGATGAACATTCATCCCATGAGTTTCCTCCACCGTCCACAAGCTTTTCAGTAATTGTTGATGAAGATGATGAAAAGGAACATTTTCTACTTGTAACAAGTGGCCCAATAGGCCCGATATAGCTTATTGTTTACATCTCCAACCTCCTCATATTTCACATAAATAGAGACTCTATTACAAGTCTAGAGCTCCACAACTTTTCATATGCACAGAAGTCACCTGGAAATCTTGGTAAAATGCAGATTTTGATTCAGTTGGATTGAGATAGGGCCCAATAAAATATATTTCTAAAAAGCTCTCTACTTAACCTATTACTAGGCATTCAAGAACCTTCTCTTTCTTTAGATAAAGAGGGAAGCTCTTTTGATTTTACAAAGACCCTGCGATCTTTAGACCAATTTGTCATTTTGTCTTAGTATCTCTGTGAATTAATAAGGAGAAGAAGAGGCTAAAAAAGGCACTATGTAGACTGGATTAAGCAACAGGGCATGGGAGTCAGGGCAAAAGTTCAGAGCAGAGAATGATAACACCTTAAAAGCTTAAAACTCTATTTTCACACCCAGAACAGGATAGCATAAAGTAATGGCATAAAGAAGGCCTACTTGCCTGTCAGAAAACCAGAACTGCAGTCTCAGAGTGGATTTCTTGTTTTATTTTGTTTTGATTTGCTTGTTTTTGTTTTTTAAGTTTTTGTCCTTTCATAAAGCACTTAATTTTCCTGAGACTGTTTTGTCTCTGGGATATACAACTAGGACTTTCATGTGCTTTATCATTCTTTTTATTTAGGTAAAATTCATATAATATAAAATTAACCTTTTTAAAGTGAGAAATTCAGTAGCATTTAGTATATTCACAATGTTGTACAACCACCACTACCTCTACCTAGTTCCAAAACATTTTCATCGCTCCAGAAGAAAACCTACACCCATTAAACATTCGCTTCCGTAGCCCCTCACAATCACAAATCTGTTCTCCGTCTCTATGGATTGACCTATTCTGAGTATTTCATGTAAACGGAATCATTGCAATATGTGACATTTTATGTCTGGCTTCTTTCACTTAGCACAATCTTTTCTAGGTTCATCCGTGATATAGCATGTATCAGTACTTCATCCCATATTATAGCTGAATAATATTCCATCATACGCATATACCCCATTTTGTTCATCCATTCACCTGTTGATGAACATTAGGGTTGTTTTCATCTTTTGGCTATTGCAGATAGTGCTACTATGAACCAGAGTGTACAAGTATTTTTTGAGTATCTGTTTTTGTAATGTATTGTTTTTAAATTTACCATCTCATTTGATTATCAAATTGGGTTAAAAAGGTAAATATTTTACTAAAAAGAAACGAGCTCAGAGTGACTTGCTCAAGGTTCATGAGTCATAAGGACCCAGAAACTCAAAGGAAGTCCAGTGCTTTTTCAAGTTAATACCACCAAGAGCTCAGCTGTCTTGAGAGTCAAAAAGAGAGACTGTGTATAAAAATGATTAGTGGCCTGAAAAAGCACTGCGTTTGTCAGTTGGTGTTGGTAGTTAGTATTCGACATACCGATTGATGCTGCAGGAACAGTTTCCTACTCGGGAGGTCAGAGCGTGCTGTCTCTATTATGGCCAGAAGAGAGGTTTTAGAATTGCAAAAGGTATAACAGAGTGGTTGGACACCAGCAAAGGAGTTTGACAAGGTTGTCACATCTGTTCAATATTTCTGCTAAAATAATCATGGGTATTGCTGTTGATGGTTACCATAGTGGTATTAAGGTTGGCAGAAGGAGATGATGTAATCTCGAGTATGCTGATGACATCCTGGCTGCTGAGTCTGTGGTTTCTGCACTGGGAAAGCTGGTGCCTTAGACAAGGGAAGATTTAGACACTGATAATGGCAGCTGAAAAGCAGAATATTCTCGCAGCAGCGCAAACTGGGACTGAATAAGAAAAACAAGTGAAGGGTTATGCTGCCAATAGTTTATGATAGGCAGTGAGAGCTATGGCCCTCTGGCCTATAAAAGAGAGAGCAAATGGCATAGTCAGCATTCATGAGGATGAAGTCCTGAGCATAAAAAGTCTGCTGGGGCGGCGGTTGGCTTCACATTATCTCTCCTCAGACCCCTTCTTGGTTCTAATTTAGTCCCGCTGCCTGATTAGTATGAAATAGCTGTGCACTGAGTCTCAATTTACAGATTTTTACAGAAATAAGAGATGAAGATCAACACAGAAATGTGGCTACTGTCAAGCTGAGTTAAACCCAGAGTGATGATGACGATATCTTAGTGAAGGAGAAGAATGACAACAGGCTGAAAGAAAGCATCATCTGTTTCCAGAATCCTAGAAGATTTCCTTCTAAAATAACTCATTCTGTGTGTCTTGATTTCCTGACAAGTAAATCTTGAAGAACAGAACTGGCATTTATCAGGGCAAATACTCATATGTGGGTCTCTCTGGAAGGATTTGTGACAGGGTTTGTAAAAATTGTTTTTGAAGAATTCATTGCAGTATGAGGGTTCCCAGAATCTTCTTTGAAAATCAAAATATTTATTTCAATCATGTGTATTTTTGTGATTATGAAAATATTTATTATGGAAAATTTACGGAAATACAGAAAAGAGGAAAAATCGTGCATATTTTCACAACTTAAAAATAATCAGTTAACATTTTTTCATTTCTTCTTCTAATATTTTACCTATCTTTATTAATTATTTATATAATTGGGACCCTAATTTATGTTCAATTGGTTTCCTGCTTTTAAAAAATTACTTATTTGTATGTATATTTCCGGCCGCTTCTCTGTATCCAAGGGTCATTCTAGGGGTTGAGTTTCCTAAAGAATGTCTAATTATTCCCAGTGAGAGCAGAGGAAAATCAAGGCCTAGAGTTATCTATCCTTTCTAGACAGAAAATGACTCCGATTTGAGCAAACTGCTCCTCTAACATAGTTCAAAGCTGCTGATTTTCTCTGAGTACTTAATATGGTAGTGAGCCTGTGGCAAATTTCAGATTTCCTTGGAAACTTTCCTTGGAAAGCTGTTTCTGCTTTGCAATTTTACACACAAAGTTGCCATGGGAAGACAACTTAGATATCTCCATAGTGTGGTGGAAACCTCAGGCCTAGGGTAAAGTGGAGTCGGGGTGGGGGAAAAAAAAGACTGTGGTAGATCTAGAAATTATTCTGGAATGCCTTTTTCCTTTCTTTCTGTGTGTCCAGCCCCTATTCACCTATTTTGAGTCCAGCCCCTATTCACCTTTTTCCTTTCTTTCTGTGTGTCCAGCCCCTATTTTGAGTCCCATCTCCTCCTGTAAAGCCTTTTCCAGCTAATCTCCTTTTTCCTCATCTCAGATTTTACTTACAGTTTAGACCTGACAGTCCAACTCTTTGATCATGGACTGGCTCAAGGTGCTTCACAACCCTAACCGTTTCCTATGCGGAGTTAGTGAGCCCTGTAGTAGGTTAGAGATGGCCCCAAATTCTCCTCTCATGGAAATTTGGGGTCCGTGTCTCCTCCTCTTGAATTTGGATGGGCCCTGTGACTCTATGACCAATGGGATGCTGGGCCAGCTTCTGATCCTAGGCTTTAAAGGGCTCTACTTCCTGTCTCTTTGAACCCTTGCTCTGAGGAGAGCCAGTCCAACTCCCCTGAGACCACCATGCATGGAAATAGAATATTGCATTCCAGATCTCAGCTTCCACCCATTTCAGCCGAAATGCCAATCATTTGAATGAAGGCACCATGGTGAACATTCCAGGCCTAGCATATGCCACATAGAGAAGAACCGAGACCCTGGATATATGGATCTGCTTGAGCTGTCCCATTACCAGCTGAAGTCCCAGTAATCAAGGAACAGAACAAATTGTATAGGTGAGTCCTGACCCATAAAATCATGAGATAAAATAATATTATTGTTTTTGTATACTCACAAGATTTTGTGGTAGTTTATTATGCAGCTATAGATAACTAGAATGCGCTCCTTGGGGCCAGAAGCTCGACATTTTATCAGTGGTTTTCAAAATTTGCTGTGCATTTAAATCACCTAAGGATCTTGTTAAAAGGCAGATTTTGACTCATTAGGTCTGGGGTCGAGCCTGAGTCTACATTTCTCATAAGCTCTCAGGTGAGAAGGATTCTGCTGCTCCTGGATCCTGCTACGAGTAGAAAAATGTGCTGAGAAGCAAAGTGTACCAGTCAGGGAATATTAGAGGTGCATTTGTACAACTTCTAGATTTATTAGTTGACTATCTTCATAAATTGAAAAGCGTCTGCCATAAGACACTTGACTTACAGCAGAATTTCTCAAAGTGTGGTCTCTGGATTCACTTGCATTCATATCACCTGAATTTGTTAAAAATGTAAGTATACCTCGAGCCTGCAGAGTCAAAATAGAAGGAGCAGGAATCATCATATCGAACAAGATCTCCAGGTAAATCTTAAGCACTGTTAGAATTTGAGAACTACTGGCAAAATAGAAAGAGAACTGAATTAATAGAATGGTTTTAGTTCTGACATTGGGCCCTAAATGAAGGCTAGCAAATCACCTCGCTTTCTGGGGCTCAGTTTCTACATCCATAAGGAGGGGAGATAGATGAACTATAATGAATTCTATCTCTGATGTAGTGTATATCCTACAGACTCCATGACAGAGGTTAATGCAACCTCTCCCTCTCTAGTCCTCTCTGCACGCTCTGCCCTCAAAAGGACAGCCATCTACGGTGTCATTGTCTTCACCGTTGTCTTCTTTGGCTCACAGAGAAGTAGATATGATCAAAAAGCACATAATGCAGGACGTGCCATTTCATTTCAAAATATTTTTAAAGCAAATATCAGTGTCAAGGCCAATGTCTCCTCAGAACAACATATATCTTCATTCGATATTGTAATTAAACTTAAATCATTTCTTAAATTATGTGTTTTAAATGGCAATTGTACAGCCTTTAAGGTTTCCTCTTGCCTTGAGTACCATTGGGTAAATGTGTTCATGATTGAATTAGCAGACCTTTGATTTTAAAAGGACTTTTCAGTGATCTTTTATGGTAGATTAAAAAGCAATTTACTAATTTACAGTTCATAGGAATTCCGTGCCCTCCTTGAGTTTTGTAAATCAATTCTGTGCTAATAAATGTGACTATAGCTCTAAATGTTTCATTTGCGAACAGCTGGTGTCACATACAACCCTAAACTCACAATTACATAATCAGTAAAACTATGTTTTGTGAGCTTTTTTGTGCCCACCATGAGCCCCTCTTAGGAATCCCTTCATTTGTAGCTGTCAACTTAGTCTTTAGTCAAGGTGGGAAAGATCTAACCAACAGGACTGGGACCTAACACCTTAATTGTTTGCTCATCTTTCCTCTAATCTCTTCCCTTTATTACACTGAGTAATCACCATTGAAAGAGAACTCAGGGCTCTTCCTCCTGGGTATGGCTCTCTGAGCAACTGAGACTCCCCCACCCCTATGTGTTCCAAAGAATATGTAATAGTAATAGTAATAATAATAATAAATAATAATAACAATAGTTAATATAGGTAGAGTGCTTATTACATGCCAGCTGTTAGCTTATTTAATCTTCATAACAATTCTATGAAATTCATGTCATTAACACTTGTATTTTACAGTTAAAGAAACTGAGGCATAGATTAAATAACTTTCCCAGGGTTCTAGAAGTAGTAAATAGTGGAGCTGAGATTTGAACACAAGGAGTTTGGCTCCAGACCTTGTACTTATAACCAAAATACCATGCTGCTTTTATCCCTCATGATGAATGGACTCTTTCCACATAAACCCATTCAATTTCAGGTGGTGACTGATTTTCCAAAAGGAGGTATGTATTATTTATATTGTGGACAGGCATACGAAACCAGCAGATAACACCCTTAAAGCTCAACACACATGGAAGAAATAGTCAACAACTTGGGTTTTTTTTTTTCCTTTCAAATTCAATTGCAAACTATATGTCAGCCTTTGACAAGTCAACTCAAATCTGTCTCAAGTGGAACTGAAAGGTTCAGGTCCCCGATGGAGAGTTGAGCATTTTCCTCAGTAGGTTCCTGGAAATGGGTCTGGCATGATTGGAATCAGGAAAAGACACTCTGCCCTCTGACATTCCTTCGATTGGAGGGAGATGGCTAATGAAAGATGGTGTTAGATTTGCCTTATTATGGCAGCAGAGCTGGGGCTTTGGTTGAAGATGAGTTTTTTTTCCTGTCTTTCTTGGGGTTTTGCCAATGCAAAGGGAATTTGAATCATGATAGGCAAGTAGAAGAAGGGGCTGGCCTGTAATAGTTCAAAGACAAGGCATTGGAAGGGTGGAGAAATGAAGCCACGCAGCCCAAATGTGGGCATCAGTGACAGGCAAACTCAGACGCTATCCAAAGTTGTTCATCCAGAACTTTTTGCAAAAGTTACAACTCTCTTAAATTGAGGAATAATAGAAAGTCAGATGTACTTAAACATCAATCTCCCCTGTTCTAGGTCTTCTTGAACCTGGCATCTTTGTCGGAAGATAAATTGTTTGTTCCAAAAACAGTTGCTTCATAATTACTGAGCCAGAACTAGTAGGAGAAGTACCTAGAAATTGGGTTCAGATTTCACAGCCTTTTGCCATCTTTGAATTTTCTAGTCCATTCTCCTCTCGACTTTTGCATTTTTCTTTTATCCTTCTCCTATAATGGAATGGCAGATTGGGAAGCAGGTCAACTCTGCCTTTTCTGTGACAGTCGAGCAGCCCCCTGGGTGGGGGAAGGCTGGCAAGGCATTGGGCATAGAGGCAGCGACCTTAGATAATGGGGGGAGCCCAGCAGGCAGGAGGCCTTGCTCTTAACATCAGGGCCCCATGGCGTGAGGGCTTCACCAACATGCCACCTAAACTCCCAGCACCTCTCTCACTTTAACCATCCCCAGGTCCTGGCCCATCCAGGGTAGCTAAGCCCTCTGGAAGTTTAGAATTTAGGATTGAGGAGTTGGAGTCTGGCCTTCTCTGAGTTATCCTTAGAGTTTAAGATGTTGGCAATAACGTTATCACCAGAAGCAGGATGGGGGATGAGGGGGTGTCAGGGAGATGACTACCTTAGAAGTAATACAAATAGTGCTCTTTAAAATTTTCCAGATGCTAAAAAGGGACTCTAGACTTAGATTTGCCTCCTTCATTCATTTTGAGGTTATTACTATATTTCTCCCCCATTCCTTATATCATTGTCAGAAAGAGAAAATTAAAATGACTCTTCTTCTTCATGTGTATTACCTCTTTTTTACCCTTTTCTTTTAAAAGTCAACTATACTTCTACCCAAACTGTGCACTGCTCTATACTCTGCCTCTTCTTCCCTTCTCACTCATTTTCCGATCCCTTTCTTCTGGTTTCTCCTCCTCTTTTGCCAGTCTGGCTCTCCTCCCTGCCCTACATCTCCCTAAGCTCTCCTTCCTTGTCCTTCCTTTTAGTCCTTATTTTCACAAATTAACATAGTATAAGCATTAACTGGCAACCACCCTGAAAAGAGATGAAGCAGTGAAGGGAAAGGAAGCTTTACTGCCAGGTTTTAACTAATTCTTGCTACCAGCCCTGAGTTCTGTGGCATTTGCCACAGCTGTGAAATTGCGACAAACAAGGGGCTGCTCTTATATTTCTAACCTTTCCTCTGGTGGTCCTGAAGACACGAATTGAATGTTGAACAGTCATATCACGTCACGTCACCTTTTAAATGTATTTTATATTCTTTTGAAAGAGAATTGAGAGAAGCTCAGATGGGTGGGAGTTGGAGGTCAAACTAGGAGTCTCTATTTTACAGCAGAAAAATAGTAATTTCTTTTATCAAAAGAAATTTATCATCTTAGTAATCCAGTAATGAGCTGGCATCAAAATGAGGTATTAATTTTCTAAGAATTAACCCTAAGCATATATGTATATGTAAATATATATATCCCTCATAACTGCAGAAGAAGATGTTTTTAAAAACACCTCCATTCTTTTAAGAGTGATGAAGGGTTGGGAATGGTGAGAAAGAAGAGTTGTCAAATGAAGAGTAAAACAGCCTATGACATCATTACCACCTGCCCCAGCAGCTACAAATTTCTCTGTCTTCATTCTTAGATCAACAGTGTTCGTTAACAGTGTTCTCTTTAGAATGTGAGGGCATTCGGTAATGAAAGGAACAGATTGTGTCTCTATTCGAATCTTCTATATATAGCATCTAGCCCCGTGACACAATAAATGTAGGGCTCCGGCTCTGTTCCAGGCACTGTGCTGATGATTATACACATTATCTCATTTCATCCTCAGGCCAGCCCTGTGAGGAACGTAAACTGATTATATCACTTTAGGAATGGGGACACAGAAGCTTAGAGAGGTTAAGTAAAATGCCAAAGTCACAGAGATGGCCACACACTCAGGTTTTCAATAAATACTTTTAATTTTTTTTAACCTTTTGGTTTTTTTTTTTTTTTTAATGGTTATAAAGGTATTTCATGCCTAGTCCAGCAGTGAGCCAACCAGAGCCAGCTTTGAAGGCTGGTACACAGGCTGGCTCTGCTACCTCTCGCATGTGGCTTTTATCTTCAGGTCCAAAGCAGAGGCTCATGTTCACATTTCTAGCCCTCATTAAAGGAAGAATAGGAGGTCTAAGGAAATTGCATTTTTCTTTAAGAACCTGACCAGTTGAACTCTGGTCATACTTGTGTCCACGCATATCCCATTTGCCCAAAGTTGGTCACATGGCCCACATCTAGCTTCACAGGAGGCTAAGAGATATAGCCTCTGGTTGAGCAGCTATGATCCCAGCTAACACAGAATCATGTATTGTGTTGGGGGTGTTGGGGTGGTCTCTATTGCTAAAGAAAGGAGAATGTGGAGAGAGGAAGAAGGCAGGCAGTTAGCAGGCAATTAATAGACTATCAGAATGTTAACCTGAAATTTTGCCTTTATAATAAAAAGAGTTAGCTATTCAAATAGTATAAGAAAGATCTTTGAAGGGGCCCTTAAAGAACTTAGTCAATTTACAAGCTATGTATAAATAGCCATAAAATATTACTCAAGCAGGTCAAGGACCTCTACTTGGGCCTGATTATAGCACTAACTAGCTGTGTTACCTCGGACACATTACCGGTAATTAGTTTCTCTCAGTCTATTTTCTCATTTATAATTTTGTCCTGATAATACTAGGACAATAATAAGGATAAAGATTACATGCGATATCCATAGAAGGATCCTGGCTCAGAGTATTTGCTCAAAATTATAGGTCTTTATTACTGTTCAGTCAATAAGCTTTCAATACTCTTTGAGACACAGTAGGAGAAAGGAAGCAGAAATAGTGTTTGTTAAGTAGGGAATTTGCATACAGACGAAAACTAGCTAAAGTAAAATGGAGTATCAGAACAATTGGGAGTGCAATAAAGCAAAATGTATTTATATCCCAATTTAACAGTGACTATTAGTAAGTTCAAGTGGAATTAGTAAAGTGTCATATTTTTCCTTGGTGTTCTGTTGTTTTTTATTTGAAAACATCTTTATTTTACCTTCATTCTTGAAGAATATTTTTACTGGATACAGAATTCTGGGTTGACAGTGGTGTTTTTATTTCAGCACTTTTAAGATTTCTTGTGGCCTCCATTGTTTCTGATAAGAAGTCGGCGTTAATTCTTATTATTGTTTCCCTCTGTGTAATATGTTATTTTTTCTCTAGCTGCTTTCAAGGTTTTGTCTTTGTCTTTTTTTCTCAGAAATTTGACTATGATATACACAGATGTGGTTTTCTTTGTATTTCTGTCTTGTGGTTTGCTGAACTTCTTGAATCTGTAAATCTGTATCTTTCCCCAGATTTTGGAAATTTGGGTCATTATTTCTTCAAATATTTTGTCGGCCTTATTCCCTTTCTCCTCAACTCTTGGGATTTAAATTTCACAGGACTTAAACTTTATGATGTTGTTCCACAGATCCCTGAGGATCTGTTCATGTTTTTCTTTTTTTTCTCTCTGTTCTTCAAACTGAATAATTTTTGTGGATTGATCTTGAAATTCTCTGACTCTTTTGTTTGTCACCTCTATTCTTCTACTAAGTCCCAACCAGAGAACTTTATTTTAGATATTTTATTTTTCGTTTCCAAGATTTCCATTTGATTCTTTCTTTACAGTTTTTATTTTTCTGCTGAGATTTCCTATTCATTCATTGAAAGTTTATTTTCCTTTATGTCCTTGAGCATAGTTAAAACAGCTATTTTAAACTCCTTGTCTGCTAATTTCAATATGTGGGTCATCTTTGGGTTGATCTTCATTGATTTTATTTTCTCTTGGGTCTAGGTCACATTTTCTAATATATTTATACATTTGAATTGTATCCTGGACATTGAACGATATACTTTAAAGACCTTGGATTCTATTTTGTCCTTCTGAAAGTTATTGCTTTTTAAAAAATAAATAAATAAAACAGGCAGCTAACTTGGCTGGACAGCAGCTAAAATTTCATTCAGCACTTTCTTATCTGGGCTGCTTGGAATTCGCCCTATATATGAATAGTTCTGTGGTCAGTTAGAGACTTGGGAAGAGTTTCTACACAGAATTTGGGACTTTCTCTGGCTCTCTCTTTTTTGAAATATCCTCTCTTCACTTTTGGGTTGCTGTGGTACCTCTGAACTCTTTTCTCATATTCTTTAAGCCACTAAAACATTAGACTTTCTATCCTATTGTTAGCTGCCCAGCTCAGCATAGACTGAGGCCTGCTCTTAAGTAAAAAGCCATAAGAAAAGAAAAATTCATCCATGCCATTCCTTCCTCCAATTGTTAGCTTCCTTCAAGTGTCTTCTTTTGGTTGTTCTCTAGTGCCTTACAGGTATTTGTTTATTTTTATTTTGTTCAGCATTCATAATTATTATTTTTGGTCCAAAGATAACAAGAGAGTTGATTTAATAGGGGCTTCTTTTCCATTTTCAGAAGCTAGAGTGTCTGCTACATTGTGAGGCACAGTAGAATATAATTAAGTGTGGTATATTAAAGATGGCTTGGATTCTTCAAAATCTTTCCTTTGATACATGGGATCTGTCTTCTTTCCCCTTGAATCTGTGTGGACTCTTCTTTGACCAACAGAATATGGTAGAGTTAGTACTGAGTCGCTTTGGGCCAACATGTTAAGAGAACTTGTATCTTCCGGTTTCTGTTTGTGGGCATACTTTTTCTTAGAGCCGGATTCTCATTTCCGTGTAAGAAATATGACAACATTCAGGCTTTCATTCTGTGAGCAAGCCCAGACTAGCTATATGGAAAGGGTATGTGGAGAAACAAATTCAGTTATGTATTTTGAAGGAGAGAGGGAGAAAGAGAGGTGGGGAGAGAGAGAGACCCAGACAGCTGCCAGCTTTCCAACTTCTAGTCTTCTGAGTTATCCCAGCTGAGGTCCAAGGCATCATAATTCTTCATTCTCACTTCAAAATTATGATGTGTATAATACTACTAATAAATTATTGTTTTGCACCACGAAGTTTGGGGGTAGTTTGTTACACAGCAGCTAACCAGCTTATTATCAAATTCATATTATTTTAAATAACAAATAGGTTTTTTTTAATGGAAAATACCCAACTGCCTATATTATATCTGAGATGTTAGTGTTCACAGTCTGAGTAAATCTACCTGTTGAACTTATACTATCCTAATTTTTTCCCCGCTTAGCTGCTTCTGGAATTACAGGCACAGAATCTTAGGAGAACATAACTAGGCATTGAAGGTTATACTTTTTGAATCAACTTATTTTTGTGTTGGCAAAAGCAGCAGTGCCATTATTAACAGATGAAGAAACTGAGAAGCAGTTTAAGAATAAGTGGTGGGAGTAGGGTCACTATGGCAGTGAATCGAGTGTTCTCAAATTCATAGCTTAGTTCAAAGAACATATTGATTGATTATTGATTGATTTCTGACAAGTTAGGTCAATGAACATAGATGAGTTCAAAATAGCTACTATTATTCAATTGTGAGTCTTAAAAGGAAAATCAAATTGAAGCCTTTGGATCTCCTTTTTTTGCACTGATCCCTTTTAGCATCAATTAGACTGTGTCCTGCTAAGATATTCTAATTTTTAGCACAAGAAGAAAATGAATTGATTTCAGGGTTGATCTCTCTTAACATTTAAAAGGAAATACTTCCATGAAAATATGGGCACCTTAACCATAGAATAAATGGCTTGACATTTGTGAGAGCAAAATAGTCAATATAAACAGAATTTTCATATTGAAAAATAAATCATTAACCTAGTTATTGCTAAGTTCAGTTTCAAAAACTTGAATATGTCATTAATATATTTTTTCTTCCACTTTCTCTTTATTAAGGGAGCCTCTATCTCAGAGAAGGAATTGGCTGCCTTCCCTAATATCCCTGACTCTTGGATAGGCTAACAGTCTCAGTTTTTCTCTCCTTCCTCACAGCTCTAGTACCAAGATGGGGACCTCCCCCATAATGAACAGGAGCAATTTGGAGAGACAGATTCAGTCACGTACCTTGATGTGGTGAGTAAATGTCGAACCTTTACAGAAGCATTCCATGAAAGGCTACACTTTCTCTTTTGAGTGTCTTGATAATAGAAATAAAATCAGGCTGGAAATTCATTTATAGGGTCCACTCTCAAAGCATGTTACCATGTCAAATTCTTTAACACTCCTCCCATTAACAGGTAGAATCTCATTCTCCTCCTCCTTGAGTATGGGGCATTAGTCTCTCACTTTGAGTGAATAGAATGCAAAAGAAATGATGCTGTGTGACTTCAGAGGCTAGATTAGAAAAGACAACACAGCTCCTTGCCAGCACTCTCTCTTGGAATGCTTGTTCTGGGAACACAGTCACTATGCTGTGAAGAAGCCCGGGTCAGGTGAAAAGGCCATGTGTAGATATTTCAGCTAGATCTCAACTAGCAGCCAACATCAATTTGCAAGCATATGAGTCAGGAGCCCTAGAGATGATTCCATCATTAGCCACTCTCTGTCTGCAAACAGGTGACCCCAAGCAAGAACTTCCTGGCTGAGCCTAGTCAACCACTTAAACTGTGAGAGAAAATAATTGCAAAGTGATTGCTGTTGTTTTAAGCCACTAAGTTTTGGGGTGATTTGTCACACAGCAGTAGATGACTGGAATACCATTCAAAGCAATATGTATTTTGTTTAGTTCTTTGTTATATAAACAGCATCACAGTCAGCTCTTCAAGCTTCAGTTTCACCCAGTTAGCACTCTATCTTAGTTTAGATTCTCCTCAAAGCAAACCTGAGACAAGGACTTGGGTGTGGGTAGTTGATGTGGGAGACAATCATAGGAAGCAAAAGTGAAGTAGAGGAGAAAGTAAGGTAGTAAAGGAATAAAACAATAAATGTTTGCAAATTAGTTGGTCACTGCAGTTGATAGCTGGGGCTCAATCTCACTTGAGAATCCTCTGAGGATCCACATAGAGTATGCCTCAGAATTGTTACCCCAGAAGATGAAGGCTAGAACATCTATCCACTCATTTCATCCCTCATAGTTTGGGCTTGCCTTATAGAGGCATATCTGGGTTATAGCTACTTACAGATGAACGTCCTTCTGCAGCTCAGGAAAATGCAGAGTGTAGGGATCTCCTGCATATGTTCGAAGTGGGACACTGGCAATGGTGCAAGGAGCTGTCTACCATAGCTGTGCCAAAGTCAAGGGGCTCAAGGGAATGTGACACAGTGCATTATAGGTATTTGCCACATCCTCTGATCTGGGAGAACTTTTCAAAACACAAATCTGCTTTCAAAACAGTCCCCTAATTCATATATTTCAGTGGTTCCCCATCGCTCAAAGGGAAAAAAATCCGTACCATGGTCGCACGTGGTCTGGCCCTACCTATCTCTAGCTCTTCTTGTATCATTCTCCTTCAGTCTCCTCCAGCCAAACTGGTATTGTTTCATTTTCTCAAAAAGCCACAGGGCCTTTGCACATATGATGGTTCACTTTGTCTGGAATGCTCAGCCAACCCTCACCTCCAAGCCAGTTAGATAACTCATACTCACTATTCTCATAACAGTTCAAGCATCACTCCCTTGGAGAAGACTTTCCCAACTGTTCAAACTGGATCAGTCTCCTCTAAAAGCTTATTTCAGTTTGTGATTGTATACCCCTCTAGTCCATTTTATTAACATATGTCTCCCACACAGGATTGAAGCCCCGAGAGGGCCGAGATCATGTTTTATATTGAATAACTGGGATATAGAAAGTGAGTAGTGAGTGCGTATGTGTGTGTGTACATGTGTATGTACATATGTGTGTGTGTCTGTGTGCAAGTGCGCACGTTTGAGATTAGATGCAAGACCATTTGAAGCATCTGTATTATTTTGGTCCTAGGGATCTTTTCAAAGACCTGAATTCACCAAATTTTCTACTCAAGAATGTACATCTTTGAGTAGCCTTTGTTATTTGTCCTCCACTCCATCCTCATCTTTAACTTTAGACCCACCCCTCTTCTGAAGAAGGGGCGAGGGAAAAATAAATGATGAGGTCTGTGCAAAACAAGTTCAGTGTTAATCTCCCAAAGGAGGGATCCCCTTTTAATCACTGGCTCCCCAAAGAAAAAGCCTGCAGCTCCTGTAATGAATCTGAGTAAAGGACATGTATACTTTATGTTCCAGAAGCACTGGGAAAAAAGTGTGTGTTTAGTTGCTAAAATAATCCAGAATTCCCTAGTATGTTTGGAAACTAGAAATTTGGATAGATAAAAGGGGAGTAGGAAGAAACTCACCATTTCAAATTTTCAGAGTTTAATGGCAATAAAGACAGTGTAAGAGCCCCCATTTGAAGATGCTTAAGAAGAAGGATTGACTATAAATCCAGGGAATTATCTGAGTTCTTTGTGAAGACCAGTGAGGCCACATTTGGAAGACTATGCACAGGTCCAGTCACCTTATTATAAAAGGATATAATAGAAATAAAGAAGGTACAGCAGAGGGCAGAGAGAACCACACGGGGATTTAAGGATTTTAGCTATTCAATGTGGTATTCTTTGGCAAAGAAGAGATTAAGTGGAAACTCATTAAAGTATAGACAATTCTGAAGGGAATAGAGAAGATAATTGTTTCAAGGCTATTTGAGTTAGTGTCAAATACAAGAACAAGGGGTTAGTAACTTAAGCTTAGAAAGCGAATTTAGACAGGCATTTTCTGAATTGAGTGTAAACGATATAAAACAAAGGACTGAGGATGATAAAAAATAAGAAATAGATTTTTCAGAGGAAGAAACATGTAATTTTTCCAGTTTGGTTCATTTGCATTAAATAATGAAGAGTGATGTTTTCTTCTTTTCCACTTTGAACAATTATATTTTTTCATCAGCATTAAAATTTAAAAAGCTTAGAGCATCTATTTATAATTTTAAAGAACTTAGAAGAGAAGTTGCTCACTCTGGAGGAAGAACACATGGTTGAGCTTCTTGGCTTTTCTCTGCCACAAAATGGCATAGGTTTCTGACCTGAACCTGCCACAGTACCACATTACCATTCAGACTTTTGTACCACTGGCCCGTCCTGATGAAATTCTTTATTTGTTCAGGCTGTGAC
The DNA here is from genome assembly GCF_000151845.1 of Pteropus vampyrus. Lineage (NCBI taxonomy): Eukaryota > Metazoa > Chordata > Mammalia > Chiroptera > Pteropodidae > Pteropus > Pteropus vampyrus. Next base: position 403,509 of record NW_011889043.1, read on the forward strand.
ATATCCCAAACAATGATTTACTTAGGTAAAAATTGTAGGAGAGGGGAGAAATAATCATACAGTATATTTTAAAATATTGTCTGTAAGTAGTGGTTTGTTTCACCCTGATCTTAAGAAATGCAGTGCAGTTCAGATGACATTTATGAAGTTATGTGGTGGGCGCTGTGCAAGATTCAGTGCCTGCACATAGGTGACTGATAGGTATTTGCTGAACGAACACCATCCCTACCCTCAATGAACTTGCATGACGTAATAAGATTGGTACCAAAAGTGAGGGAATAAGCAGTGCAGTGAAGGACAGAGGAGGGACCATTTGAGCCCTAGCTAACAGGGTGATGATGAAGAGACAAGCTTTGGGGTCAGCTTGAAACCCTGCACTGTTGCTGGCAGTGTCACCTTGAGCAAGTTACTTCTCTGAGTCTCAGTTTCCTCATCAAAAAAAAAAAAAAAAATGAAGGTGATAGGTGTCTCCCTGCCCCTTGGAGTTTTAGTGAGAATTAAAGTGAATTGATGTATATAAATTACACATTATTGGAACATAATGGTGCTCAAAAATGGCAGCTGCAATCATGAGGCGGAAGGAACAGAATTAGCCAAGGCCACGGAGTAGGAAGCAGATCTATCTAATGTGTTTAGCAGGTTCATGAGTGGGAGAAGGATGTTACTTTAATTCTCTAGACTTCTGTTTCTTCATCTGTAAAATGGGAATGACTCTGGTACTTCTCTCGTGGTGGTGTTGTATGCAACATAACGAGCTTAGCACAGTGACTTGCGTTTAGCAAGTACTCAATAAGTATTAACTGTTACTGTTATTGTTCTCACCTGCTTCAATGAGGAACATCAAGCCCAGTGTTAAAGTAGCTTCGTCCTTTTTTCCCCTTTATTTTAACAAAAGGACTGGAAAATAAACTATCTTTTGCCCTCAATTGCCCCATTTCCACTGACATGTTACTACTTAAACAATGAAATTGAAAAGGGTCTCAGAGTATCTCTCAGTTGTGAGGTACATTAAAATTAAGTAGTACAGACTTGCGTGTCACCATATACCCAGTAACAGTTCATAAAAGGCAAGCTGTTTGTTTTTCTTTACAGATTATAATCCTACCACAGATATATTCTGGCAAGAAAGCATAATCCTGAAAACTTTTGGGACACTAAGGTTTTATTTTTAATTATGGAAAATTGCAAATATAAAAGTGGAGAGGCTAATACAATAAACCACCACGCACCCATCTTGCAGTTAGCGGCACCTGACCAATACTGTTTACGTAGCCACCTTGCCCACGTCCCCTCCTTGACTGTTTTTATAAACAGAAATAAGATATTTTCTTTTGTAAATATTTCGGTAATTACTACTAAAAAATAAGGACTCTTTAAAAAATAACCACAATACCATCATCACACCTAAAGCCAACAATTCCTTAATATCATCAAACACATAATCGGTATTTTTCCAGTGTGTCATAATTTCTTTTTGGCACTTGGTTTGTTGTATTCAGAATCCAAGCCATTTACATACTCTGCATTTTGTTGATTTGCTCATATGCCTCCAAAGCATTTTTAAATTTCTAAGTCTGTTCCCTTTTATTTTCTTTCTATTTATTCATTGAAGAAATCAGTTTGTTTTTCTTATAAAATTTAGGATGTTCTGGATCTTGATAAATACATTTCCATAGTTAACACATTCTTCTGTTTTCTGTATTTCCTATAGTAAAATCTAGAGCCTTAATCAGATATGGGCTCGAATTTTTTGGCAAAACTATTTCATTGAGCATAGCGACATGTGTGCTTCATGTTGGATTACACCAGAAAGCACATAATGTCTGGTTGTCTCTCTTTTTGTGATTTTACAATTGATCAGTAGGTTGAGGGGTTGTTAGCCTGATTCATCATATAAAATTTCCCATTGGCCTTTCACCTAATGGTTTGAGCTTCCATTAGAGATGGTTGTTTGGATCCATTATTTCATCAAGAGGTTGTAAATCAGTTATACAATTCTATCATTCCTTCTGCATTTGTTAGCTTCAGTTCTATGAAGAACTTTGCCTTAACAACTACTTGGTTACCTTGAGGTATTGTTGGAACAGAAAAGTCAGGATGAATGTTTGATTCTTTCCTTTATTTACCAAGTTCCAGACTATGAGTTGTTCTCTAAGCATCATCCAAAGTTATCGATTATTTTTATCCTTATGCCCTTACGGATTTTAATATATTTGATATAATTCAATACATTACACTCGTTATTCTATTTTCAGATCCTTCATTTTTGGTCACTGGGAGTGCCTTCAAGTTTGCTCCTGGGTCTTTGATGTGACCCTGATTGTCTTCGATAGCTTTCTTCTTTCTGGTATGACAAGGTATTCCAGGCTCACTTTGTGTGGTCCTGGAATCAATCAATCATTTCTCAAGGAATGCTGATTCCTTTCAGTAGGAAATTGTATTTAAGACCAAAATCTGGACTCTAGGTTGCTCATTGCTACTTGGTTGACCAGATTTTGACCATTGTGTCTGGCAGACTAGGTTTTATATACCTACCTACAAAAGCAAAGGCCAAGAACAGGAAGGCTCCAGTAATTAATTATTCCAGTAACTAATTTGATTTGTTCCCCTAGGAAAAATAGTTTTTGAATATCGTCACAATATTTGAGGACTACTTTAGTTGCCGTAAACTGGCTGTAAGATTATAAAACATTGTAAAGAATAAGAAGTTACCTAAGAGAAGTAAAGAACAAACTGGATTAGGGGGTATAGGGTCAGAATTAAGGTGAGAGACAGATGAGGATCCTAAGAAATAGAGAGCAGGAAAAAGGGACCTAGACTTCTTGGTCAACTATAGATATTATTAACCAAAACCAGTCCTACATATGCATGGATATGTGGGTACTTACAAGCTTATTCAGCCCCAAATACCTCTCTCTTCCAGCCAGGACTACACCTGGCCTCAAATTCTACTATTGGAATCACATAGGCAAAAGGCTCTCAACACTGACCAATCTACAGCACAATGAAAAAAATATGGAAAATTATATATTTGCCAACTGTGCTCTCTGGGATACATGGCAATTTTTGATATTTTGAGTTGGTGAACCTTTGTTTCACAATCTGTCTTTTGAAATCCAAAATCATGGGACCCGTCAGGGCCATTATCTGAAATGCTTCTGCTTCTGGGGAAAGAAAGGGTTGGAGAAGGTAGAGGCGAGTTTCTTTTCAGGTTTGAGAGGACAAAGTACCTGTTGGTGTGTGGAGGGTTCGGGTGAGAAGAGTGCTGGGGTTGGAAGGGGTTAAGTCTAGGTCGAATAGGAGCCAGGAAAGAGTAATAAACAGAAAAGCAAGCCCAGGAGGGGTCTGGAGGGAGGCTGGCTGAGGAAGGAAGTTGGGAGACAACTGACCACCTCACGCTGCTCCCCCATCAGTTCAGTTCAGCTGAAAAACATTTGCAGGTAACTTAAAAACCAGGGAGACCTACGCACTAGGGGTTCAAAATGAATGTGACACAGTTTCTGCCCTTGAGGAAGTCACACAGCTGCTGTGAGAGTCTATGTGACTGGGCCGGTGACCAGGGAATGCCATTGTATTTAGGACAGGGAAGGACCCTTCTCCCTTCCCCTCCTTTTCTGTGGCCCATTCTCCACCCTCTCTTTCCAGCCACCCCAGCCCCACCCAGAGAGAACAGAGCTCCATTAATTTGAGCATGGAAGGGTAAAAAGATGATATAAAACATTTAAAACAGTTTTACTATCCTCCATGTTGTCTTAGAGAATAAATTCTTAGATGAGGGGCATTTAGGCATTGATATTGTATAGCTGTGGTCCATACCTTTCTGGAGCCCACAGATTGCTGCTGGGATCAGCACATGAAAGGCAAACGCAAGGGCTCAAAAGGAGATGTGCAGAGATATATACATTAATTTGCCACTTAATGATGGGAATATGTTCTGAGAAATGCATCATTAGGTGATTTCGTCATTGTGTGATCATCATAGAGTATACTTACAAAAACCTTGATGGTATAACCTCCTGCACACCTAGGCTCTCTGATACAGTCTATTGGTCCTGGGCTACAAGCTTGTACAGCATGTTACTGTACAAAACAATACAAGATTAAATCAAGCATAGGAGAAAGTGATGCAATCAAGAGACGTGGTAAACACAAATGTAAGAAGCTGCTACTGGTATCATACAGCATACTGCTTTACAGCAAAGTGTTTTTTTTATAAAGAGAAAGAGTACACTAAAATAGCAATAAAAAGTATAGAGTAGTAGACATATAAACCAGTAACATAGTTGTTTATTATCGAGTTGCATGTACTGTACACAATTGTATGTGCTATATTTCTATACAACTGATAGTATGGTAGGTTTGTTTACACCAACATAACCATAAACATGTGAGTAATGCTTTACTATGCCATGTTACCATGGCTATGATGTCACTAGGCAATAGGATTTTTTCAGCTCCATTATAATCTTATATTTGATGGACCACCATCATACATGCAGTCTGGACAGAAAGGTTTTATGCAGCACATGACTGTAATGAGATCCTGGTGAGATGAAGAGGAGTTGGCCAGAGTCAGTCAGCTTGGAACATGGAGAATTTGTCTCAAAGAAGACCAGGCTCCAACTAGATGAAGCCCTCTTCAGCCTTCTCAAGCTTCTGACCTTGCCACTTCCCCAGCTCTCAGCAGAGAGCTCCAGCTTCTCCACAGAAGCTGCCTCCCTCCCCTGAGCCCTTACCACCTGTCTTCCCAGCATTCCCCTGAAGCACCTGAGTCTCTGGGCCTGCACCTGTGTGCTGCAGTTTTTCCTGCTGCCCTCCCAGCCTTGCAGGGAGGCCAGGTTCCCTACCTACAGAAGCAGCCAGCCCTTCTGGAGAAGACTCACTAGTGCTTCCCTAGAGCTCTCCACCTTTCAGTGCTTCCTGGTGTCTGCCAGCAGGTAGGATCCCCCTGCCTCTGCGCCCCAGTGAGGGAGTGCAGGAGAGCCCAGACCCTGGGAACCAGGAGGTGGTGTACTAACAGGCCAGCTTCCTTGCCTGGGCAGGACCAGAGTTCCCTGAAGGAATGAGCTCTGGCTGATAGCTCGCTTAACGCTTAAGGAGGCATCCTTGATTGCTGCCTTCCCTTTTCCTGTATCATTCCACATTTCCCTACCAGGATGTTACCAACGTCTTCAAAGACACATTTGCACATGAATCCTTATCTTATGGTTTGTTTCTGGGAGATCTAAACTAAGAAGTCTCCCTGGAGCTTGTGTTTGTCTAACCAAAGCCACTAAGCTCCCCCCCTGTTTATAGTTCCAATGGGCACATTTCACTCCCTGTTTTGCTTTATCTCTGGCAGAATTGGCCACTGATGACCGCCTTCTTCATGAAATGCTCTGTGATACCCTATGGTCCTGATTTTCGTCATATCGCTGGTGGCCATTCCTTTCCGACCTCCTTTAGGGCTTTTTTTTTAAGCCAGGTTTATTGAGATATAATTCACATACCATACCCATTTTATTGATTGATTGATTGATTGATTGATTTTTACCAATCAATTCAGTTGTATATCTGCAGAGTTGTTCAACTATCACCACAACCAATTTTGTCACCTTCTCATCACCCCAAACACCTGGTACCCATTAATAGTCATTCCTTATTTTCCCCATCTTCAAGCCCAGTATAAGCGCTAATCTAGTCTCTGTCTCTGTCGATTGGCCTATTTTGGACATTTTATGTAAATGGAAACATACAATATGTGTGGTCTTTTGTGATGGCTTCTTTCACTTAGCATAATGTTTTCAAGGTTTGTTCGTGTCGTAGCAAGTTAGTACTTCATTCCTTTTTATGGCCGGATAATAATCCATTGTGTAGATACCACGTTTTATTTATCCATTCATCAGTTGATGGATTTGGGGCTGTTTCCACTTTTGGCTATTGTGAATAATGCTGCTATGAACTTTCATGTACATGTTTTTGTATGGACATATGTTTCCATTTCACTAGGTAATATGCATCAGAGTAGAATTACTGGGTCATATGGTAACTGTTTAACATTTTGAGGACCTACCAGACTGTTTTCCACAGAAACTGCACCATTTTCCATTCCCATCAGTCATGTAGGAGCATTCCAATTTCTCTACGACACTTGTTACTATCTTTCTTTTTTATTCTAGCCATCCTAGTGGGTATAAAGTGGTATCTCATTGTGGTTTTGATTTGAATTTTCCTAATGGCTAAGGATGAACATCTTTTCCTGTGCTTATTGGTCATTTGTGTATCTTCTTTGGAGAAATGTCTTTTGTTTGTGGGCTGATATTGTAAATGTCGGTATTACGCTGGGCTCAGTGTTTACCCCCTTTGCACCTCTCCCTGTACACATGCGTATTTATCCTTACTCCTTATTCATTCCTTATTCATTTATTCAATCATGTTTTCATTCAACAAATATTAATTAAGCTTCTAAAATGTTTTTTTAATTTCTTTATATGAAAATGGAAAGACATAACACTAAGAAAATATAATAAATATGAGAGTGTTGAAATCCTTAGTGTTGACAAACTGATAAACACGCCTGATGTTGAAGCAAAACAGCTATGAATAAACAGATGAGGTCCTTGCTAATAAGAAAATTGCATTTTTTTTAGAAGATGAAAATATTAACTAAAGAAGCAAATAGGTAAGATAATGTAAGATAGTGGAAGAGCTAGGACATCAGCATGATAGAATGATTGGAAGAGTACTGGTAACTGGGCAAGGGGAGTGGGCGCTACTTTAGATGGGATGGATTGGATGATTGGGGAAGGCCTCTCTTATGAGCTGAGACCTACATGATAAGAGAAGCAAACCATAAAAAGAGTAGGGACAGCCATCCAGGCAGAGGGAAGCAAGTGGGAGGAAAGAGCTTTGTGAGTTTAGGGAGAGTGAAAAGGTGGCTGGAGCATGGTGAGTGAAGAGAGTGGCAGGAGGTGGGGTCAGAGAGATGGAGCCTTCCTTCTGAAAGGTGGCCAGGAAAATATTGACCAGGCTTGGGATTCCTGGGATTATGCCTGACATGATTTTTGAGGGAACAGTCAAGAAACCACAAGCATACAGGGGTGTCCTTCAAACTGGAAATGAAAACTTCTCTATGCCCTCCTCCATACCCTCATTATAACTCTTCCCACATAGAAGCAAAAAGATACTCTACTTGAGAACAGCTAATACATTAAAAACTGCCGTGAACCATTACTTTGTTTAAAATAGAAAAATAAAACCCAAACCGGCACTGCAGGGTAACAATTTATGGTGTTGGAAATGTCTTCAGAAGTCTTTTTAGAATTTTGTGTTGAATGTTTATGGAAGGTGTAAAATTCTTATAATGCCAGCGTTTTATGAACAGTGCAACTGGCAATTCCTTTTAGTTTGATCCCTGCTTTCAGGAAATGTGGATTTTCCTTCATTTATTCATATTGTTTCCAGCCCATCAAAAATAGACAAGATGTAACAGGACAGTCCATTTGTACTATTCTTTTTGGAAATAATTGCTAGAAGCACTTTACGGTTGTCAAAGACCCACCGATGTGACTCCCGAGTGGTCCTCTGTGTTAAAAAGCACATGCTTCCCACTCATCTTTGTATTCCTCTCCCATTTCCACCACCGGGAGGATAATCAGGTTGAGAGAAGAAGCCTGTTAAAATTCAGTGCTATGCAAAGGGCAAGAGGAGTGAAAATGATATATACAGATCTCCGCCCCCACCCCCGCCCAAAAAAAGGGAGGCATAGACTACCTCTAAGAATGAGCTTTATAGTTAGAAAAAGCTCCGGTTTACCGGATATGCAGAACCATATGCATGCATTAATTAAAGGAATGTGAAGGAGGAGGAGGGGATCTGAGAAAATAACAAAGCTGCAGTGTATGCGTGCAATGATTTTTCATTCTGTTTCGCTTCAGCTCTGCCCCTGCAACAGAGGATCTAATCAATCTGCCGGCTATTAAGTTTGTTAATTGATAATGCATACTAATTAGGCTGTGCGCAGTTACTTAAGAGACTTTGCTAAGGTGATTGTAGGCACAAGTCCAAATGGAGTTTAAAGTATTCTGTGTGAGGTTAAAACCCATCAACCAGAATAGATGGATTTTATATTATAACAGAAGGCACAACATACCCATAAGTATTTAATGTATTGCACAGTTATCCATTATTACATATTTTAACTCTACAAAATAATTAAAAATGTAAAAACAGCTACTAAAAACTATAACTAAATCACATTGGTGAGGATGTGAGGAAGTGTCAATGAGAGCACTATTTTCTCATCAAGGTAAATGTTTAATTTTCTCATTTATATTGGAGAACAGTCAGGGTTAGCAAGGGAGGAGGCTTTCTGAGAAGCAAGACTTATTGAACGTGTGGATACCAAAGACGCTGAACAGCCTCAAATGTCAGGTTGTGATGCCCATGTTTCAAAGGTCAGCACTCCAGACGCTACCCGGTTGACCCATAGAAACACATTATCTGGAAGCTCAAGGTTGAAACATGTTTATCAACCATAAAATTAACTGCTGGTCTTATGGTTTGTACCCTTTCTTTGAAGTGCTATTACTTTGAAAATGGACTGACAAGGACCTCCAGGCATCCTGCAAATGTCCCTTGAGAAAATGTTTTTAAGGAGGATGGCTCATCCTTCTCCATGTCTTAGAGAATGAATCAGTTCCAGTTTAGGGCCTAGAGATGTGTCTAGTTGGGTCTAAAGATATTTCTCCAGACCAAAGTGATGTCTCACTCTGCTCTGGTGACTTTCTTAGAGGTTCAGATAGATCAAGGAGCAGCTACTCACTCAGAAATCAAATCACGGGGCTAACCTAGAGGAGATCAAAATTCTGCATGAGGCCCTGAAATCTCTCTGTTCTTCTAGAAGATTGAGAGACCAGTTTCATGGACTTTTTATTCATTCATTGGGCATATGCCTCTTGGGAAGATTATATGTTCCATACACTGTGCTCTATACTGGGGATACCAGTGATGAGCAAGAGTCTTCTCCCTTCACATAGCTTAGAGTCCAATGTGAAGCTTATGCTTTCTAAAAATGAAAATTTATTCATATATCTCTCCTACATAAAATTACTGATTCTTCTAGGATGAAGTTCAAACTCCTTAGTATGGCAGATGAGGTTCTCCAGCCTTATCTCTTGACACTTTCTCCTTTCAATAAAATATTTTTTGAGAAATTTCTATGTTCTAGGCACTGTGCCTAGGTACTGGGAATATATCAGTAAGTCAAATAGATACAGTCCCTGCCTTCAGGGAGCTCAGTTTTGAGCAGACTCAAGCCATATTCACTGGAAAATCTGTCCACAAACTTAGGTCTAGATTAGGATGATTCTTGGGGCTTCTAGGTAGAAATATAATATGGCAGTTGGTTGTTCCCAAAAATATTGTTACTATCAACTTATTGATATAATGTCTTTAATTTTTTGGTGGTTTTGCGGGGTGGGGGAGGGACATGTGGCAGGATTGACATAAAAATTCTACTAGGCTAATCTACAAATTAACATTTAAAAAATAGGAGTAGGAGAAAAACTTTCATGGAAGACTACTTAGCAAGAGCAGAGGGAGGTGTCTTTTTCCTTTCCACTACTTAGGCAAACCCAGAGTTCCCACAAACAGAAATTTGAAGCTAACAAGAGGCAGTGGTGTAGATAGTATGAATTTAATTAACAAATGAATTGTGTTCCTACAGTGTGACCATTGAACCTGGAGCTGATCTATACTGCTTTGTTTTAGCTATTTTGAGATGACTGAGTTCAATGACTCTGTGTAAGGAAAACTAATCTCTGAATAGTCGATGGAAAGCATCTGAGAGAAAAAAATAACTGGAGGCTCTCTATGCTTATGAGGAAAACATTCTTAACTTGGGCGAATAGCACAATAAAAGATTGGGATGAATAAAGACTTCGAGAGAATAAATCATTTCCAAGAATAATTTGTGCAAGCTAGAGTTTGTCTAAATATATATAGTACATATTAAAAATAGGAGATACCCATTGCAGTACTGCATAAATGCAGTAACTGTGTTTAACAATCACAAAAGTATTCCCTGTGAGCACATGTGCCAGTGACACAAGCATTTCTTATTGTACTAGATAAAAAAATTTTGGAAATAATTAAAAATTACATATGCAATTATTTTTCTTCCTTGCTAAGGAGAGATGACAAGGTCTTGTATCTTGACATACTGATACTATCATTTGGGTAATACTAAAAATGAATAATTTTCTAAAAACTGATTTCAGGTGAAGGAGACAGGAATGAAAGCCCTCAGTATTGTGACATTTTTATTCATGAAAAACGAAGTCTGATACTTATCAAGACTATAGAACTATATGCCAAAATCTATTAAAGTCAGTAGGGAATAGATATTTTCTAGACTTTTACTAGAATAATCATTAAGTTTCATAAGAATTTATTTGTGCAAATTGAGAAGATGATTATAAAAATATTCTTTTCACATACACATCTTATGATTTATTAGTCATAAGGTAGGTTAACTGCTATAACAAATAGTCCTAAAATCTTAGTGGTGTAACACTAAATAGGTTTTGTTGTCTGTTTTTCCTTTTACATTAATCTAGCAAGGGTTAGCAGGGAGACTCTGCTCCAGTATTTCAGGGACCCAGGCTCTTTATAATCAGTGGCTCTGCCATTTTTTAAGGCCTAAAAAGGATCCTCTGTGTTTAGCTGACATAAGGAAAAGAGGAAGGAGGATCGTTATGGGCTGGCATAAAGGTGGTATACATCACTTCTAGCCACATTCTACTGGGCAGAACTTATCAATGGCTGCACCTAACACCAAGGGAAATTGGAAATACAGTCTAGCTGGGTGCCAGGAGGAAAAGAGTACAGCTCACCAGTCTCCGCTATATAAGATTAACCCAAATAATATCTCTAAGAGAAAGATTGGTGACCAAACGAAGATAATAAACCTTTTCCACACTTGGTCCTTTTGAGGCAGCAACCAAAACTACATTGTTTACAAGACATCCAGAGACATTTTGCGAAATGAAATCTGATCTGCATAACAAAAGCTGCACAAAGTAATGCAGTAAGAATTCCAAGGAACATTTCATGTTATTAACCACAGTGTGCTGAATCAACCTAATTTCATCAATTTCTGAGCACAAGGGAGGTTGGTGTGTGCAGCCATTCCATCTGTCTGCATCTCCCCTAAATGCCCTGGCACAGATCTTGCCATCACCCACCACACTAAGTTCTGTCACCTAGCCCACTGAAAACTCATTTTTCTGAGCATAGACACACAACAGTTTCAGGTTTCAGAATGCAGTTAAAAGGCCCCTGGTAGCTAATAGACTGGGAGATCTAACTGATCTATAAAGAAGTATAAAATCTTTCATAAGCTTCTAAGAATTCTGATTGGTTACAAATCACAGGTTTATCTGTATAGAGAGTTTTGCCCCAATTCATAAGAGGCAGATTTTATAAAACAGTTTAATTAAATGTAATTATTTTTAACCATAAAATCCACCAGCTGAATTCCTTTAATTGGCAAACTTCTCTAGTCAAAATATTGATTAATAGTCAAATGTTTTAGATGCTACTGAGAACTCGTATAACTTTTCAGTAATATCTAATGCATTATATATAGGCATATTAATAGATGGATAAATAGACATAAATTTAATCTGTTACATACTATCTTTTCTTCTTTTTTTTAGCTATGAGAGAGCTTTTCATTTCATTTATCTTTGGGAGAGGATCAATTTAATCATAAAAGTAATTACGATATTATTCTGTATCTTGCCATATTTTCAGAATTATTTTCCAGGTAAAAAGTCTTTCTACAGTTGATGCATTATAAATACATAATTTTTAACTTGAAAACTAGATGTTTTAAGTAGAAGTCCTAAGAATCTTAGAAATTTGACATCTTTTTTACTCCCAAACTGAGCAATCTTAAAAGAACCAGAAAAATGAATAAAAACTTTGGATTTTCTGTCAGTTAATATGCAGATAAAAGAAAAATGATTGACTTTCAGTTTATTTCTACTGTCTATTAAATTATGTTAATTTTAAATAAAAAATGAAGATGAATGAATTTTTTATGAAATATCAAACATTAACTAGAATTATTCCAAAGTGATGCTTATTGTCTAGTACATTGAAAGGAACAGAAATCACTTAATAATTCAGATATCTGATTGGAGACCTTGGCAAGGTGTCTGAATTAGTCAAGAATGCATTTGGCTGCATGTAAAAAAAGCCTGACATTAAACGACTAAAAGGTTTGTCTGTTTGTTTGTTTGTTTTATTATGTAACAACGACTCTGGGGCTAGGTAGTTCAAGGCTGCTACGGAACCAGGCTCTCTGTTTTCCTGATTCACCATTCTTAGCATGTGGTTTGCATCTTCCATGGTCAAAAATACAATAATGTTTCTAGGCATTTTGTCAGCTTCCAGGAAGGAAGAAGAGAAAAGATGGCTAACAAGTCTGTCTCCCTTTCATAAGCTTTCTCAGAAGCTTCACTCAGCAGTTGTGTTCATATCTCCTTGAATATTTTCTGCTTGTCACTCCAGATTTACTTCTACCCTTCTCCATCCTGCTCTGTGCACTAGGAGGCTGACCTGTATGGACTGCCTCAATGGCTCTTTTGCCCTGCAGCTTCCTCTGGAAGCTGCAGCACTACTTGCTTTGTGAGGCCAGTAGGAGGCACTGGAAGGCAATAGGAAGGTGAGAGAAGACTGAGGTTGAACAGTTAATTTCCCTACCTCTTTCCTGCTGGTTCATTAAAATTGACCACATTGCTCTCCTAAGGCCTCACCCCCACTGAGTTAGCTGAAAATTGGTCAAGACTGGGATTGGGCTGGGGCTGTGGAGATCTGGAAAAGGCTTCATCCTGCAGACAGTATCTTCACAGCCACCTTGCTTTTGAATCTGAGAAGACTTGAGGCACCTGTCGCTTTGTGAGAGTAAACATCAGACTTGCTTACCATCAAACCAGCCTTAGGCTTTCACTTTGGGTTATAGTCTGCCGATAATTCTGAGAGGATCAGATATCTGCAATCCAAGCCAAATTATACTTAACAATACAATCAGACGGCTAAAGCTTGCGTTTTTCCCACCCCTTTATCATATCTGGGCATTCCTCAGGTCTTCCTCTATCTTTTATTTATATTTAAATGAGAGCTAGAGACAACAGAACTATTCTATTCTACTGGTCTATGACATGTAGTCTTCATTATCTATGTCCTATCCTAAAATCACCACTCATTCCTTTCCTTGCCCCCATAAGATAATAACTATCCTAAAGTGTGTGTTTATGTTACATATGTGCAATATGATAAATATTTTCTTATATATGCAAATATACCTAAACAATTTATTTTAGTTGTTTTTTACTTCATAAAACAAGTATTATATGCTGTAGGTAACTTCTGGGACCTGATTTTTCCCCCCATAATATTGTATTACTTAGATCTTTCCATGCTGTTGCAGGTAGTTATAGTTCACATATTATTACTGCTTTATAGTATTTCATTATTTATTTTCTTGCATTGGTGGGCATTTGAGTCTTTTTCTAGTTTTTTTTTTTTTTTGCTATTATAAGTAGTGCTGCAATGAACTCTCACACACATCTTCTGATACACATGTGCGGAAGTTTCTTCTGGCTCTACCCCCAGGAATAGAACTGATCATCTATGGAGTATATAAATGCTCGCCTTTACAAAATAATGCCACATTATTTTTCAAAGTGGTTATGCCTTTTTATACTACCAACATATAAGAAATCCTTTTGATCCATATTCTTTCAACACTTGATATTGTCAGACTTGTTGATTTTTTTCAGATTAAGTGAATGAAAAATGGAATCTCTTTGTAGCCTCGATTTACATTTCTGTAATTACTAATGAGATTAAGCTTCTTGGATGCACATTAGTTGTAGATATTTTCTAGTCTGTATAATGTCTATTCAGGGCTTTTGCCCACTTAAACACTGAGTTGTTTTTTCTTTTCTTTCTTAGATTTTGGTAGGTTAGGCACACTTGCAGTAAAGTCTTAGAAGATTTGAACACAATACCCTTCATTTACTGGGCATATATAATTCTCCTGCCAACAATTGGAGAATAGACATTTTTCTCAAGCATATATGAAACATTTTCAAAAATAGATGATGTACTAAGTCACATATTTCAACACATTTTAAAGAACAGTTACCACAGCAAAATTAGAAGAAAAAAAAAACAAAAATTAAGTTAAATCATGATATATTTGAAAATCTAAAAATACTTCTAAATGACTCATGAAAAAACTCAGTTTACCTCACTTTCATCACTAGGACCCAGATACCTACTCTCCCCTCAAGCATGTGAGCCCTGCCCAGTAGCAGAGCAGGCTGCTAAGGGACCTGGCCCTTTGTGTCATCCCTGTCTGTCCTGTAGAATCTTATGTACCAGCTCTTGAAGACTGCCCCACTCAGGACTTGGACTCTGAAAGCCATCACCTCCCATAAACTTGGAAAGAGTGAAGGCTATAATGATGTCTCTATAATTTATCTTTTTAGACAGGTAGAAATAAACCTTCAGAAATAGCATCTCCTCTAAAATTTCTGAGTGAGAATGGTAATGTTGATCTGTGCCCCATTTTCTGCTTTGCATGGCCGAATGAGGGGGGAAGACATTAACTATAAAATAATTGGCCTGCTCCCCCTCTCATACCATCCCAAAATACACAGGGGTTTACACTGCGTAGCTGATTTGAAAGAATTTTCCAGATAGGAATACCAGGTATCTCCATGTTTAAGCTTGAAGAAAGCCACATAAAGTCTATCCTTTTTTTCCATATGGCCACACAACACAGATTTCATCAAGACTTTATATGGGAGTGTCTCTTTAATCAAATCTCTTGTAAATGATGGAAAATCCATTTTCTCTCGCTACATAAAGCCTATGGCTTTGGCCCATCTTGCATTTTTCTTATGGTAGGCACAATAGCACAACAAAGAACCTACAAGGACTAAAACAGGAGATCACAGTTTCACAAAGTCTGTTTGTGTCTACTCCATGGGCGAGCTGTTGAAACAGAGATAGGTCCACCGCAACGCTAGTGAAGCTTACACTCAGGGCTTTTCACTTGCAGGGGCACTTTTTAAGGCCCTGATGGGAATTCTAGCAATTTTTAATTTATGGCATATATTCTTTTTCTTAAAGAGAGATTTCCAAAGTTGTAAGGTCCAAAGCTCAAGGACCCACAAAACCTGGCTCTGCCTCTGAACAAGGACGTCATCACCATACATATAAAAGCTTGAATCCGTTTCATAATAGTGCTGTTGGGTCAAGTTCTGGAAGAAACCTTAGGCCACCCTCAATCTGGGGTTGAAAGAGGCTGGGCTGATTTGGGTTTGGAAATCAAAATAAGTGATTTCAACTTGGAAAATGTCCTATTACGTCTTTTCTTTCTTTCTTTTACTCTCACTAGCCTTTGCTGAACATTCAGTACAAAAAATATGCAGCATTGAAATAATACAATTACTTTTAATAACCCATTTTTTTCTTGCAGACTTTTTGAAAGGTGCTAAAATAACATTTCATGAAGATTAAATTCTAGGTTTATCTGCAAAATGAGTTAATGCCGGGCACATTTAGGCATTTGATTTTGTCTTAGAATCAGAATATGCTGTAGCTCTTCTTTATAAGTCTTTTTCAATCTCTGCTCCAATTCAGTTCTAAACTCTGAGCCAGAAAGCCCAGGAAGGACCTTAATCAGATCACACATCAGCTTAGAATAGTGATTTTAGTGATTTGGACATCTAGCCACTTGGAAGTGGATAAAGGCCACCAATTCACTTGACAAAAGCCACTGAACATCTGTCAGTATGGAAATAGCTCTCTTTATAGCTGACCCCGAACTGATTTTAATAGCCAACCTCACGAAGAAAGGATATCTCCTCCTATTATCCAGATAAGTTGGTGCCATCCAGAAATATCCTACCAATATCCTATCAATGATGATCTCTTAAATATGTTTTTTGGATACAAATGTGAGTGGTGTTAATCCATTATCCCTTTTACCAGTACTTCTCCCTTGATAAAGGCCGTGTGCAATAGCACTATTAAAAATACTGAGTAACACATGTGGCTCAGGCATTGAAGCAACGTCTTGGAGAGATTCTGTGCAGAGATCTTGTGAAGAGGGTCCTAGGAAAGAGAGAAAGAGGACACAAAGGTGGGAGGCACACATGGGGTTCTGGGAAAGTATTATGATACTTTAACAAGCAGTATGGTAATACTTGTGTGAACCAACTAAATCAGCCTCGGGCATAGATACAAAATTCAAAGATGATGGCCATTTCCCCAAAATATACCACAAATGGATGGGAGAAGATTCGAGCCGTAGTCTGGTTCAAAGGGGAAGCTTGTAGGGGGGAATTTCAGTGTCTGTGAGGTAGTATTATTAGTTAGTGTGGAAGCCACATTTATAAACTTTTTCTGTGTACATGTACCACATGCTGTGCTGCACTTAGAGCCAGGCAAGAGTTAGCCTTGTTCT
Source organism: Pteropus vampyrus (assembly GCF_000151845.1). Taxonomy (NCBI): domain Eukaryota; kingdom Metazoa; phylum Chordata; class Mammalia; order Chiroptera; family Pteropodidae; genus Pteropus; species Pteropus vampyrus. The sequence continues at coordinate 420,037 of NW_011889043.1, forward strand.
AGTACCTGCAGTTTAGAAGACCTTGTAATTACACACACACACATAGGAACATCTGCCACCTAGTATCCAGTGCTCATTGTTGACATAGGAAACCCAAACTTCTAAACATCAGTTTATATGACTAAACCTTTTTGGCCCAAGAAACACTTTTCCCTGTGTCCTCAAAGCGGCAACTGTGTCCAAATGCTGAGAAGATTTCTAGGTAGTATCACTTCCAGCTTCAGAGACGAACACTGTTTTTGAGTGGAGGGAGATTTAAGACGCTGAAGTGCTTGGGTAAGAGAAAAGACTAATTAACTTGTCAAATCCTTCCTGTCAGCATGAATGCAGTAGACTCATATTGTGAAGTATTTTTTCCCAGTAGTGCTAAGCATTCGTTTTCTTACTTCTCTTCCGTGTTCCAGTTGCGTTCCAATTCCTAGCACACAAGTTAGAGTGGCATTTGCAATGGTTGCACATGGTGGCTTAGAAACACTTTGCAGTATTAAATAATTCATATCATTCTTATATATCTATAGACATATTTATAGATATATTTATCTAGACATACACATGGAAGTGTGAAGCTAGTTCTTTATATAGGCAATCAGATGGATGTTGAATGCTCTAATTGCAAATAATTTTATCTTTATAAAGTACTTAATAAGATTTCATTAAGGTTTCAAAATAATAAATCAAAATTTTTGGCATTTTTTAGATTAATAGATTAAAAATTTTGATATTTATTAATTATAATTTTCATTCTCTTTGAAGTTCAATGCATAATTTTAAATATTTTAGAAAAGAAATAAATTTTGGAAAATATGTGAAAACAAGTATTTTGGAAAATATGTGAAAACAAGTATTAATGTTTATATTTAATTTATGTTATGAAAATATATTGAAATTTCCATTCTGAATACAATTACAATCTGTTTTTTAGTCATTCAGGTCATTACTGTCAATAGAACACAAGTTATGTAAAAATGTTGATTCTAACAGCATCTTTAGTAATTTTGCTGAAATAAAAGCAAGAAAAACAAATTTTATGAACAACTTTAATTTTTTTGTGAATTATGTATATTTTTATTTTATTGCTTATTTAAATATCACCAGCTCAACATGGAGCAACAATAATAATGCGCAGTAGTAATTAGATTTAGTTATCTTTGATATTTTATATTTTATATGACTTTTAGTCATATAAAAACCAGGGCTTTTTACATATTTTTCCATTTTGTCATTTTGACAGTATATTTGTCAAGGTAGAAAAGATCATATTTTATTTAATAGTTTGTTAGCATCATATGTAACTTTTAAATATATGATACGTGAGCCTCCATCTGTATTCTTCCCTCAGGCCTCACGAAAGATAATCATGGTCTCAATTAGAAGATTTTAGGAACTATATTAAGATATTTTAAAAATTCCTGAGGTGTGATGAAATTTTGAGGAGTCTGTCAATAGAGAGAGCACTGGCTTCTGCTTCCCTATATTTTCTCAGTGCTTGAGCTGGGACAAATTTTTGACTTTTCTGTCTCGCTTTCCCTTCCTGCTGTATCAGATGCCACCTCAACCATGGAGGAGCAAACGGAGTGAGAGCTTCAAGCAACCGTCGCAATGTGTAGGTCCGTAAGGACAGTCAAAGTTTTGTACTTTCTGTAAAAAAAAAAATAATAACAGATTATAACTTAGAGGATGAATTTGAAATATATCACAACCAAGCTGTTCCTAAACATTAATTTAATATTTTATGTAATATCACATATGTTTTTGAAATCATAGTAAAGACACCTGGAATCATAATATTCTTTCAGCGGCAAATGCCATATTATGTTTTTAGGGCATTATGTCAATTTAGTATTTCACGTATTATTAATAATGCCTCATTACATAAAATTATTACTAAACTGGCAATTAAGTGGATGTGAAGGATCCATATGCTAAACTGCTCATAACATTTCAATTATGAATTTCACATCGGATGTCTTCTAGTGTACATTAACAACACTGACGAACAATCTCTTTGCCAGAATCACCCAAATGAGCTCTGCTTTGTGGCATGTGATATTGGCATAAAGTCATTTTGTACGTTTCCCTAAATTTAAGGAAATTAGAAATGGAAGCAGCAGATGAAGCAGCTATTTCTCTCTCCCAGTAGTAGCAAAGTATTGGTTAATGCTGTAATTAGCTCTCTCTTGAATGTGTAAAGCCTTGGAGGTGTCATTTATGCATCTTGATTGACTAAAGAGTTGTTTTCTTATTCTTTGATTTACATTGCCCTCTTGAAGAGACAAGCAAACAAGCAATAGTGATTCCATTGTTTCTAGCTGTGTGTTCTGTGCTTACTTTTGTCTCTGACTCTGTCTTTTGGTCATTTGTAAATCCAAGTGATATAATAGTAGGTAGGGTGTTTCTGTTTGAGGGGGCAATCCTTGAACACAAAACCCAGCAATATGTTAAAGAAGGAGTTGGTACACATCACTCGAAAGTGAGACTGTGTTGACCAAGAAAAGTATATGTGATTTCAGACATACTAGTATAGTAGGTCATTTATACCCCAAAGACAGCCATTCATGGATTCAGTCCTTCCCTTTGTTTTCCTGCAATATTGGATCTTAGAGGCTTCAATCACAACCTGATTTTAGGGCCTCTTCCAAGAATTGCGGGAGGATGACTCTAGATATCACAGTGAACAGGGATTTGCCCTCTGATTTCCTTCACATGCCCTACTGATGTACAGTTTCATAAGGCAAATACACCTAAGGTCTCTTCCACCCTCAAATTGCACTGCATACTAATATAATGGGTAAGGTCAGCTGGCCCTTAGGCCACGCCTCACCTAGTTATATGGCATCTTATTTGTGGCTCTTCAATTCGAGGCTGAGGCACATCTCATTTAAAAATGATCAGATTTTAAGCTAAGTAAATGTTTTAGCAGGAGATCAATGTATTAATTTACAACTAGAGTTTCACTTGCCTCGAAAACTAGGCTATTTAGACTCCTCTGGTCAGAGCACACCTCACTTTGTTTCTATAAACCAAGGAAGTTTAACCAATAGCTAGATTGTATTTATTCAGCAAATATTTATTGAGCCTCAATAAAGTGCTAAGCACTGAAGATGCAAATCTCTGTCTTCAAAGGATTCATAGTCTAGAAAGTGTGGTGCTGGGTTTCCATATTGTGTCCTCAAGATACAATGAAGATAGAGGCGGTGTGGTAAATTCTGATGGGATTAAAGTGAGAGCTAAAAATTGGTCTATCTGGAATGGGGTTAGTCAAGAAGACCTGTCTGTGTTGAGACAAGAAGGATAAGTAGGCATTTGCCTACTAAAGACAGAAAGAGTAACATATGCAAAGACAAAAAGAGAAGAAACAACAGGACATATTCAGAGACATGCAGATAGTTCAGAATGGCCTGAGCATAGAGAACAAAGGGTAGAGCAACAGGTAATGAGGCTTGGGAGGTGTCTCAGAATATTCTCATGAAGTATTGTCTGTGCCTCACTGCGAAGAAAATTTATCCATAAATGCTAGGGTCTAGGAAAAATTGCACTATTAGTCCCAATTCTTCACCCTTCTCTATAATCACACTCGTGGCTATGTGACTTTGTAGTTCTCACCACTAAGGATATAAAAGATGTTTCTGTACTTCCTGACTTTGAGTTTGGTCAGGTGACTGACTTTGACCAAAACAGAGAAATGTAAGAGATGGTGTACCTGCTCCAAGTGTAGGCCTTGTATGTTTCCATTTCCCTACTTGCATCTCTGCCATCACCATGAGAAGGACAGCTCAGAACAGCAAGATGACAGCCATTTGGACCAGAGTCATCTCATCCCAGCCAAGCCTAGCCTAGGTCAGCTGACCCCCAGGTGACTTCCATACTCATAGGCCAAATAAATGCTTATCATTGCAGGCACTTGAGATTTTTATAATTGTTATTCAGCATTTTAATGGAATCTTCCAAATGATATATACCCATTAAAGGGCCATAAGCAGGGATATAATGTTCTCCAATTTTCATTTTAGAATGATGGATGGATTAAAGAGGGACAAAAAGGGAGGCTGGGAGATCAGTGAGAATATTGTAATAATCCAAAGAAAAATACCAAGAGCTTGAATTAGACTCCTTGCCCATGGGTAGGGAGGTAAAGAAAGAAAATAGGATTTCTTTCCTTAAAAAATCTTTAATCATGAAATATTTCAAACATACAGAAAAACACATAATGATGTAACTGACACCCATGTGACCACCCCCCAGCTTTAACATAATTCAATATTTTTTAGTTTTTTTAAAAAGAAATGTAGCCTATGTCTAATTTCTCCCCACTTTCTTTCCTCCTTAGAGGTAATCACTGTCCAATTTGGGGTATATTATTCCCATGCATGATATTTACTTTTTAGATGCATTAATGTATCCATAAACATTGTTTTGCATACTTGAATTTTACATGCATCTTTCTGCAACTTTTTTTCTATTTTATTATATTTTTGAGATTTATCCACGTTGACTACATGAAGATCTAATATATGGAAGAATTTAGAGATAATGAAAAAGTAAAAATTAACAATGTGACATGCAAGAGAGAGGGAAAAAATGTCACATAACCACCATATTTCTGGCTAGAGTGATCATGTGAATTATAGACAAGGATGAGGAATATAATAAAAGCTTTAAAATGAGGAGGGCTGGCAAATATTGAGCTCAATTTGAAGGGGCATATTGTGCTTACTTATTGGAGCTATACTGATGGAATATGCTCTGTGGGCAATTTAATGAAAATTGCTCAGAAGCATGATCTAATCTAGAGATAATCTTACCCTTTACTGTAGTGACAGCAGTTGCAACTATGGGAGTTGGTGTCTCACTCAGGAGATGCATGCTGAGTGAGAGGAAAAGAATATCAAAGGCAGAACTCAAGGCCACAGATACAAAAGTGGAGGGCAAACGGAGGGCAAACAGAGAACCAACAAACAAGGCTCTCCTTATCTTTATCTAGGGCAGAGGTCCCCAACTCCCAGGCTGCAGAATGGTACTAGTACCAGTCTGTGGCCTCTTAGGAACCGGGCCACATAGCTGGAGGTAAGTGGCAGATGAGTGAGTGAAGCTTCATCTGTATTTGCAGCCACTCCCCAGCACTAGCATTATAGCTTCAGCTCCCCCTCAGATCATCAGGCATTAGATTCTCATAGGAGCATCGATCCCTGGTGCCAGTAGGTTGGGACTATTGATCTAGAGAATATTCTTTCATACATTGAGCTAAGAAGAGGAAAATATTTTTGAGCTTTCATGCCCATATTCATATTTACTTATGTATAAATGGCATATTGTACTATGAAACTAATGCATTCCAGGTATTATAAAAGCTGCTCCAAAATAACAATTTTGAATGTATAAGATATGCAATAAGTAGAAATAGTTGTTCTAATAGTTCTTTCTCACTCCTCAATAGATTGCCTTATGTACCCCCTGGAATGTCCTTCTCACTATTGAAGCCCCTGATTAAAATAAATTGTCTGACTTCCTCTTCCATATGGAAAAACATGGTTTGCAGTATTACCGTTACCTTGAAAGTGGCATTGGTTACTCCTTTTCAAAATATTTAGCACATATGAAAACACAGAGTTAGAAATATTTAAGAATTTAAATCAAAAATTACTTGTGCCATATGAAGGGGAATTAGAAACTCATTTTTTTCCACCAACTTCCCTCCGCATTGCAGTCCATAACCCCTGGCAACCACTAGTTTGTTCTTATCTCCATAATTTTGTCAATTTGAGTATGCTATATAAGTGGAATCACACACTATGTGACCTTTCAAGATTAATTTTTTTCATTCAACGTAATGCCCTTAAGATCCATTCAAGTTGTTGTGTGTATCAATAGTTAATTCCTTTTTATTGCTGAATAATAGCCCACCGTATACATGTACCACAGTTTAACCATACATCTACTATAGGACATTTGGGTTGTTTCTAGCCTTTGTTCATTACAAATAAAGCTGATGTGAACAATTGTGTACAGGTTTTATGTAGATACAAGTTTTCATTTCTTTGGAATAAATGTCCAGTGTGCAATTCTTGAGTCAGGAAGTAGATGTATAATTTTTTCAGATACTGTAAGACTTATATTCCCACCAGTAATGTGAGAGATAACCAGAAGAAAACCAGTTTTAAGTAGGTTTACCTATGTAAGAGCTGCCAACTTATCTGCAGGAATATACTGCCTCTCTTCTTGCTTTTTAACTTCTTATTAACAACTGGAGAGTTTAGAATAAAACATGAAATGAGTATCAATGAGTTTGAGTAATACAAAGTTTTCTTTTTAAATAATGATTTTTATGAGCGAATGATTTTCTTACCTGTTACCTTCATTACACTGCCTGTTAACTGAACATTTGAAATGAAGTTAGTATATGTTATCTCTCAAAGAAAACAGCGCTATTTACTTGAAGTACAGGTGGTTTTCTTTCAAATTAACACTGATCGAAGTGTTTAATGTCCCCTTTGTCCTATTCTTAATACTAATTAGATCCCTTAAATCTAGTCTCTTGACACCAGCATATTGGTCATGAGGATGCTAGAACTATTTTCTATTTCTTCTTCTTCTAAACAATTTAATGTTTAGCATCATCAAAGATAAATATAATAGGAAACATTACTTTTATTTCTTTTTATCAAATTTATTTTTAAACAATTAGCTGAAATTCTGGAAATTGAACTTGACAGTCTTTGGAAAACTAAGACTTCAAGTGACAAGGACTCATAGCAGTTAAAACAAGAGCCCACAGATCGTCACTTTCTTCAATTTGATTTAGAGTGAAAAGTTTCCGTGCTTTTTATCCTTACCAAAAGTGAGATGCATGTAGATTTCTTCTTAGCCCCAATTTCCATGCAAAGTCATGGCTTACTTCTCCATCACCTTCAATGGGCTTTACTCATAAGCCTGAGTCACAAATGACTCATCTGAGCTAGAGCCAAAAAGATCTGAGTGGAGAAAAACCTTCAGAACCAAACCTACTATCAGGGCCAAGAACCTAAGAGCTCACATGTAGAAAGGAATGAGTGGACGGAGAGTTACAGGAATAGAGGCCTATTTTTATCAGGGAACATCTGTAGCTCAAGGTTGCAAGATTCAGGTTGGTCTCAGGAGGCCTGACCACCTTGGCCTCTCTTCCCTCTCTCCTGACCCATGGCCTGAGAAGAATGGCAGCCTAGGGGTAGAGCCCTACAGAGCATCAAGAAACTGACCTGAATTGAGCCTTTACAGTTAGGGTAGATGAGGCTGTAGAAACAAATGGACCCAAACATGTAATCACTTAGCACAATGGAAGTGTATTTTTTGCTCACCTAGCAGTACAGTGGGGGTGGAAAAATATGGTTGGAAAGACAAGAAAGAGATGTGGCTCTGCTCCATGTAGTCACTTTAGGATCCAGGCTGATGGTGACACTGCCATTTTTAAAACTTGACTTCCAAGAGAATGCAGGGAACTCTGAATGTGCGTGTGTGCGTGTGTGTATGTGTGCATTTTCATCTCAGTTGGCCAAAGAGGAGGAAAGAACATGGAATAGTATGTAGGAAGGTTTTTATGGGCCAAAGCAAGAAGTGGCACACACCATTCGTGTCCATGTTCTAGTGGTGAGAGTCTGGCTATGTCATCTTACTTCCCCCAACTATAAGGACATCTGGGAGACACGGAGCTACTAGTGTGTCCAAAGAAAGCAGGGAGGCTTTTGGTGGCCAGTCAACCAGCAGTCTCCACCACAGAGCCTTCCCATTCAGCTGATGTCTGGGCTGGCTTCTGTTAAAGTGAGAAAGGGACCTGAGGGCTTGAGCACAGTGAATCTGCAAAGGTGAGGACATGTTTGTAGAGAGCAGACCCGATTTCCTTTCCATAGGAGCAAGAGACGTAAGCGGTGGTCCCATTAGGCCAATTCTGTCTGTGGACAGAATGGCTGCTTTCTAGAGGGATATTTCCTGAAGCTAGTCAACTTTTCTTCCAGAACAGGGTATTAGTTGGCAAAAGCGAGTTGCAGGGGCACTTTGGCACGTTTGCTCACTCTGTGTGACGGCAGGAGTAGGTGATGGTAAATCAATTCAGTTGTACAAACAAAGGCGAATGAAAGAGTCATGTCTGTCTTCAAAGGAGCACAAGTATCTATCTCTCCAAAAGTGTAGGACGTCCTTGAAGTAAGTTCTTGCTGACAGATCACAGAAGCGGGGTGGGGGGAGGGTTCTGACTGCTGAAACATGGGAACAGTAACACTTGCATAGGTGCACTCCTTTATTACAGACCCACCCCCTGTAAAGGTAGAGAGCTGATGCGGAACCAACATGTGCAAATTCTCTTCCCCTCTGCCCTTGGCCCAAGGGCAACTGCACAAAATGGGATTAATTGGGATTATGGGGGCTTTGGCTGCTTGGCTGCTACTCAAGGATGAATGCTTAATTTATGTCTCAGTGATCTTGACTCCTGCCTGATTAAATTGGCTCACTCAGGCCATTGTTTGCCAAGGACTTTCCTTGCAAAAGAGTGGCTACAGGTGGTGCTTTTATGTGATAGACTTTTAGCTTTGATACAATACGTAGCTTTAATGGATTGCTGCAAGACCACCTTTCTTTCAGAAATAAAAGCACGAATAAATTCAACGGGTTTTCCTCTCATCTTTCAGAGCTTTTCTTGTGATATCAAAATGTCAACAGGTGTGATTGTTCAAGAATATATAGAATGAATGTAGAATTATTACCGAACAAGAGAAAAGAGCATTTGTTTGGAAAATATCCACTTAGCAGAGATATTAAGATTCAGAGCACCTCACCTCGTCTTAGCAACCTACTCCTATGAATTAAGACATGCCCCTTGGCAGGCCTGATAGCACCCCAGAGCTGGTCGAAATGGGGCCATGCTCCAGCTTCCCTGTGCGGTTCTTGCGAGGGCGTGTAAGGATCAGCTCCTGTGTTAGACGAGAAGCTCGGTCTGTGGTTTGTTCCAGCCTGGGCCATACTCTGTTATTATAGAGGGGATGGGACTGATGAGTAGCTTCTCCTCTACTGGGATTTAAATGAAAGCTGTCTACAACTGGAACTAGTGTGATAGTTTTAGCCCTTTTGACTGGTTAAGTTGGTTTACAAATACATTAAGCAATTTTTTGATCAACTTGATGTTTTCTTATCGACTTAGCCCTGGAGGTCAGTCAAAAGAGCCAGATCGGTTTGGGCAAATCTGCCCTGCAGCATACTCTCATGCTCTTTCCAGAGGCCACGATAACATCTTTAAAAGCAAACAAGCTCTTAGGCTGCATAACTGAGTGAAGTTTTCTGAACAAATGGGATATGTTAGGAGAAACTGTGGTCTATGACTTTTGTGCCTAGTTAAAAATAAGTGTAGTGATTTTAATACACTAAGCTAATATGACAGACCTGTACATTAGCCATGTGATATTTAGTTAATTTGATTAATTAATTTAATTATAGAAACTTGTTTCTCAATATCATACATCAAGTATAAATTACTACAGAGATTATGAGCATCTTCATTCTGTATTTGTACGGTATTATTTGGACTATATTTGAAAAATGTCAAAATGTGCCAATGTTATTTCTCCTAGCTTCATATAAAGCAGCTACAAAACATAATTTATTAAGGTGAGAAGCTTACCATATTATATTTAGGGGAAAGTCCAGTGATAAGCATTTGGGTTTAAACTCTGTTTCTGATGAGGATTCCATAAGTTTAAAGAACTTTGTGGAAAATGCAATTATGAGCATATTATGATGTTAATTAAAAATTACTTTAAATCTTATAATATATTATCTCCCTAAAATACTCTAATAATAAAATTTAGGATTTAATCAACTAGGGAGTAGATGATAGTAAAACTGAGTAACTCAACCTGAATATGAGAAAGAAACAGAGATCCTAGGGAAATAGATAAATGAGAGCATATGAATTTAGAAAGAAAATCAGGCAACTCCATCAAACAACTTTAAAGTTAGAGAGAAGGTAAAGATGTTGCTAGGATTCAGAATTAGCAGAAATGAGGTGCATCCTCTCTGAGGGGCTTTATCAAACCTCAGGACAGATGGTAATTCTGTCCTGAGGTTTGATAAAGCCCCTCAGAGAGGATGCACCAAGGTTTGATAAAGCCCCTCAGAGAGGATGGACAGATGGTAATTCTGTCCTGAGGTTTGATAAAGCCCCTCAGAGAGGATGCACCAAGGTAAAGAAAGGTTGCTCTGAGCATTACATGAAAGTACCACAGGAACTTTGGCTGGGAAATGTCCTCGTCACTTGCCTCCCTCAGGAGACAGTCAGGGTATACTTTCCACTGCTAAGTAGATCCTTCCAAAAGCTGGACAGTTTGCAGATCTGCTCTACTGCTTGCGCATGGAGACAATCATACTACAAGATGTTAGAGTTGGCAGAGACCCACAAAATTTCCAATTTAACCCCATCTTTTACAGACAAGGAAACTGAAGCCGGCCCGGAGGGTGAACGAGCTTGTCTGGAGCCATATACCAACTATTCCTATTGCCCTTACTTGATTTACTGAGAATCCACTAATCCTGTAGACACCCTTTCCAAATTTAGGAAGTAAAATTATGCAGCTTTCTTATTACCACACAGACATTTTATTCAGCATAATTATTCTTCATTATATATTACTACCATCTTTAAGCAGCTTCTCTTGATTAAAGTACTCCTGTAACACTGAATTCTCTGACAATCAGAACCAAACATGAGTATATATATATTGTTTGATTATACATATTATTTGAAATCATTCTCTAATTATGTCATGAAAGCCTACCTGGTTTTCTCATCTACTGGACCAGTTGCCTATGGGGAGGGACCAAGTTCTTGTCATTCTTTGAATCTCTCACCTAGTAGGAACCTATATGAGTGAATGAATATGACATAGATGGTTCTAGGTAGCTCAATACATAACTGTTCGCTGCCTAAGAAGTTCCTGTACCTCTAGTTGTTGAAAGTTAAGTGATGTAGCAGAAAGACTTGTAAAGTATCTTTAAGAGGGTTTGATACCTATCAGAAGCCCCTTCTACAAAATTTGGTGTTGACCTCATAGTAAAGCTATAAATTTGCCTTACAGTGCCAGTAAAAGGAAGTACATTCTTAGAAGGTAATAAAAGGTAATAAAATTTCTGATCAAATTAATGGATAATTTCAAGACACTTTGCATATAAATAAATTTTGAAGAAATTAATAAATTTCCTTGGGTGAGATATTCTTATTCTAGGTTTCCTTTTGTTTTATGTAATTTTACTGGAAATTAAATCAAAATTTCCAGCTCTGCAATCAGGCCTGGCTTGATTATTGTCCTTCAGGGCTTCACACCCCAGCACAGAACCTCTCATCAGTACGTCTGACCTCTTGCTCTCCTGGCTGACCCCTCTCATCAACTTCTAAATATTTGCTAAATGAAATAATGAAGGTACCCATCTCTGACCCAAAATCCTATGGCCAGACCAGAAGGTTAGGTGCTGGGTCATTTAAAATTGTCAGGGCCCTCAAGACCCACAGTAGGCATATGTGAGAAGTGCATGTGTGTGTTTACAGAAGAGAGACCTACTAGGAACATAAGACATCAGACAGGAAGAGCTGGGGAATGTGTCTGCAAATCTGGCCTTATACCTATTTCAAGTATCAATCTCTTTGGGCATTTAATTGATTCTGTAATTTTAGTTTTCTCCATGTGTCACCAGTAATTTCTCAGGTTATTCCTCAACTACAGCACAGCTCCACCGTGGAGGCAATGTTGGAATTAGTCAAGATGAGCCTGAGTTCTGGAGGCAAATTCACACTAGGACCTTGAACAACTTGCTTATCCTCTCTGGGCCTCAGTTTCCTCATCTAATCATTAAGGAGTATTAATATTACTACCTCACAGAGTTACCATGAGGATAAAACTAATTAACATATCAAGGCATTTAAGACAATTCCTGGCTTAGTAAGCCCTCAACAAATATTAGGAGAATAAACACGATTATTATGACATTTGAGAAGTGCGTAAATGGCTGGATGTATTGATTCCAGTCATTGGAAGCAAGGCAGCCTAAAATAAGGTCCGATTTCCCTTATATTGGAATTTACACATTAATTTTTCAAGCTGAAAAATAGAGTGGACCTTGAACATTAACCTGATATACAAAGAAATAAAAACACTAATCAAAATGGCAGGAACAGTATAAACCATAGATATTATCTCTGTATAATTGTAAAAAATTGATTACAACAAAATTGCTTCTCTTCATTACACATTTATGTGAAATTCTGATTTCATATAACTATACCAACTTTAATGTCTTTTTAGTATTTACAAAATGTATAACAATCTTCAACGTGAATTGTGACTTCTAAGTTTATAGCAACTCAGCGTGGAAATTTCCAAGCTCTGACAAGGAACTTGGCCCTAGATAAGTAAAGGTTCTGGCTGGTGATACAACTAAAAAATCTAATGAGTTGATGGAGAGAGAGGTTGTCTTCACATTGTGAGGTTCTATTGACTTTTCCCCAGCCTTGGCCTTTATTCTTGTCTATATTTTAGTTTGTAAGAAGCCCTCAAAAGTCAGACTACTCATTAGTGGTTCCATGGTAGATGATTACCTTCACTTGTTATTTCCTCTCTGCTACCATTGTCTTGCTTATATAATGCAGTAACAAGTGCTCAGTAGAGCAAATGAAAGACAAGGTTTCAGCACAAGAAAAGCTTACATTATAAAGAGAGAGTGTTTTGAAATGGGCTTATGAGAGGCAGAAGCAGGGTGCCAGGTGTAGTTGAACAACAAGGAAAAAAGAGGTTTTAACAATAAGCGTTAAGGAGGCAGGTGGGGTGTGAGTAGATTCTTCAAAAGTGGCTGCTTGTCAACAATTTAAAAGATGCTATGTTGAATAATAGGTTTTAAGACAATGACGGATATTAGAAAAGGCAATGTGAAGGTGGGCCATTGAACGTCCAGAGAAGGAAGTCTAGGAGTAGCTTTTGCTTTTTAAATTTTAGATCCCCCCTCTTCCGGCCAAGAGTTTCTGATATTGCCTCCAAGCTCACCATCACCTAAAAGTTAGAAAGAGGTCATACCTTTAGATAAGAGACTTAAAGGCTAAAAGAGGTTGGATTTCTTTCTAGTCTACTAGTAAGTACAGGAAAGGTTGAGAAAGATGTGTAATGTAAGGTAATCAGCATATTAACCAGTGATAGCCGATGGTTGTTTTGTTTTTGTTTTGCTTTGTTTTTTAATGTCCTTCTTAAAACAATGACCCAAGGATGCCAATCACAACAAAAAAGACAATTCATGTGTAGAAAACTGAAGGTTTAGATGGGAGACTGAAGAATCATTGCTAGCTGGTTGTTTTATAAAGTAAACCAGTGCTTCAATGAACTGTAATATTTATCCTCGGAAATCAGATACTTCTTTGTTCTGTTTTATATTTCAAGAAAGCTTTGTTGTTATAGAGGAGGCAGTAGCATTAAGTGGCATGAAGTCAGCCTATGGCATTCCCTATCTAGAGGTCAGAGAGCCTAACATTGTAGATGAATTTCAATAGGGGCCAGATAATTCAGTGGCAAATATTAACTTTTGCTGTCATGCATGTTAAAAGACTGGTAATCAAATCTCATGCCTCAGAGAGTGAATGAATCATGCCAGAGGCAAGCCTTTTTTTATTCTTCTGTTCCTCCTCTGCCTACAGGAAACATGACCGATTTGGTGGGAAAGGAAAACAATTTTGTCTTGTGATAGGGCACTGAAATCACACAATCTTCTGTGGCTCAAGATCTCGGTGGAGAGTTGGGAAGCACAAAAAGGAGAAAGTCAGGTTTCTCAGCTCTGGGATAATGGCCGCCACACTGAAAATTTCTTGGACCGACCAGACTTTGAGATCTGCAAGGAGACACAGGACTTGACACCTAGCTTACTGAATCTGGGCAATCTTAGGCTTCGGCTATGGGAGGTGGCCCTCTCATGAGTCAGAACCCCCCAGATCATCCGGAGTTCCCCTTCACTGCTATCTCAACCACATGAAGAAGGGGAAGGACTGCCCATCTTCATTTTCTTCCTCTCTTCCTCCTTCCAACCTTTTCTTTTTCATCTTTCTCTTTCCTCTTCCTTACTCTGTACTGGGAAAGAACCTCTGTTTCTCTCTGCTGCCAGGTAAATGCTCCCTAGAAGGTCCACAGAACCCCAGTGCTGAAAAGTCACCGGAGAAATCACTCCTTTTAGTACCTCAGGCAGGAGACTCAGAACTTGGAGCTGAAGATAAAGAGTGTGGCACCTGATGGCCTCAGGACATCAGCCCTCTCCTCACTCCAGCATCTCTCTTGCCTTCTCTGCTTGATCTTTCCCCTCTGCATACAGATGTGCTCTAACATTTTTCAACACAAAACAAAACTAAAAAGATATCCCTCTAGCCCCCGTATGCGCCTCAAGCTGTTCTCTCTCTGCTCTCCTTCAGAGGCCTGCTTCTCATAGATGTTCCCAGAGTGCTGTTACTTCTCAGGTCCCATTCTCAGCTCCGCAGCTCCCTTCCTGCTCGTCCTCCACCCTCCACTCTTGTCAGTGCCACAAACAATTTCTGTGTGGTCCCAGTTGGTGAGCACTTTTTAGGCTTCATTCTACCTCACCTCTCAGAGTGCAACAAAGCACTCCCTCCTCCCTAAGCCCTCAATTTTTCTTTATTTCTGTGACACTTCATTCTTCAGGTTTTCTCCCCAATTCCTTCATGAGTTCAGAGGTCTGGGCTCACCCCTGGATTGCCTCTCAGGATTTTCTACACTCTCTCCCAAGGCAATCTCACCAGCCCACTGTTTTAATGTCACTTGTGTGCCAAGGACTACCAAACTCTTATATCCAATGATTTCTTCTTGGATGTCTCAGAGGCATCTCAATTCAAAATGGCCAGACCTAAACTCTTACTCTCCCCATGGCCTATCTCCCCACCTCCAAATCTCATACACAGGTACCCAGAAACATGAGAGCCATTTTTCTCTCTCTCATGGTGTATATCAAATTTATCACCACATCTCATCAGTTCTATTCCTAAATTGTTTCACAATTTCATTTATGTCTCTCCAATTCATTGCCTCCACCCAAGTCCAAGCCACCCTCATCCTTCACCTGAACCACTGTAATACCTCCCAGCTGATCTTCTCACTTCTACTTTTGCTCCTTTAGATTGACTCCATTCTCAAATAGAACTCATTCTTCTATTTAACAATAGAAAGATCTATCAGAACATAAGTTTAATCATATCACTTTTCTGCTTAAAATTTTTCAATTGCAACTTGATATGGCCTACAAAAATTTGGTCCCAGCCCATCCCCCATCTTCTATGCCTCTCTCTAGTTCCCTACGCTCTGGCTCTAACCTCATTTCTATTTCAAGCTTTCCCCAGCCTCAGACCTCCACAGTGCTGATCCCTCTGCCTGGAATGCTTTCTCTTACTTTTTGCTTGACTGATTCTACTAATTTTCCTCATATCTCAATTTAATTATCACTTCTTCATGGGAGCTTTCCTCAACCTCCTAATTTAAATTAGGCCCCCCAATTATACTCTCAGTTCCTCATTCTTTTCTTTTATTTCATTTATTACAATTTATAATTATAAATATTATGTATATTTATTGTTTACAGACATAACTCCCCATAAGTTCCATAAGGTCGGGGATTAACTTATTCATTGATTTAACCTAGATTGTAGGTCTGTGCCTGCCACCTAGTAGATGCTCAATCTGTATCTGTTAAAGCATGCATATAGTCTTAACTGATTGTAGAGCACCACATTAAAGGAGAGAGGTTGTCTTCACCAATTAGAGCACTTAATCATCTCAGCATTTTAGGTAACATTATTGATTTCTTATTGTACTCTACAATGAATTATTATGCCCTTCATAATTGTCAACCTCAGATGACAAAGTTCCTGAAAATCAAGTTCTTCTCTTAATTGTCAAATGTGCTACCATGTCCTACTTAGCTGGGTGGATTCACAAGAACTGGAAAATTGGCTAGTGGATAAGCGTTCATTGAGTACTTACACTGAGACAGATACCACGGGAGCACAAGGCTCTCAGGATGTGATCAACTTAGGCAAAGACAAAGTTACATAAAACAACATATACAAGACAACACGTCAGCCCTAAGTCACATGATACACATGTTCTATACAAATATCTGCCATGCAGTCATTGCCTCCCTGTGTTGGCTAGTGAGGTGGTGTCTAGAGAGAGCTAGGCAAGATTCAGGGTTCCAAACCCATGTTGTGAGGCATGTGCAAGCCATTTTATCTTTCAGGGACTCAGCTCTCTCATCTGTCGAAGGAGGGTAATGGTACCTCTCCTTTCTGTTTCACCTTTTATTAAGCATCTTCTCCATGTGAGGTCCTATATTAGACATGTTACCATACAGATCTCATTACACTCTTTCAACAGTCCTGAGAAGCTGACATCACTTTTAGTTCACAAATTAGATGGGTGCTCCAAGAAGTAAAGTAATGTGTCCAAGCTCACAGCTACAAAGAAACAGAACCACAATCAGAAGTCTAGTCTGATAGCAGTTTATGCTTTCTACTACTCCTGTCCAAGGTAAATGTAAGACTTTACAACTGGCAAGTGCTATACAAATGTAAGATATCATTATTATTTCATGAAAATGCAGGTCAATCACAGATGAACTGAGTTTTATCCATTTACTCACAAATATTGTTGATTGTCTACACTTTGTGCACTCTGTCAGAGAACATCTTACAAAAAAAGTAAAACTAAAAATAATATCTCTACCCTTTCTCAAAGACTTATCATTAGATTCTTTTGACTAATATGTTTTCCATAAACTCAAGTGGTGATTCTATATTTTTAAAATTTAGTTTACGTACCACTTTTTTTTAAGGAACACATCTATGATATAAAATGGGAAACACCTGTATTTAGGGCACATTTTTGAGTTAAATGATGAGCTGCTGTCAGAAGCAGTTAAAACTATAAAGTGCCTTTGTTAAAGTAGGTTAACAAAGTATATTTTGTGACATGGAATCCTTGACACATTCATCATGCTTGTGTAGACTATATCAAAACTGTAAGAGGTGGCTCTCTCCAGCCAGCTTCCCCATTGTGTGCACAAATAAGTCCATTTCCACAACATCCTGCAGGATCTTCCCTGAGCCATGGGCTCTAGTTGGAGACAACCGTACTGACTTGTTCCCAAGTGCATAGGCTCTGAGATCTAACAAAGGTCATAGATTTACTTTGGTACAGAATCAGAGAGGTGATCGATCATCTATCCCAAACCTCCCTTTCAGAGGAGGATGTGGAAGACCATTGGGGTTGAGAGGTGTGGACAAGGTTACGGAACTTATCAAGTGGCTGAGCCAGTGCTAGGATGAAGAGTCTGAGACTTTCTGCCCTAAACTTATAGCCAAGAGTTCTGGGGTGGACATGATTAGAGCACACTAAAATTTCTAATTCTCTTCTTTCAGGCATATGGGAGGATTGGCTTGTAGTTAGGTGTGGCTACCTGACTTGCTCAAGCCAACAAAATGTGGGTAGATTTATGTCACTTTTGGACAATAGCATTTAAGAACCATGTTGTAATTTTCCATGCTCTCTTCCCTTGCTGTAGTGAATTCTGAAGTATTGTATTGAGACACTGACTTAATAAGATGGTAGAGCCTCTGTCAGAGTAAGTCCCTGGGTGACTGTGGGACACAGAGGCTCTCAGTCAATCAGCAGCTTGGGATATGCGGTGTGAGCAAGACTTTGTTTCATAGCATAACTAGTCCATTCACACTATTGCAGGTTCACACCATGATGGGATGGATCAAGGTACAGGATAGTGTTTGTGACCATAACAAAGAGTAGAGCTACATCTGTCATTTAAGGATAAACCAGGACCTCTTTTCTGTTCCCTGAGGGCAGTGGCAAAGTGGAGTCAGAGAGATCCAGGTTCCCATCACAGCTCTCTCAGGGGTTAGCAGTGTGGCCCTGAGCATATCTTGGAATCCTCCTGAGCTTCAGTTTTTTTATCTGTGAAGTAAGGATGACAATTTCAACCTCGTAGGATTGTTGTGGGCATCAGTTGTCTAAGGTAGATTAAAATAGTACAGCTCAAAAATGTTGGGAGAAAAAAGGTTTATTGGTTGATTCCACATGTACAGTCCTGTCCATGGACAAAACAAACAAATAAACAAAGAAAAACCCTAAAACTCCGGTCTAGCCTTTTCTCGATACCTCAGGCTTTTTTGAAGGAATTATGTGTTACAGAATCTCATGGGGCCTCGGGAGCCTGTGCATTTAGTGTTCTTTAAAACCCAGGATCTCTTAATAGATGCAAGAAGAAATTAGAGTAGACTTTCTCTACTGTTTCAATTTCTGGTGGACACACACAACTATTATAATAAAAATATGGTGATGAAATGGGAGAGGGTCAATGATTGAGTAGAACTAGTACATTAAATTTTCCCCCTCTGGTTAGAACGGAAGTAACTAGAAGATTCTCTTTGTGAACCAAGCTTTTAAAAGATGTTTCATGTGAAGCTTCAGAAGCAAGGTTTAGAGGTAGACTTCTTCTATTCAGAACATGGTTATTAATGAAATGAAATATAAAACTGAGTTTTCTAGAAAGAATTCCCTGATCCAGAGAAAAGACTATGTCCCGATTCCTGAAACGTAGTCAATATTTATGGGAAACATTCCTGTCATGTTTAGGAGAGCATGTTAACCTCAATAAAAAGGCAAAGGAAAGTCTTCCTATGGTGTTCGCCTGGGTGCTCATTCGTGCCGTGCTTTAGAATGGGTATTTTCTTTCTTTCAATGTGGTTCTTATCCATATATATGCATTTATTACTGACTACATAGTTATGTAATTAAAGCTCACACAGACCATTGGAACATTTTATTAATTTAATGGTTTTGAAGTAAAATTCTTAAAAAAAATTTGAATACCTGGCATTAGTTGAACCTTGGTGGAATATGTGTGTGTGTGTGAGTGTGCATACATATATATGTATGTACAGGCAAGGTTTGCCAGGGGGGAGATCAGGGTTCTGCGAATGCCATTTATAGCTTCTGGTTCAATTTTAAGCAGAGGAAAATGCCACAAATTCTAATCTTAACCTAGTTCTATGGTTAGAGGGATTTATTTTTTTCAATGTCTTATTGTGAAAAAAATATATAGTTTTTTCTCAGAGAAACAACTTCCCAAATCATTGTCTTGCCCTCTCCCACTCAAACCTTTCCTACCTTCTCACCCTTTTTCTTTCCTCTAACTCTTAACATTAAATAGTAGATAGCATTCGAGCAGTTTTCAAGAGAAATATCATTTTCAAAACCTCGGAATTAAAGATGGAAGCTTCTGCATTGTTTGAGTGTTTGGTTCCTAAAACTCTGTTTTTTGCTTAGGTGAAGATTTGACAGAATTGCATGGCCAGGATTTCAGGAATATCTTGAGAAATAAGGCTGTAGTCTTTTCATCATGAATTCTTGAAGCTTGTATTCTGGGCCTCCAATATTAGACACTTTATCAGTTACACAAGAGAGAAAATTTTAATTCATATAAGAACCATTTAAATGGTCTCCTAGTCTGCAAAGCCAGTGGCTTTTACACATGTTAGAACATTTCAAGGTGGAGGAAGCAGAAATCTGGCTTAAGAAATTGGAAATCTTTTTAACCCATTTTGGACCTGATTCTTGGTAGGAGTTTCCCTGCACATCACATAGCAACACCATTGAACAGAACTTCTTTGCTGCTCTGTGTAGAGAGAAGAGCACACACCAGCACTGCATGGGGCCCGACCGGGCAAGATGTGGGGGTGACGAGAGACTAGGGCAAAGGGGCTTATGGATGCCGCAGAAGACAGCATGCTGGTCCTGTTCCCAGGCAGAGCATAAAACATGGAAGAGACATGATTGCTTCTGAGAGCAGCTCCAAGGGAAGCTATATGAGACACGACTGGGCAAATCTGTGGAATGTGGCTGTCACAATGTCAGGATGGGTATTGAAATGTCATTCTTGTAAATAAGAGACAATTTTGATGCATTCATAGGAGGACCTGATCCAAACACCCAAGCTAACGCATCATCCCGTACAATACAGACTGCAAATTCTAGTCAAATAAAACTAAGCAGCCTTATTTGCCGTCATAAAATCAAAGCCAGGACTGGCCACACTGTTATTTCCCCCGAGCTCCTCTAAAATATCAACAACACCAAGTTGACTGTCTTTGTTTGAATGGTTTAGACATACTTTCATTTTTAGATACTGTCCACTAAGTCCTTTTACAGAGCAAATTAAGTTGGACTTGGTTGATCAAGCAAAATTGCTGATCTGCCTTTAGCACTCAATTAGCCAGGGGTTATAGCTCTAAGAATACACAGACATATGGATCAGACATGGGGACTTTAACCTGAATTGGGAGCCCGAAAAGATTTAAAGCCAACTATATCTTTCCCCCAAATGTCTGAGGAAGGGCATATAGCCTAAAGGAGACAGACCCTAGAAGTGTTGGGTATTTGGCTAGCCCTTTCTTGTGAGGTTGTGATTCAATTCCCCAAAGGAATTAAAAAAAAAAAAAAAAAGTGATGCCTATTCCTAAGGAAAACACCCAGAATCATGGCTGGGAGGCCAGCTCTCAGGGTGTGCAGCTTGGTTTCCTGGCATGGCTCTTTCTCAATTAGGTTGTACTTGGTTGATCAAGCAAATTGCTGATCATCCTCCTTCTCCCATGACAAAACAGTAGTGATAACCCTTAGCATTTGTGCAGGACTTGCATTATCTTACTAAGTGCTTTCTGGTAATTGTCTCTCTTGATTCCCAACCCCTGCTATGCAGGTAATAATAATCGAGGCCAAAGCATACAGTTTACACAGAGAAAGAAAGTATGTCTCCAAGAGAAGTCACAGACAATGTCCCTATTGGATCTTCAGACTTCAGAGCTGGTTCTCCCCTTCAAGTCTATTGACCCTCTCAAGTCTTCACCAAACAGTGTCCTCATTAAACAATTCTAATCCAGAGTGTGCTATGACAAAAGCACTTCTCCATATTTTAGCATTTTTCTTTATTAACAAATACTTTTGCCAACTTTCACCATGATTTTCTAATGCATTTCAACACAAAGAGCTTACAAAAACCTTTTCTCTACAATAAAGTGAGTGATGATGTTGATGATGGTTTTCTAGCATTTATTCTGGGGACACATATATTGGCTACTGAAGCATTCTCCAAATCATTTGACCTTTGAATACAACAAGCCCCTAGCCAATGAATGCACTTGGGTGTTAGCAGTGGAGGGTTGCTTGTGACAGAAGATATCCAGGATTGAAAGGTGGTAGTCGGTTGACCTGTATGATACAGAGACCCACTTTACTATGTTAGGTAATGGTATGATGATTTGAGGGCTTTCCCACAGTATCTTATCCATCCATCTACCATTGGGCTGTATTTGGAGCTCTCCCCATTTGCAGTGTGTATACTTTTCAGAAGAAGAGATTAAGGTGGAAGGAATGGTGCACTCTCTCACCACAGGGGTCTCTCGTCCTACGATCTCCCTGGCACTGCCCATGAGAAGAGGAGGAGAGGAGCCTTGGGCGGGCCCTACCTTTGGACTCACACATGGTTACAGGGTCCTTCACCCAATTTGATACTTGATGGGCAAGCACCTAGTGCTTCCTGAGGCAGTCTGGGTAGAATCAAAATCACTGTTGCCTTCTAGGAATGGGCTAATGCTGATCTAGGAGTTAGAGCCTAGAGCCATTTCTCTGGGTTTTTCTGTGCTTATTTCCTCACTGCCACCAGCAGCAGCCAGCCCCTTCCCCCTGCAGTTTGTCATCATGTTGTTACCATAAAAGCACATCTCAGTTTGGGCTACAGGGCTCAGATAATGCACAAGCACCGTGTTAAATGTTATCATGTGAAACATCATTTATTTCTTCAACAATTCATACCCGAGCCAGGGCTGTGGCTTTGCAAAATTCTTTTTCTGCTTCCCGCTTCCTCGCCCTTTTCTTCTCCCAAATCCCTTTCTCTTGCTCTCTTTCTCCTATTGACCACTTGTTAAATCTTTTTGTTTGTTTCCCCCCTTTCTCCTGGGACCCTCCGACAGGCAGGCTTGCCAGATTCATTTTCTGATCAAAGCTGTTTGATTTGGTCAATTTTGCCACATTGGAGACGTTCTCTATTACAGAGATAAATAGCTTTGGGCTAACTGTCAACGAAAACTTGTAAGCTAATAAATTATTCCAATTTCTTCCCGCGGATTTCTCTGGAGACAGCCCTAGGAAATACACTTTTTGATTAGTAAATTTCTCTGTGTGTGTGTCTGGACATTCAAATGTGTCGGCTTTGATTAGCACCATTGCTTTTCAAGTCGACGTTGGCTGAGGGGCTGTCAGTTGCAGGCAGCCCTGATGCATAATGCATCAACTGGGCCCGGAAACAGGAGCCTCTTCCAAGGCTGGAAAGGCGGGAAAATTGCCCTAACAACCCTGCTGGCTTACTCTGCACCAAAGGGAGCTCAACTTGAAAGTCTTGACAAGACTTGCTTTGGCTTCAGTGGAAGCCACCCATGCTGGGCTGAGAGGGTTTGAAGAGACCATAACCATGGGCCTGCCAAGAACCAAAGCCACCACTCCATCTGCTCTGGCCACCACCTCCTCCTCCCACCATTTCACCCCTGTGTCCTTACCCACACCCTCCACTCCATCATCCTGGAGTCCCTGGGTGAAGGCCAGCCTCTTCTAGGCAGACCCAGATTTCTCTTTGCCTCTCCTTGGATTCTGGTTTGCCATTTGTCTAGTTAAGGGCCCTTGGGTTGTTATAGAAACAATATTTTGGCTATAACAAATCAATCGGTGCGTGTGAACACAAACATACAGATCATTTATCAACTGCAAAATACCCTAAATTATGACCTTTCTAAAACCTATCAGAAGGGCGAGCGAATGCATAACGTAAATTAAAGTTTGAAGGGTCAGCGGTTTTTACTTTCACTATTCATCTTTCTTTCACCTTATAGGTTTAAGAACAAGAGGGCTGTGTAATTACATTTCAATGGGGTGCAGCGGTTCATTATTCCCGGCTATACCAATCTGCTGCAACATTTCCAATGCAGTCAGGTACATTTTAGCAGATATTAGTTGGTATAAGACCATACTTGCTCTTTGGGACCGATAACACCTTTTAATGCATAACAGTGCTATCATCTTAATTTAGAAAAGGCTAAAGGGGTGAGGGTTTTTCCTCAGATCAATACAGTTGTTCATATTTTATAAAGGTGGTAAAGCCTATCTGGTAATTCTTCTCAGATATTGCTTGCCCTTTGCCTCGCAGTCACTCCCTTTCTCTGATTACTGTTTCCCAAAGTCTCCACCACCCCATGTGCTAGGAGACAACATTTTGTGCTAGAGCCCAGTCCACTGATGGAAGTGGGTAGCTTCCAATAGAAATCTCTGCTGCTGCCAATTATCTGGCTCTGACTATGATGATCCAAAGGTGCCATGCTGCCAAGTGCATGGGCTCTGATTTTTGGCTCAGCCATGAGAGGTCTGGTGGGAGCAGCCATTGTGTTCTTTCTCCCTGGGAAGCCAGTAGGCGCCTTCGGAAACTCTTGTTGCGCTCTGCTTCAGAACGCATGGGCGCGGTCAGGTCAGCAGAGCCAGGCTAATGGGAAATCCTGTAAGGTAGACCCAAGGAAGCGGGGGAGGAGGGAGAGAAGGTTTTTCTTTTATATTTTTATTTATTTTATAATAAAAAATATGTACTATATAATATAATAAATATGTATATTTATTAAAAATTTTTATTATTTTTAATTGTAGTAAAATATAACATAAAATTTACCATCCTAATCTTTCTTAAGTGTACAGTTCAGTAATGTTAGGTATATTCAGATTGTTATACAACTAACTTCCACAACTTTTTCATCTTGTAAAACCCAAACCCTATACTCATTAAATAAGAACTCCACATTGCTTCCTTTTCTCAGCTCCTGGCAACCTCCCTTCTGCTTTCTCTTTCTATGAATTTGCCTACTCTAGGTACTTCATGTAAGTAGAATCATACAGTATTTGTTAATCCAAGTTGTAGCATATGTCAGAATTTCTTTTCTCTAAGGCTGAGTAATATTCCATTGTATGTGTATACCACATTTTGTTTATCCTTTCATCTGCTGATAGACACCTGGGTTTCTTCTACCTCTTGGCTATTGTGAATAATGCTGCTATGGACATGGGTGTGCAAATATCTCTTTGAGACTCTTCTTTTAATTCTTTTGTATATATCCTAGAAGTGGAGTTGCTGGATCATATGGTAATTCTGTTCTTAATTTT
>NW_011889043.1:449347-472994 GCF_000151845.1 Pteropus vampyrus
TCAGAGTGTGCAATTTGCAATTGCAGCCTCTTACTGATGATGGACTGCAGCCCCCCTTAGTTCACCTGGCTAGTGGAGGTTGGAGACTAAAGAAGTCTTGGACTTTTCTGTCCTCAAAAACCACCTTACTACATCTGACCTTCTCATGAGGCACCCAGATAGGAAAACATTGTATTGTAAAAAGGCCTACTATTAGATAGTTTTATATAATGTCCCTCTTGCACCTAGGGTACCTCCTGCCCCTTTTTTCCCCCATGGCTGGGTAATTTCCCATAGGGAACAAGGATGCTAGGGTGCTTCTTTCCATAGATGGAGGATGTTTAACGAGGACTAGAGCCTAAAATTAATGCATGCCTGACCAGCTTCTTAGGGGAAGGACCCCTGCCTGTGAGGTTTGCCCTAGTAGTGTCCCAAAGGCCAGGAGAGCCCTGTCAGGGGCCCATGTGTCTGTAGCATCCCAACCTGCCTGCCCTAAAGAGGGCTTTCTGGAGCAGCATTTACCTTAACCCCCTCCAGGCCATCAGAGCCCCATCTCACCAACCGCCTCCGTCCTTACAACAGCCTTTCTGCTTTTGACAAAGGACTATTCCCATATGCCATGTCAGAGCCTCTGTTTCCTCATCCACATGTGGAAGAATAATAGTAAATCATTCTTCATAAGGTTGATGACAGGACCCATTAGGTGCTACAATTACCACATGTAGTAAATTAGTGGTCGTGAGGGTAGCTGATGCCAAACAGGATGTCCTACGTCTTTGCTTGTTAGGTCCCACACCCTTGGGTGACCAGTGTAGGCTGCTCCTCAATGGAAGGTCTACCCCAGCCCGACCCCACCTCTGGATACTTAGACACCAGCCTAAGCAGGGGAACATTGTTTACCTGAAGGGCGTGGAGAGGCCAAAGTTCCAGTGCGTAGCTCTCATGGGATGGAGGCTGGTTGGGAGGGGTCATGAGAAGAGCATTAGGCTCAAGGTATTGGCGTTCTAGTCCTGGCTCTGCTACTTACTCATTAAGTGTCTTTGGAAAATCCCTTCTACTTCTCCAAGCTTGAATTTCTTATCCTCAAACTGAGGGGGTGATGAGATGATATCTAAGGTCTTTGCTCCTCATTAACATTCTGGAATCCTAAGAAAACAGAAAGAATAGGGTATCCCCTGTCCTCTCAAACTCCAGCAATCTATGGAAAAGTTTCTACAGCAAAAAAGAGCTCTCTTCTAACAAGATTTTTAAAGTAATGGACTGCTTTAACAAGACTAATACAATGAGCAAAGTGTTCATGAATCTGAAATAATGTATTAAATTCCATATGGCCTTTTAAAATTAAGGGAGAGGACAAGTTGAACAAAATGTACAGTGAGCATTATGAACTTACAAGGCTTGAGAAATTGCTCCATTAAGTTTAGTAAATATTTGCTGCACCTCTGCTTCATGCCAGGCACACCACTAGGCACTAGGGCTACCAGGATGAAAGAGACAGTTTCTACACTTTGAAGAAATCAAAGTGTAGTGTGAGTGCACCAACATGCACAAAGGTCATTTCAAAATGCTGTAATAAGGGCAAGAGATGTGCCCAGGATGCTAGGGGACCCAATTTATCCTGGAGAGAGTCCTGGAAAGGTTTCTTATGGGAAGTGATAACCGAACTGACTTTGAGAGAAATACCGAAGGCCTTTTTGCAGAACCCAAAGTTCTACAAGGCTTTTTTAGCATAGCCTCTACCTCTACTTATTAAGATTAGAATTTATTGGGTATTTTTTTTCTAGAAGAGAAAATACTATTGACCAGCAACACAACGATGGCTTTTAGTAGCAGAGCAGGAAGTTCAAACATTTTTGTTAATGCCTTTCATCCATTTAGTCTATACATTGGTATAGGCTTCGGTTAGATTAGGATCTTCAGGCTCAGATTTAAATGTCCTAAAATATATTCTACTGATGGAAAGGCTGGCTTAAGATCATTGATCAGGATCATTTATGGTTCTCAGGCCTTGGTCCTACTCCCTGAACTAGACTAGCCCTGCCACCAATGTGCTCAGTAATGTGCTCAAGGCTCTTAGTTATATAAAGCAGGTAAAAATGGAGGAAAGAAGAAAAACCTCAAAGCAACTGTAGGCAGGGTTAGAGAACCTGAGATCTTCAATGTCTTAAGTCTGGGCTTGGTGTGCTCCCTATGAAGTGCCTTAAATTTATGGAGTCTCCAGCTGAAATTAGACTTCCTTTTTAAAAAATAAAAAAAAAACTTTAAGAAAAGACCACAATAGAGCTACTATGTATAGATATTCAACAGATACCAATATTCTCCATGTTTTAGAAGACAGGAAATGCATAAATGCCATTGGGGTTGTCAAAAGACCTTATTTGTTCTAAAGGAGAATCTATAACAGAACACTGAAGTGATAGCTTAAGCTTCTGGAAGAAGAAACTGGCCTCTAGGTCTCCAGGACAAGTTGCAACAAACAAAACACATTTTTATTTCTGGACAGAAATATGATAGGCCTAATAAATCTGGAATTAGGGAGAGACTGCCTTTTATTGTATCCTGTGGACATGAGAGGAAACAATGGTGCAATGCCAGAACCATTGGGTAGATTCCTGAGCAGATAAATGACTATCTAGAAAAGGTGCTGATTTGGATACATGTCATCTTGGAGTTGTAATATTAAGCCCTAGGGAGCTGCTTTGCATTTTTCTGGAACAAGACAGAGAGGAAAGAGTGTAAGGGAGAAAAAGAAAGAAAATAAGGAGGGAGGAAAAGGAGTAAGGGCTAGTTAGCCACAACTCAGTCCTGTTTAGCATTTATATCAACTTGAAAGACAATATAGAGAGCATGATCAACAAATTTGCAGATAATGTCAACCAGGATGAGAACTGGCATGTAACAAGTCCTTGCCAAAAAATGAGATAATGGACTGAATATAACAAGATGAAACATAACTGGGATGAATGGAAGTTTCTACCTGTGGGTCCAAAAAATCAATTGTGCAAGTTAAGATGAGAGAGGCATGAATTAACCACAGTAGTTACAAAATGGATAAAAATCCCAAAAGACAAAGGGTTTGAATTGACTGTAAACTCATTGGCAATGGGGCCAAATAATCTAATGGAATCTTAGGCTAAAATGAAGGAGCTGATGGTTCTCCTTTATTCTGAACGACCCAGACCACATCTAGAAAATTCTACCCAGTTCTGGGCATCACGTTTTAAGAAGGAAGTAGACAAACTGGAATGTGTCTAGAGGAATGACCAGGACAGTGAAATCCCTAGTGTGTCTTCCTCTGGAAAAGAAGACAAGAAGAACATAAATACTGACTTCACGTGCTCGAAAAGGAATTAGATTTGAGAGAGAGACAAATCTGAGACTGATATAAGAAAGAACTTTCTTACGAAACTGTTAAAAGTTAAAATGGGCCACCTTGGGAGCATGTGTTGTTCCCATCCACTGGAGATGTTTTAACATAGGCTGAGGGCTACGACAGTAGAATGAGGTAGAAGGAACCTGCTCTGTGTGTGTGTGTGTGTGTGTGTGTGTGTGTGTGTTTGTACAGGCTTTCTTTTATATACTCTTGGAGCAAGTACTGTGTGCCAAGCACTGGGGACGCCAAGACATAATACCTTCTGTAAATGAGACACATCAAAATCCCAGCCCAACAAGACATGTACAGTTCTAAATATGTGAAAAATAAGTGCCATAAAAGAGAGAAAGGAAGTTACTAACTCTGCTGCTCAGCGAAAATGAATTCTGAACCAGGCAAAGCTGAGGAAAGAGCGATGCTGTGGCATCTGGCCAGGGAAGTTTCTGGACATGTAGGGGTGATGTAGTCTGCTGAGAGATGAGACTGATGGGAGAGGTAGGCTGGTGTTGGATTGTCAAGGACCTTGGGTGTTATGATAAGGAGTTTACTCTCTCTCTAGGAGGAGGAAGGGAGGGAACTTACAGAGACTACTTAAAATAGACATTTAGACAATGATTTTGCTGACAGAGAGGATGGACTGGACTCGGGAAATTGGTGACAAAGAGATTGGTTAGACATTTCCATCTCTGAGAACCTTGAATTCATGGATTGGTATTAAATGTGAACTTTTTTTTAGATGAAAAATGCTCTTAAAGGGGCTAGTAACAAGAAGGAAATGCTATGTTTATGCAAAAAAAAAAAAAAAATTGTTTCCATCCATGAAAATGAGCAGAAAAGGTCTGAGTAGATCTGGCTGTGTGATCCGAAGTCATGAAGACCTGGTTTGGGACCAGATCAGTATTGACCAGGAATATTTTCCAAGAAAAGGAGCAATACAGAGCTGCTAAACACAGACCATCAGCATTGGACAATTAAGTCTGCTTGAACTAAAAGTAAACTAAAACAGAGAATTAGGGAGAAATTGAGAAAAGGCTTTCCAGCCTCTGAAGCTCTCAAAGATACTAACATCTGAGAAAAAGAAAAGCTGCCTCTGATGTCAGAAGCTGGCCTGGCACTCACAGCTAGGCCTTGGTAGTCTCCTGTTGAACATAACCAATTTCACAGAGTACCAGCACCAGACAAGGCCGCTCTGTGTCGGTGCTGGATCTAGACAAAACAAAGCCTCCCATAATGATGTCTGAATGAAAACAGTAACAAGAACGTTGTCCAAATCACAAAAATGACGAAACATTCGCTATTTGGCTAATAAGAGTAACTGCTAATTATAGCTGTAGCCTTGCTACGCTCTTCTTATGTTCTAGATAAGATATATAAAGATACCAAATCAAAGGTGTACCCCACTTCCTGATAGCATCCAATGCAAGCTAAGCCCCATTTTTTCAAACTTTCCCTCAGATTACTGAACACAAATCTAAATGCTATAACAAGTCTTTTTTAACCTCTCTTACTGAGATGCCTCATGGTTCACCATGGTGCATGTTCTCCATTGCTGTATGTGAACAAATCCATTTGTTCCTGGTGGTCTTTGATTGGAGGGCATCGACGCAGCATTACATTACATTTTATCCCTAGCTTTCTTCTCAGGGATTTAAGTGTCCTTGAGGTTTTCAGGTAGACTATCATACACCACTAGAAATGGTGGGCTGGTCCATGTCCTGGTTCATGCACAAGACCTGGGCCATCCACTTTGTCCACGTGAAGCACTCCAGGGATCGACTCGAATAGCAGCAGCTTCTGTGAAGATTGTTGGTATCTCTCCTTTGAAATGACCCATCCTCTAAGACCCTACTGCACACAGTACTGACCTCTTTCGGCAAATATTCAGTGTTTTTAATATTTTTAACCTCATAGATTATAAACTCATTGAGGTCATTAAAGACTCTGTCTTATTCATCTTTGTGTCATCAGCATCTAACATAGTAACATATAGAAAGTGTTCAGTGAAAGTTCAGTAAATGAACAAATGATCAAATGAGTGCACGAAATGTTAGACTTGGAGGAGACCTAAATAGTCATCTAGCCCAAGGTTCTCAAATTCGAATACCTAGTGGGGCTCAGCAGATGATGGACAGGAGGAGCCTGTGCTCACATTGACAGTACCAGCCCCCATCAGTCCCAGGGAATTGTTGCCAAGAAGGAATGTGGGTTCACATTGCCCGGATCTTCTGAATTTTAAAGAAAAGACAGATACATTTCATTTTTAAAAATGCTTTAAAACACCATGTGGGCCTAATACATCTGTGGACCAGATTTAGTTTCTGGGCTGCCAATTTGTAACTTCTGATCTTGGCCAACCCCTAATTTTATATATAAGGACACTATGGTTTGGAGAAATTAGGGACATGCCTGAGGTCACCCAGTCATCAGTGGCAGAACAGATTTGAATCCAGGTCTTAAGAATCACAATCCATATTAGTATGTACTGGTTATGTTCTGGGGGTGAGCACTCAGACCTTACACTCCTATTCAAGTGCAGGTGTCCAGGGTGAGGGAAAACATGCGTGAAAATCTTAGAGATGGAATCTAGACTGCCGATGGTTCCATATGCCAGTTAATATTTCTAATATTTGCTTCCCTTTCCCAATGCTGTGTTTTCTTCTGACTAGCAAATTTAATGATACATGTTTTAAAATTTAAATTGCATTTCTGTCAATGTAATTTATTTCTATACATGTAACTGTAATTTGTTTATTTCTATGCAGGTAAAATACCAAGCTGCACAAGGCTTATAATGACAACTAGCAGTCCCTAGCCCCATACATACCCTCCCCAATCCTGTTCCCTAGAAGCAACTACTTCCACTCTTTTAAAGGCTGATGATCTGCTTTGCTGAAGAGTCTTGTCTAATTCATGATTTCTCCAGTTTCAATCTGAAAACGTATACCCTTCTACTCTAGGAAATTTTCTTGTACCATTTATTTGATAATTTTCTTCTTTTCAGTTTCTCTGTTATCTACTTCCAGAATTTCTATTATTCTAATTTTCTTATCTTTCATGTCTTCCATCTCTTTTTTATCTATTTTCTTGGAGATTTCTCTCAACTTTATCTTACAGCCTTTCTATTCTATCTTTTGTTTCTGCTCTTATACTTTATATTCCCAGCATTTTTTCTCATTCTCTGAACATTCTCTCTTAAATGTCCCCCTGTTCCTGTTCTGTGGCTTCAGCATTGTCTCATATCTCCTAATAATTGTAGTTTGTTTTCTTTTAAGTTGCTTACCTTCTGGTCTGTTTTCCTTTTTATTCAGTATATTTGTTTTAAGCTCTGCTTATTCCATTAGCAGATTTCTTCAAATGTCTAATGGGCTTTGGTTGTCTAATTACATTTAATAATGAGGCACTAAAATAAATAAATATATAAATAAACAAGGAAAACACTAAAATTTTGATGATAAGTGCTCTGTGTGCAAGGTGGGGCTTTTGACTAATGAGTTTGACCCACTAGCAGGTTTGAAAGGGAAAAATGCTGGCTCCCGGTGTTCTGAGAGCCAACTAGAAGTAGAGAGGAAGAGAGTTTGGAGAACTCACCATTCAGTATGTGGACTTTTAATTTATTCCCCTGTTTTTAACTTTTTGACTCATCTCTATCCTAACTGGTGTCCCCAAGTCCTTTCTGGTTCAACATCTCCAAAGAGAAAATCTCTAATCTACTTCTAGGGAGGCGGAGAATGGGGGGATTCCTTTATCTTTCAAGGACTTGCCCCTACCTTCTATTTGCAGTCCCTCCACACACTGTCACCTGTAGAGATGCCTGCTCCTCTCCAGGCTTCGGTGGCAGGAACTACCTTGCTCCTTGCTGGTTTCTCCACAGCAGGCTGAAATGTCAGCTTTTGGGGGATCTGCAAAGTCAATTACTCCTTGTACTTCTGCATTCCACGTTCTAAAATATTTTTTGCTTTTCTCCTATGTGTTCACCTCCTCTCTAACTCTTTTTGGTTGGTACCTTCTTTATTCCTTTACCATCGTTTTAGAGGGTCTTCAATGAAGAGCAGACACCAACTCGTATGTTTGATCTACCATGTGTAACTGAAAGTTTCCATACAAAATTTAGATTTGATGTTTCATGCGTGTTGGATTGAGACACATCTTGGCTAGGGAGGAACACGGACAGTGATCAACCTGGCCAACTTCCAATTCTTAAAAAGCAGTTGTGCTGATGTGTCTACAAATGTGAAAATGTCCTTTGATTCCTCTTGTTTAACGTCATTTGCATGGAGAGCTATCAGCTCTACTTGTGATGGGACTACTCTGATCCTAAACAAGTGATATTCTAATACTTGTTATATTTCCCAATTTTATGAAAAGGCTCATGTGTCAACAGTTTGAATATTTTAAACCTGTCCAATACCTTTTAGTTCTGTGCCTATTCATAGCTGAATTGCACCTTACTAATCTATGTAACTATGTCTACATGAGCATAATGTTACTTTGCATTAAATTATAAGGGAGTCCTCTGACATTCTGTATTCAGTGTCTATTATTCTCAATAATAATAGGTGTATGGTATATGCCACTAGATTTGGCAGTAACAGAAGTTCTGTTACTGACAATTATGGCAGTGGCAGTGGGGATGGCGGCACAGTAATGGAGATATGGAAATGATGACAGTGATCAGGGTGACAGTACTAAGCAGCAATTTGAGAGTTTTCCTAAAAGTTTAATTAAGTTCTCTTTATTTACTAATTATTCTTTGGCTTCTTATTGTACAATCTACAACATCTGTGATAAGCCATTGCAAATAAATTTTGTCCACAATTCTGGGTGCCCACTTGGGGTCCTATTCAGACCTCTAAGGGTTCTTACAGAGTCGGATGTTAGGAAGAGACCACAGTTGTTTTTCATGGTGGTCCCTTCACTCTGCAGAAGAACCAGGTTTGACTCATGTGACTGAAAGAGGCCCACCTATCAATTATTTAATGTCTGTTCCTAGACATGATACTGAGGGTTCTGAGGGACACAAGAAGAAAGACAGTCCTTTATTCTCCAAGAACTTACCAACAGTGCTAAGCAGTATTGTTGAGCTTCCAATGGACATGATGAGTTTAAAAGAGGGAGAATTTAGAATAGGGAGCGATGTCTGGATTGGGGCGTTCTTATTGCACTTTGTCTATATCTCAGTCGTAGTATTTATTACGTGGCATAGTTATTTGCCTACTCTATGGTTGTCTTTTTTATTGGGGACCCTGGGCCTGGTCTATTCAACTTTGTCTCCCCACCAATTGGCACAGAGCTTGGCACATTCGATAAATGTTTATTAAATGAAAGAATAAATGAATGAGTAAATTCATGGGGAGTGGGGATTAGACTGGATCTCTAATAACATGTAGGAAACAGATAGGCAAACAAAGGTAGGAGAGTGCTCCTGGTACCGGAAAGTGTGGTTGAAGTATATAATGGGTATTCTGAAAGAAATCTTGCTGGAATACAGGGCTCTGTGGGTGAGCAGTGAAAAATAAGTGTGAATGTGGAGGCTGGAGCCAGATTGTGAAAAGACTTGAAAACCAATTTACAGAGTTCAGACTTTATCCTTTAGGAACAGCTGCTGAAATATTTAGTGTAAGAGAGGGATTCGATGAGTATAGAGCATTAGGAATACTAACTTGTAGGCTATATGCAGAATGAACTGGAGGGAGAAAAAACTAGAGCCTGAGAGGATAGTTAGGAAGCTACTGCAATGGTCCAAGTGAGAAATGCCAGCAGCCTAGAGACAGTGGTTGGTGGTACAAAAGAAGAGGAAGAAGTAAATGAAATGAAAGAAAAGATATAAGAATAATCTATTAAAAATCAAAATTCTATAAAACATTTTGTGGATAAACCGGGTTAAGAGTTTTTATCTCACCATTTCCCAGCAACTTTTATAATATGAATACTTGTTCTGAGCACACTTTTGACTGAAAATTAGAGAGCCGTGAAGGGAAGCTGGTAAATGAATGCTGTGACCCAACATGTTCATGGTAAGGGACTAAGCTTGATTTCCATGGTGGGATTGCTGTAGCTTTGCTCCCTTCAGCCTCTCTGCTTGAGACCAAGGCTATAAACAGCAAGAAACTTGACTTTCTCCAGGGAACTAAGGACTCCTCCTGATCATGGCATAGGAATTGGACATGGGAGAGCAACCAAACCATTTCTTGCAATCTCATAAACTGCTGGATCCTCTTCTTTATGGATTTAATCAGATCCAACACTTAGAAAATAATTATATGTCCAGTCCTAAACCTTACGAAATGATCCTGAGCTATGGAGAATGATGGAAAGGAGTATTTCCTGGGCTGGGTAGCAGCGAAGGAAAGGGAACAGGAAAACAAACAAACAAACAAACAGTGGTTTTTTATCCGAATGAACTTCAGTGGCCTTTTTTATTCAATCCCAATTTTCATAAACATTTTTACTGTGGAGCTTTAAGTCAAGTGGAAAAAAAAATGATTAACATTCTAGACCATAACTGGTCTGAAAAATCTTTTGCAGTGGGGATATTATCATATTCATAATGAGCACAACCAAACACAAAGACATAATCACATAAAGAAAAACATAATTTTTAAGTATAACATTGAAATCTTAATATTGCCACGAAAATCTTCTTTGATGAATTTTCTTTGCAAAAGCAAACCCACAAAAAAAGTACAAATATCAATACTATATCTTGGACCTAATCTTGAAGTAAATCTTGCATCTTCAATTTGATAATCTTTTGTGTTCTCTATTCACCCCAATGATCAGAGGTGGCTTTAAATTTCAGCACGTAAGTGATGCTTCATGACCTCTTGAACAAGTTAAGTAAATTATATCTATAACCCCCAAATTTAATGCAATGTGTTGTTAAATGAAGAAGAGAATGAACCATTATCCTTCGTATGTGAAGATGACTCTACTCATGGCAATCACCGATCCTGTGTGCAAACCAAAAGGAGATGTGAGTGACTTGCTCCTTTCTACACTGTAATCAAAGAAGATCTGGACTAATTTTCAACCCTGTCTCCAAGACCCTTCTTTACATCTTAGCTTGATGATAATGTCACAGCAATACTGCCACTGCTACTGATGATAATGATGATGATGATGTCATCAACAATAATTCAGTTGTAGGAGACTTAATAACGAATATTCTTGTTGATCTTTTATTAAAACCCTGTGAGGTGGGCAAGGATATTATTATCTCTATTTTTTGGTCACTGGACACCAAAATCATCTGTTTCCAAGAATATTAAAATTGAAAGGGGCCTATTTAATTCCTCTTAAATATTAGTAAAATAATATTCTTTGCATTGTTCCTATTCGATCTTCAGTAGCTAATTGTTGTTTCCATCCAAAATGATTCCTTTCCATCCACAAAAAACCAAACCACACACAGCTCCCATTTTCCTATTCTTTTTTTATACGAATTTTTAATGGTGATTTTATTCCAAATCCTGCACAAACATAAATACTGCATTAAAGGAAGATGAATTTATTTTGACCTTTACTGAAAATGCACTGTGAAACAAAGCACTTAAGCATTTATAGCCTGTTAGACACTCACATTACCCACTTCCATGTAGATAAGAAAGTCCTTCCCAGCAAAAGTAATGTTTGCAAGTAGAGCAGTTTTACAGAGCACTTAACTGCAAAGCCAGATATCATGTTCTTTAATATGAGTCTGTTTGGGGCGATTTTATGCATCCAAGATCTAAAGAAATTAAGGGAGTATCTAAAATGTTACATTAAAAAAACATAGAGGATGACATTTTTTGATGGGTTTTGATGAAAATACAGGATATTTGCAACAAAAAGCATGGGAAAAAAACAGGATTTATTACAAAGGAGACGGTGTGTTTGGGGGTTCTGTTTTATTTCTCTTTTTGAAATGGTATCTCCCACTTCCCTCCTGCAAAGAAATTGCTGGCATTGTTTTAGTAATGTTAGGTCAAAAGTGGGTTTCAGTTCTATTTATAATTACTAACATACCCTGTCCCCACAAAATAAAACACCCTCTCTTTGCATGAACAGAAATGAGTATTTTTGTGCATTTTATTTTTGCCATGATCTTTTTCCTTTAGTCATAAGCCTCTGACTGCAGAGCTATTTCCTCCATCCAGATTGTGTCAGAGAGTTGAGATGTTAAACCACAGCAACCATGAAACTTTAAAATCCCTGATGCATGATGAATGGGTGCTGGGCAAAGCAGCTTAAAATCTATGCTTTTGCTTCTCTTTAAACACTTTAAATTGACAGCGCCATAGATCAAATATTTTTACTGAGAAGAGAAGCTTTGGCAATTTAACTTAAACAAGTGCACAGTTACCATCATCTCAGGACCTCACCCCTCCACAATTACCCCTTCCACCTGGCGGATTGAGTACATTTCTCATCGAGAGCAAGTGTGTTTGTGTGTGTGCGCGCGCGCGCAGTTATACTACAGGGCAGGCGCTTGTAATCAGGCTGGTATAACACCCGTTTCAACTCCCCCCCCCCCGCCCCGCCCCCATCCCCATCCCAATCCCACCCATCCCCACACACCCGGGGCCTCCACCCGCGCCTGGGGTCCGCTGCGGAGCATGCGCTAAGGTCGCGCCTCCGCCCACCGGTACCGCAGCCTGTCCCCCCCGCCCCCATCTCTCATCTTCCTCCTCCTCCTCTCTTCTCTCCCTACCCCCTCCTGGAGCAGGGAAGTTGGCGCGCTGCCCATTCAGGCGTTCAGCGTTGGCTCCTCAGGGATCAGCAGGCAAAGTCACAGTCTGCACAAACAGAGCTTTCAAATTCATAAAATTCATAGGATTTTTCACAAATGAATGAACACAATTTTCTACCAATTTCCTCATTATGCAAATATGCAAAATATCAAATTTAGGCCAATTAGGGTCCTCCACAGTCCCAAATTCACCCGTTTAAGCCATAATTGCAGAAACTATCAAATAATTACGGTCGCTAATTGGAAATATTTGTGACAGATACAACAAATTCTTGCACAAATTACATTTCATTCGAGGAACCACTGCGCGCCACTGAAATTTTATCGAAGTCTAATTTAACTTACATAATGAGTTGAATTGAGTACTTGTTATCAAATTTGAGCAATTCATAGCCCCGTAATGTGGAATGATCAAATAAATTAAAAGGGAATTTATTCAATATTTTGTTGTGATCCTTTTCTCGGAACCATTGCTATTTTGTAGGCGGCCCGGGGTGGGTGCCTGGTGTCACGCAAGCCCCGTCTGTGTCCGCAGTGCAGCGGCGGCCGTGCGAAGAGGCGGCGGGTGACCGGAGCCGGAGCCCCTGCACCGGCGGGCCGCAGACGCTGCGCCTCAGGCAGCCACGGCCACCACCGACCCGGCATGCAGCTCAACGAGCACGGCCCAGTCAGAGGCCCGCTCCGGCCCTTTGCTTTGTTTTATTTAATTGGGTGGAGAGGTCAGCGAATACTTCCGGGTGAAGAGAGAGGCGTCCTAGAAATGATCTGATTTCTGGAAGTGTAAACATATGCGCGCGCACACTCGCACATATGCCCTACACACATGTACACGAACACAGCACACAGACACACACTACACCCAGCATACACGCACACACCCACCCATACTCTTACACGCCACATACACACTTGATCGTACTCGCACACACCACATACAGGTGAACAAACTGTCTCTTACACACTCCCCACACAGGCACATTCCTACATACACGTGCGCACACACGCCAGGCTGCCTGCGCCATGGGCAGACATGAGCAAGCTTCACACAGCCCAGGTGGGTGTAACACCTAACCTCTCTGCGTGCTGAAGAGGTAGTAGTGCGCCTCCTTGGAGTTCCTTTTTTCCGGGCCACCTGCCAAGGGTTAACTGCTGGGGGGGGGGTCCTGCGAGGTGGCGCGTGCACAGTATCTCTCTCTCTCTCTCTCTCTCTCTCTCTCTCTCACACACACACACACACACACACACACACACACACTTCAGGGGGCGGGGAACGCAAGTCTTCACTCCCTGGCCCTGGTGTGTGTCCTCAGGAGGGGTAAAACCTGGGGTAATATAGTGTCAATCTAACTGGAGTCTCCCTGACACACAAATTCACGCAGCCCCTCTGCTCGCATGCCCCGCACGTGGGCACAAACACACGTGTCACTGGGATCACCCTCTCCCGAAGGTCAGCCTCGCAGACAGGGCATTCGTTTTCCCTTTGCACGGTGGCGCGCACACACACATTCATAGCGTATTTTTTTCCAACTGCCTTGTGGCCTCGTTGGCGGATTATAAATGTCTCCTTCTCCCTGTGATTTGTTTAATCCGTGGAAATGGTGCTGGTCCTATGTAAACAAGCCAAGTGCGGAATGAAGGCAGCCACCCATGCGTGGCAAGCCTGCCTATTTGTCAGAAAACCTTCATAAATACTGAGCTGGGGCTGGGCAAGGATGTGATGTCTCCATTTTTGCCAGGAAAGGGCACGAGGAAGACAAAGCGAGGCACGGCAGCGTGTAACCTTTAAGGGACAGATAGTCTGGGAGCCCAGAGGCCAGGGAAGCTCCCAGGCTAATTCAACTCGGGAGGATGACTGATGCTCCCGCCAACTACAGGCCAGGTGTCTGCTGGGCGTAAGGAGAAAAGGCTCCCAGGCATTTTAATACCTGGGAGCACACAGATATGCGCCACATTACTTGAGGCTGGACAGAAAGGCTGAGGCATTACTACTGAGCTTAAGTTGTCCCTTCAGGAGCAAATCCTGGACATCCACACATCTCCAGGTGCAACCCTTCTTTTAAGCCTTTCTGAATATTTCATTTTCTATTTCACCTGATCTCATTCAAAACAGTGTCCCCAATAGGTAGTGGTGACAGGGCAGAGATGCAGACCCATCTCTTGATTTGTCAAAGCGCTCGGCGGTGATGCCTCCAAACTCTGCCCACTCTGAATGTGTGGCCCTGCTGCCAAACCCATCTTTAAAAAAAAAAAAAAGAACAATGCATATGTGGCTAATTACACACTCCTAACAAAAGCAGTAATTGCTGCCTGTAATTATCATAGTCCTTATTTAGAAAAAAATGTGAGAAAATGTGGAGTATTAAAACATGAAAGCAGCTATTAATCAAACCTTTACACCTTCTTCAACTCAGGCGTAATGGTGGGTATTATCATAAATCTACTCTGATAGTAACACAAGAATAATGAGTTCAGTAATGATAGCGATGATGATCATAATGATTTTAACCAACAAAGAATGGTGTAGATTTATTGCTAATAATGTGGTACAGGAATCTCTTTCATTAAAATTACCTGTATGTTCTCACTGGGGTAACCTGCATATGTGAGTGTGTGTGTGCATATGTGTGTGTGGGTGTTGCCACCTTCTCTTATGGCTTAAGATCAAACTGATTGTTTATAGGGCTTGACCTCTCTCTGGAAAGCCTTTATCTGAGTCCTTATCTGACCTCAGGATCCTCCCTTCTCCCTTAGAAGAACCTAGAACATCCAGAGACTTGTTAAAGGAGAAGGCTGGGATGATTTGAGGTGTATGTGGAAAGCCCAGGGCCTAGAAAGGAAGCAGATTTTCTTTGGCAGGCCAACTCCTCCCCCATTCTGCCAGGCCCTCACCCCTCTATGTTGTCCAGAGAAGGTCACTGTTGGGAAGTGGAGCATGGCCTTGGGTAAGGGCAGACCCTCCAGGTCACATTCTCAGCAGAGGTGTCTGGTTGGTTTGGGGCTTTGATTGACACAATGGAAGGGAAGGAAATGGGAATTCAACTCCTTGAGACTCAAGCAACTTTAAAACTTGCCTTCTCTTCCAAAGTAAAGCAAAGCCCTGGGGGTACCCTGAGGCCTGGACTATGAGGGCTGAGAGACCCTTAGCATCTTAGAAGGGCGAATGCCTTAGGGACTAGCCAAGTGGAAAATAAAACAGAGGGAATGTT
This sequence comes from Pteropus vampyrus, assembly GCF_000151845.1. Classification (NCBI taxonomy): domain Eukaryota; kingdom Metazoa; phylum Chordata; class Mammalia; order Chiroptera; family Pteropodidae; genus Pteropus; species Pteropus vampyrus. The sequence continues at coordinate 464,634 of NW_011889043.1, forward strand.
CAGGTCATCTGACTGTGTCCTTGTTTTTTAATGAAATTAATAGCATTTGTCTTTGCAAATCCTCAGCAATCCATGTTTTAATGTAAACTATTGTATTAAATGTGTGATTGACACAAAAAAAGACCTTGCTTTTTGGACATATTGCTCCACTCTAGTGAAGGAAAAACCTCGGGAGTTCAGACTCTAGAACCTAATTTTGCCCCTCAGTTTTCAGTCCTAAGCTAATTCTCCAAAGTATATGATAAATTCCATGAAGGTTCATAAAAAGGAGGCTCCGAAAGCTTAAACTCCCAGAGACCAGTCAGGAAACATAACTACCCTTCATGAAGTCCTTGCTCAGAAAAAAGTAAATGCAGCTACGTGCAAGACCTGTGGATATACTTAGTGGTTTTCATGTACTAGTCTGATTATATTTTCCTAATGCCAACCTTTTCAATTAACTGTTAAATTCTGCCAGTTACGTAGTATGGAATACAGTGGTGACATAATTAGAACTTATATATAATAAATAATACATCTGTAGTATTTTAACCTCCACTACCAGTTATGAGATCAGTGTGTGGGCCAATTAACTACAGGGGCTTTAAAAAAAAAAAAAAAAACTAAGGCACTATAAACACACTGGTTTTAAATGTCCTAATTAGTAACTTGTTCATTAATTAACTTTCTGATTAATTGTGTAGCAATTTAATTTGTAGATGAGCCACTTAAAGAGTGATACCTTGTAATTCTTTCTTCTGTCTTTAAAATTCCCCCGTAAAATGTGATTTTTGTATCCAGCTGGCCTCTTAGTTATAGAAATTTTCTGCTTAGAAGATGCTGTGAGTTTGGACTAAAACTAAATTTCACTTAATCCTTCCCTACCTGGACTGGACAGGTTGGCTGGAGGCAGAGTGCTGGGGGCAGGGGATAGTGCTGGGGCAGAGTACTGCAAATAATAGGAAGAACTGAATAAAGGCCAAAATTACTCTATACACTTGAGCCTGAAAATATTTCCCCTTTTCTTATAAAGAAAAGAGAAAGCATTTATGCATGACTTTCATAAAAGAAATTCTCAAATCTAAAACTCATTTTAGAGGAAAAACAATAATTTTTAAAGGAAACTTATTGTGGCCTCCACACCCCTATCATGGACTAACCCAGGGGATAATTTAATGCAGTGGACAAAGGGCTAATGGCTGGCTTCAATAAAGGCCGCCTTGCACTGGAACATCCTAGGGCTGTTCTATTAGCATCAGAAAGGACTCGGGGTCCTGCTGCCACCAGAGCTATTGTTGCCTGGGTGTGTCGCCAGTCCCATCCTGCAGAAAGCCTTTAGCCCTGATGGCAGATGATTCTCTAAGTGAATAGAGATGAAGGCAGGGATATTAAGTGACTCTATAAAACATCCCGGACACAATTGTGTGATTGATGGAGGACAAAGTGGGAACAGCAGGACACAGAATCCTGGGAGAAGCAGCCTTGTCAATGCGAGAAACCCATCTCTGGAAACAGCTTCTCCTGGAGGAGTTTGCAGTCTATTTGTATGAGTAATCAGCTGGGCCCCCTCTCTGTCAGCCCTGTTTACTCACTGATTTTCTCAACAAGACAACCATTGACACTGGATGGATGGGGCTAATCTGGCGCAGAACTGGCGGCTTCGCAGAGGCTACAGGTCGAAAATAGAGCGCGGTGCCAGCTTCACCTCGCCTAATCTAGCGGCTAATATTTATTAGAGCCAATTTATACCGCTGCTCTCTCAAAGAGCAAGGAAGGCCCGGGTGCAATTAATAACATGGGCAATAACCACAGACAAACAAATAAATAAGGGTTTGTGAACTGTTTGGTTGGTTTTAAGGAAGGATGGGAGGGGGAAAGGTTATGTTTGCCACCTGGAGCTGGAAAGAGGAAGTAAAGGTATCCGTGAAGCCCCTGAAGAGGGGCTTTCTCTTTGGCCCCCTCTTCGAATCTCAGAGCAACAACCGGGCTGAAAAATGGCTTTGGAACCTGCACAAATGCATGTAATTCCACTTGCATCTGACAGAATCTGTAAAAAGACACCTGCTCTCGCAGGTAGAGGTGCGTGCGCACCCTCCTGTTGTAAATATCCAGTTTACGCTCATCCCCACCTCCGGCGGAGGGAAACACAGATCGCACGCCTTGCATTGTACTGGGCAGCCAAGCCTGGCAGCCACCGAGAAGAGTGGCTGGTGGCTGACTGGGAAGTAGGGAAGAGGAGATAATGCGCATAAGGGTGCTAGGCAGAGGGACAAGGAGGTCTTAGATGCCTCACACCCCTCCCTCTAAAAATTGATATCCTAGTTGGTAGAAATGCTACCAGTTGCTGAGTTTGCAGTGTTTGCATGTTTAACGTGATTTTGTCAGTCCAAACTGGAGAGAAACAGAAAGACAAAGTATGTATGCGCTCCAGGGCGCGTCATGGGTCTGGAGTCCGGATGGGTATCAAGTGGCTGAAAAGCGAGGATTGCAAAAGGCTGGCAGGAAGCGGCATTGTTCTTAACTGGGCGCGGTTGCAGCGGGGGCTGCTGCGCAAGCGGTCACCTCGCAGCCGCCGAGGCCTGCAGAGCGCAGGTTGCGAGGGAGCCCTTTGCCTTCGCGCCCTGGTCTCCCCACTCGCCCTCCCAGACCCCCTCGGGGCCAGCGGGCGCCCGCGCCTTGCTAATTGCTCGGCTCCCTTCATGCACACACCTCCACTAATTTTACATTTCTCATTCTGCGGGTAGCTGGAAAGCGGCTCGGGGAATACGGTTCCTTCTCTTAGCTACCGCATGAATACAGTGAGTGGTGGCCGTTCAGGACTCCCTGGTTGGGGGTTTTGGTAAATTAGCAGCTTGGCTGTATAATCAGGCATTCGCCGTTGAGGCCACAGTGCTGTATTCGTTAACCAGGTGAGATTTCATCATCTAATGGGTTGGGAGGTGTGACCGAGCTGCTAAGTTAGCAATTAAACTTCATAAATATCATTCGATTGCATTTCGCTTAATTTTTTTTTTACAAGCCAGAGTCAGGTTACCCCAGACTTAAAAAACAAAAAACAAAGAAACAACTCTTTCCAAAATGTATACTCTGAGGGAAATGCTTTCTTTGTGAAACATGTGAAATTACGTGGTTTGCTATCTAAACACAATATTTTAATTCTGTTATCCTATAAAATCCAGCCCTTGGGGTGTGGTTCTAGGAATGTAGTAGAAGTGTTTCTGACCAGCCGGTTCCTCCAAAGATAGGGAAGGACTATGTGTAAAATATATCATATTAGATAATATCTAATCTAGAACCAGAAAATCTGGGAAATAATAGAGATTTGTCCCTTTGGGCCTATTGTTTAGATTTATTATTGTATTAAGAGTTGGAATCAAAGAGAAAAGGGCAAACATTCAGGTAAAAGGTTATTTCAAGCCTGTAACACAGCCCGCGGGAGCCAGCCCCCTAGCGCCGGTGGGGCCGGAAGTCCTGCACCTCCACCTTGATCTTTAAAGTGCAGCCATATTAGCGGGGGCTGGCTACTGATATTCTGGTATAGTAGGAATCCTAGTCAGAGTTTCTTGCCGAAAACCAGTAAGTTTTCTCTTGATGTCTGTAGGTATGTGTAATAAATATGTGGTACCTATAATAGACAGTGTGCAAGACCTAGTAGATTTTTCTGAGTGTTAAATGCCTAAATGGAAACATAACGGAAAATATTATTAGCTTTATCTGCCGACAGCAGGGACGCAGGTTAAAGTATTTTTCATTTAATTTGATAGTGAATAAAGCACTTAAGGCACTTGATGATTTATTGATCAAATAGAAATCAGGCTCCAGACAACAGCTCTTTAATCCCCATTCACACCATTAAAAGCCAAGTGAACTTTTCTCTCTTTTTTTCAATTTGCTCAGTAAGCTTTATGCTATATCGAGAATAAAAAGAAAACCATTCTTCCGACCTATAAATCTCTCCTTTGGCTAATATGAATGACTACGGGGCACGTGACCCTCCACTGAACTGTAAACACTGTTTTAATGGACAGTAATGGCCCTATGATTTTTAGCTATTGTTCCAAAATGACTACCATGTTTATTGCCATCATTAAAAATGAATTAAAGAGTTATGAAACTCCTCAATAATGAGAACTCTGGCCGTTTATAAGCGGTGGTGCTCTTCTCCCCAGCGCACTCGAAGCTTCAGCTGCTCTGGGTGACACGGGCCGCGGGTCACCCACTCTGGGAGACGGTTTGGGGCTCGGAGGGAGGGAGCAGGACCTTTCTCTAGAAGAGACAGGTGAGGGCCTAGAGGTCCGGGAGACGGAGAGGAAGGAGGAGGCTACGGAGTAGGGGAGGGAAGTCGGGAAAGCCCTGAAAGCTCGAAGACCCCGCGAGGAGGCGCGCGGGTAGGTGAAAGCGAGGGTTGGGAGTCACGGGGAGAGCAGGGTGCGCCTCCTGGTCCGCGCCGGGGCTGAGGCCGGAAACCATGACAACTATAGGGAGGCATGAGGTGGAAAGAATGAGGTGAAGAGACTGGCGTGGGGGCAGTGAGAGGCGTCCACGGGGCCCCAGGTGGGCCCCAGAGAGAGCCCTGGGACAGGGCAGGGGCGGCCGGGCCACCGATCCTACTGTCCCTCCGCCCCGCTTCAGCAAAGGGGGTGCCGACCCCACCCCCGTCCCCACGCCTCTGGGGGCCTCGTAGAGAAATGGCTCAGCAAAGTTGTGCGCAGCCAGTGCACTGTTCTCCGAGGGGTCCCTGGCTGGAGCCTGCACGTTTCTCTTTGCATTAGCAAAGCCCAAAGTCATCCAGTTTGCGCTAATCACCACAATTAGTCCTGAATTATCACCGGACTCTGACAGACGTTCCTTGTAACTCTCTTTTATTTCCAACAGCCCTAATCAGCCGCTCTCATTACAAACGCTGATTAAACTGCAAATTATCCAGCAGCGGCCCTGTTCCCGTCTACCAGCAGCTCGTTCAATATCAATTAAGGCCGAACGGCAAAGCCTGCAGCCTCCGAGAGCTTCCAACTGCCTGATAGTGGCACTTATTAGTTTGGAAAACTAGGAAAATACTAATAATCAACAACCAAGGGGAAAGAGGAGGCAACCAAACAAAAGAAAGGCAGGAAAGCAGCCGGAGAAAGGAGCGTGCGCGCCGCCTGCACGCCCCCCTCCTCGAGCCCCAGGTGTGATCCCAACCCTGAAGTCGGGGCGGGGGGCGGGGAGGGCCGGGGAGAATCGGGGTAATGGGGAGAGGGTCCAGTTCCCTGGGAGGGCCCCAATTCCCAGGACCAGAGAGGCTGAGCGGGACGCCCAAATGTATTGGCTAAGGTATTGTTTAGGCTTCGCCGAGGACATGTTTGCAAATAATGCAAATAATGGCATTTTAAACCAAACTAACTTCAAGAACTGCCTGTATCGAGTCGCTGTAAAATCCGTTTCCAATAAGCTGTTACGTTTGATACTTTAAAAACATTGACTCTGTCCCGTAAATAAAATGGGGAACTGATGACAGTTGATTTTATTTACTTATTCTGTCAAATTAGATTTCCACAGCGCTGCTCACATAGACTGCAAAAAAATGCAGTCCTGCCTCCCCACGTCCACCCCAACGTGGGACTGAAGTGTAAAGACAAAAGCTGCCTTTCTCTCCCTCCGTCTTCTTTCATTCTCTTCTTCTCCCTCTTCCCCGCTCTCTTTCCTTGGGAGAGTGGCTGCAGGCGAGAGAAACTAGCCCTGTCCCTCCGAGGAAATTCAGATTTGCCAGGGGCTTCAACTGGGATGAAGGAAGCAGCTAGAGAAAGGTGCTGATGGATTTTAAGGTGGCTGGGACCCTTCAGTCCAGGCCACTAACCCTTCTGGCCACCCGCTACTCCCCAGGCAGGGGCAAGCTCCCTGCTAGCTGTTCTTTTTCATTGGATGGAATTGTTCCCCACTTCCAGAAATTAAAAAATGAGGAGGACCATAACTCACTAAAGCCAGAGAAAGGAGTTAATAGACTGTTCATTTCTATCTAGGATTAGGCAAGTCATGTATTTGAGAATTTATACATCATTAATAATGTGTATTTGTTTTACCGAAAACTATCCATTCACTGATGGGCCTGAATCCCTTTGAGATCTCAGATAAGGAGTGAATTATCAGAGACTGCTTAATACGACTAAGCCCCCCAGACTTATTCTTTTCAAAAGAAGTCTGAAGTTTAAGTTTTTGCCCCTTTCCTAAAGCTTGGAGCAAGCTAGTTATAATTATATCTTCTGAGACTTTAAGAACAGGAAAAGATTTCCTGTTCCTGAAGAGCTGGGTTGCTTCCTTCTCTCTGGAGTAGAAAAACTACATGACTGATTTGTTTTCCTTTTTGCATTGACTGCCAGGAAGCTCAGAGCCAAATCCAATGCTTAGCATGCTACCTATCTTTTTGATAGAATTACTTCCTCTCATTTCTTAACCCTTTATTTCTCCTGTTTTTTATTGGAAGTAAGTGGGATAGAAATAAATGTTTTTGGAGTTTTTACTACTCTGTCTTTACACCACCAGCCCTACTTTCAGAAGTATAGTACTTTTGTAACTGAAAATACTTTGGGCTCCTAGGAAAAAGAACCTTTATAAAATATACATTTGCCTCATTTGGTTTCTGGTAATTACTTGCCTTTCAAATTACAAGATTTAAAGAATGTTTCTGCTCTTTGTCATCAATGTTGATGATGCCATCTCTTTCCTCTACATGTTCACAACCGCTACCCTAAGCTAGGACTTCATCATCTTGTGTCCATATTTCTGAAGAATCCTAAGCAAGTCCCCCAAACATTCTCTCTGGTCTTCTATTGTGGCTCAAATAACATTTTCTTCTGTGACTCATTTCACATATTTTGTTTAAATCTCTTGAAACTTTAGAATTTCTGTTCTGATACTAATTTTCATTTGCTATTATATGCTTTTAAGTAATCTTCATCGTTCTTATTTAAAATATATATCATTAAGGACTTACTATGTGCCAGGTGCTTGTTATAATTCTTTACATGTGTTATCTCATTTGATCCCTAAACAATCCTCTGATGTAGGTACCATTATTATTATTACCATTATTCACAGGTAAAGCTTATGTGTGAATCAGAGACCAGGCATGGAGTCTGCCTTTCCTGAGTATTTGTCCTCTCCAACCTTTAAAATAGAAAGGAACCATGCTTTCTATTTTGTTTTCTATTTCACATAGTAAGAATTCAGGAAAAATACATACACAGTGCTTGATTTCCAAAATCTATAGGACCCCTTCCCCTCAACCATATGCACATGCAATGGTGAAGAGCGTAATGAGGTCTCTTATGCCCAAATCCCAGCGAATGTAACACCAAGATTATCTATCTTCTCACTGAAAAGGGGAAACAATTCTTCTTTCTTCTACTATTAATTCCACCCTTATCCAATTGTCACTAGTAGATGTTGACACATACCTAAGAAGGGGTCCCCTTTTGTGAGACAATACCCCAGTAACAGTAATGACAAGGCATCTCTCCAGCTGGCTTGGGTAAAATCATCGAAAGCCCCTCCCACAGCATTTTGGAATTCAGCACTTTGAATAATAATAAACTTCTTATGTAATAGCTGCTTAAAAGGAAGATTAGGGAAGCCAGCTAATAATGGCTTTTAAAATAAAGGTTATGTGTCTATGAGTTTGTAAATTTTCTGTAAAATCCAAAAATAATTCTTCAGTCAACTTAGCAATATTGGCAGGAGGAGAGTTTTGCCCAAATGTCCTGAAACACAAATTAAAGTCCTAATCTTGATGAGCAAGGCCTTATTTAGGATATTTTAAAATCTAATTTTATGCCCTGTCATGAAAACCTTGAAAAATTACCTTCTGCCATGACATTTAAAAAATTGCCTTTTATCCCTGAAACTGGAGAATAAAGATGCTTTTAGCAATAAAATATAGTACAGGATAGAGCCCATGTTTAAAAATACTGCTGACAAAGACACATTTGAAAAAAAACTAATGCTACTGCCACTGGCAGGTTGAGCCTCCTTGTCCGAACCTTTGGTGTAGACGTCTAAGGGGCCATTTCTACTTACATGGAACAGTTAGAGGTTATTGTAACCATCTTAGCAATAGACAGGAGCTCAGCTGGAACTGATATGTGTGATCACTGATTGATTACCTGTCTGCTTGATAGTGTGTAGTTGAGTGAACTCGTTTCCTTTACAGGACAGAAAGATTCACAAAGTAAAAAGGTCCTTAAATTACATGAAAATTAATGTTAAGGATATAGTGATGAATCTCTATGCATATATATGCACATATTATGGGTATGGGTATACCCTGATTTAAGAAAATCAGAGCTATGGCAGTCTATATGTACCACACAGACTAAAGGATGTCATTATTAGCATTACAAAAAA
>NW_011889043.1:473784-538784 GCF_000151845.1 Pteropus vampyrus
TTTCTTAGAAACATACATATATTCACATTCATGGAAAAATTTGCATACAATTTTGAAAGATTCACAGATTCCCCCCAAGGGACGTGTAAGCCTCAGGTTAAAAATCTCTTCCTTAGATACAGGCCTCTTTAGTCCTTGTTTGCTCTGAGTCATGCCATCAGAGTTCTTATTCACCTCTCAATAACAAAGAAAGTGACTGAGGGAAGATCAAGTCACTTTCTCAAATTCCTACATAAAGCTATCAATGTCTATGAAATCAGATTCTCTCTCTTCTAATCACCATGCACACACACATGTTCTGCCTTCAGGTTGCTTTGGTATACCCATCTTTAGACAGATGTAACCACATTCATGTAAATGCACATGGACAGCCCATACACTAAACTTTCCCCAACATTTTAAACATTAGAACAAAAATAAATCTTAGGTTTCACTCTCTTTTTCTTTTGTTTCTCCTTTCCCCATTTCTGGCAGGTTGGTCACAAATACTGAAGTGACCAAAAAGAGAATATGCAAAGCCCCATAAAACCAAGCTAACCTAATCAATCAGGTCAAGCTGTCTATTTCAGATATAGAATCCAAATCATGCAAATGTACATATAGGAACATACAAACATTTAGGATTTTTAAAGGAAAATTTTTCATTTGCTTTGTTAAGAACTAAGCAAACTCTAAATAGTTCTTCATTAAAATGCCAGAGCAGATAGTCTGTAATGTATGTAACCAAAGTGGACTTTTAATTATGGGACATTAACTATGAATTAATAACTCATTATAACCACTTCATATAGAGCTTATAAACCTGTTAGAACTGAATACATTCAAAAATCAAATCAGTTTTGATTTTTGGTGCTCACTCCTTTGGGGTTGGGTCATACTTCCATCTGAAATGCTTTTTCCCCACTACTCCGAGCAGAGGGACTTTGTTTCATCCATGGGCAGTGGTGATTTGAATGGCAGTTGCTCTAAATGTGGGTTTAATCAGACTATTTGAGAAATAATGCTATCAACTGCATTCCTATCCTAGACAGGCTCTTTAACGGCATCCTGAAAATGGAAGTAAAGCAATAATTTTGTGTTCTGTGTTCACCCCTTCCAACCCAAATCTCAAGCCAGAGTATTTGGTTCAATGGTTTTGATCAAGTTCTTGACTTTGCTGCCTTGGGTGACCTATGAACGAAATAGTGCTTTTATTTACAGGGACTCTGAGAATCTTGATTAAGCAGTTTAAGAATTAAAAGTATAGCAAGACACTATAATAACGATATATTCTAGAGCAATATTGGAATGGAAAAGTCAGAGGCAGAGAGCCACCACTGAGAATAGGAGGCAACTATCTGATCAAGGCAGAATAATTGACAAAGAAATAAAAAAATCAAGATGACAACCACCAATGAACATATTTCTCTCATAGATCTATTTTTCTTACATATTTATGAAAAATATATTCTTAAATATACTCTGAGTTTGAAAAATTCCTACATATGCATTTTATTAACAACAAAGAGATGAATAAAAATTCTAATTCATAAAAATTCTTCATATTTAATAAATGTTTTAAATTCTCCTATACCCCTCAATCTCTTCCTTGGTTCTCCATCTCCAACTCTGGCAGCAGCCAGTAGATGGAGATGATTTAAATCATTCAAATCTCATTATGAAAAAAGAATTAAGTTAGTGTAAAATAGTAAAAAAAAGTAAATTTGGTTTTCAGTGGATTGACTTTGGGCAAATTGGCTTCTTGCCTCAGTACAAATTTCTCCTTTCTGTTAACCCAGTTTTGAATTTAATCTTGTTAGAAGGTTCGTTTTCTTCCTAAGTCCCATATCTCACCTAATCCTTCAGTTTTAGTAAATGGATTGCCCTCTTATTCATTGAGTCTAGGCTCTGCCTTCTTGCTGGTGCAGTTTCCAGGGAGAAAGTGCTACCTCTATGGCTAGAGTCCTCTTGTTCATTCAGGAAATGTTATTGAGCACCTATTTACTATGTGCCAGGCACTGCCAGGGATATGGCAATGAACCAGACAAATAAGGTTTAGATTTTCTTCACGATGCTTATATTTGGTAGAAGAGGATAAACAAAAAGCAAACCAATAAAAAGAGATAATTTCAGACTGTAATGAGGGCTAGAAAGAAAATTAAATAGATTGATTTATCAGAAAGAGATAGAAGGAGGTTACTTTAGATTGGGTTGTTACAAAGGGGGCTTTGACTGAGTAACATTTAAGCCATCACCTAGATAACAAAAAGCCAGCTAGGTGAAGATCAGAGGAAGAACATTTGAGGCAGTGGGAATAGTTAGTGCAAAGGCATTCATACAGGTATGTTCTCAGAACAGAAAGAAGATTGATTGTGACTGGAGTTAATAAGAAGGCAGGGAGTGACCAGAGTTGAGGTCAGAGAGATAAACAGAGATCAGAATAGGAAGGGCCTTGTACACCATGGTAAAGGGGATGGGTATTATTCTAGATGCAATAGGAAGCCTTTGGAGGGTTTTAACATAGGAGTGGTGTGGTCAAATTTGTTTTTAAAGGAAGACTTTGGCTGCAGGGAGGTGGGGGGTGAATTATAGAAGGCCAAGAGTGAAATCAGGGAGACCAGATAGGAAACTATTGCAGGTACTCAGGAGAGGTGGCAGTGGCTTGATGTAGAAGTATTTGTGAAGTTAGGGAAATGGATAGATTTAGGATATATTTTGTAGGAAAAAGTCAGGATTGATGATGGATTAGATGTGGAAGATGTGGGAAAAGAGGAAACAAGCTGACTCCCAGATTTTGATCTTGAGCTCCTAGGTAAACAGGGTGTGGTTTCCTGAAATGACCAAGGACAGGTTGTGTCAGGGTTGGGAAAGTAAGCATTCTCTTTGAGATACTCTTGAACATTCAAGTAATTACTTCTAACCACCCACGTCTTTGGCTGATTACTTACTTTCTTGCCACTTCAAACAGTATCTGACTTCAAGTTTCTAGTTCCTTTGCTATGTGCTATCTGCATATCTGACACTCCATTCCCTCAACACTCCAAGATCTGCTGTTGCCAGACTGCCATACTTTGTTTGTTGCCACAACCGTGGAGCACCATCTTCTTCATGCTCCAACCATGCACATGTGGTTTGAGGCATGTTTACCCGATACCAGCCCAGTCTCTGTAGAGGAGTCTGAGAGCCGGTTCTAGGCCTTGGCCTCCTTGTTTGTAAAGTGAATTGAATCAGCTGTCAGAGTGAGGTTTTCTGGACCAGCAGCATCCACATCACCTGGGAATTTGCAAGCCCCACCTATAGCCATTGAATCAAAACCTCTGAGGGTGGAGCCCCAAATTCTGTTTTAACAATCTCTGCAGGCAAATCTCAAAATTCATGCCAAATTTTGAGTCACCGAACCAGATGTTCTTTCGGATCCCGTCCAATGCTAACATTCTATGAATTTATTATCCTTTAATCTGATCTATATGATTTAAGTGATTTTTAAAAAAGTTTTGTAATCACGTCTCAAGGTTATGCACAGTTCAGAAAAGTGAAAGAGCAAATCCTGAGACCACACATTCCTCATATAATTATTTATGTGGTTTCTCCAAACATTTATTTAAATTCATCAACCTCTAGCCATAATACTTCTAAAGAAACTTTAATAAAAAGCGCCCTGAGATTTATTGCAGTGGAGTTGTACATCATTTTAGTGAATAGTTGAAAACTGCTGAACAGGTGTAATAATGCCTTTGGGATTAAATAATTGTAACAGAATTACATCTTCATAATGACAGCAAAGAGAGGCAGCACCACTCACTGCTCTGTCACAGCTGATTTTAGAAGGGCTATAGAGTTGGATCTAGTTGAAATAATTATTTACCACCTACTGTTTGGGGTGCTATATTTGTAAACTGTTTGCAAAATTGTAATTATTAAGCTGTGGTCACATGCAAATTTCAAAGAGATGTAATTGGTGTAACACTTTATTAATGGAGTTTTCTTAAATTTATATCTGCGTGATACTAAAATAACCAATTGTTTCCATCAATGCAGTTTAAAAAACAAAAACAGAAGCAAATAACACCCAATTCAACAGGAGCCATTTGTTTGCTATCAACATGACAAAATTAAAACTTATTTAACTTAATGTCTTCTGCTTTTACTAGTTCCAGAGGCAATGTGAAACTTAAAAGAAAATAATTTAAAGATGTAAAGATTCATCAAATTCTCAAAGCTTAGGAAACAAAATAGCCCAAAGCTCCTGAATTCTCAAAGTGTCCACGAGAGAATCTTAACGTGATGTGGTGTTGTTTTGATAATATTTTTTTATATACTAGATTTCTTCAAAGCTTTTATTTTAAAATTTTTATTTTTTAATAATGTTTTCAAAAAATCTTTAGAAAGTCTGTAAATATCTTGCAGGTTAACTTAGAGAAATTCACTAAATGCCTCTACTTTGCTGCATAGACTAAGGATAAAAAAAAATAGACAAAGGAAGTGCATTTAAAACGATGTGTGCAAAGAGGTGAATTTTAGTAAACAAATGAGTTTGGATTTCTCATTTCAGGCCCCAGTGTTCTTGGTAAATATAAAAACAAGTCTGCCTTTCTAAATCATGACTTCAACACCCGAGAAGACAGCTAAAAGGTAAATATCAAGTGTCCTTATAGTTCATTCTTTTTGTCGTTAGTACAGTCAGCTCAAACATTTAATTGTATCAATTTCTAAAAGAAACGTAACAATATTTTAAGTGTGTGGTCTAGTTGATGCTTAAACTGAAAGAAAATGAAATACTCACAAATGCTGTATAATATAAGCCAAGGGGTTTTCACAGTTAATTGAAACATCTGAGTAAAATGAAGATTACCTGTGTTTTATGTCTGCCACTGATGAGAAAACGAGAGATTGGTGTGATGTACTCATTGGTTTGCAAATCTAAAGGTGTGCAGAGAGTGTCACAAATCACCTTGATGTCCCTGAGAAGAAGATTTTACCTCTGAAGCTCCGATTAATAAAAAAAGATATTTAACTAGATAGCTCTTGGTTGCCTATGCATCTGTGTGTTCTGACACATAGCAGCCCCTTCATTTCAGGGCTGGAATAACTTACACTCATGAAATCAACTCAGGATTCATTGTCTTTAGATTAGTATATGTAAAACATCTCAGTTGGAGTCAGTAAAGAGTCAAAACAAATCACACTACACCTGGTTAGAAGATCTATTCTCATTTGTAAAAGTTATATGAATTTGATATAAGAATATCAGATGATTTTCCCCCGAGCATAAAATTTGTTTATGGCTTATCCAGAAAAGAAGTGGCAAAGATACAGAGTTAGATATATTAATCTCCTGCTATGTACTCATCTGAGGTCAGCCTGGTTCCTGCCCAACTCTGCAGCTTTTTTTCTTATCTGAAAGTACGGATGAATTGGGAAGGGGTGGTCAGGGTGATGACAGCAGGAACAAAAAGACAGGCAAAAAGCCCAACCAGACCCCTCATATCCACTTCCATTTGCATACACTGAGCTGAAGAACTAAGAATTCAAAGGAACATAAAAACTGATGGCTCTTTGATGTCCCCTGTCAGACACATCTTGCCTTGTCTTCAGTAAGGGAAACTGAAAGAGGAGCTCATCTGCATTGGAAGGACAAAACAAAACAAAAACCCCATGGACAATCAGACTATTCCACTGCCCCAAGTAATTTTTGACTTGTTCAAGTTTGAAGAGTTGGTTGGGTGAAGAGCCAGTCTCCCAGTCCAAGAACTTTTCTTCTCCATCACTATTTCCCAAAGAATGTTTCTCAGAAAACTTAGTTCCACTGCCGGTTAACGAAACAGATGCCGCAAAAACAGGGTGCTATGGTCAAATTAGATCAGGAAGCACATGGTTAAATCCATTCTTTCATTTAAATAATGTCAAACAGGCTTCTTCAGAACAGGTTTCAGAGTCTATTTGCCCTTGTTGATTGTGAATGGGGGTGTGTGACTTGCTGATAACAGGATACAGTGTTCCCAGATATGCTTGAGGACAGAATCCTTTCCTGTTGTGAAGAGGGGAGGCTCTTTGGGGTCTAGTGATTCACAGGACACCCTATGGGTAAACCTGATCCTGAAGCAATTGTTCATTTTCTGGGAGACCTGGGAGAAGACCAATTTGTTCAGAGTGTGATGGGGTACCGACAGGTGAGTCAGGCACTCACACCTGCAGGGTGTTTATCTGCCAAATGAGGCAGTTGGTCTAGAACAGTGGCTTTCAACAAGTGAGACAAGGGAAGTATTACTGTAAACACTTGGGGCTGGACCAAAGTCTCCTCGCAGTGAGGCAGGGTCATGTGCGGTAGAGAAAGCTTTCTATTCCCACATGCCTCCAACCGGAGAACCTTTGAGTTAGAGGTCCCTCCCAGCTTTACTGTTGACAGCATACATACATATATTATTTAACCCAGCAGTTCTTCTTATAAAAAATTTTCTAACAAACTGACGTTTTGAAATACGCACACCAAGTTATATTCACCGAAGCAGTATAGGTAACATGTGATAACAAGAGATCAGAAATAGCTAAATATTCACCAAAGAAATTTGTCTACAAAGAACAGAACTACTTCTGAATGTCTGATTAAATGAAAAAAATGAAGTGTGGGCACTGGACATTAGGATAAAACTATATAATACACGTCATTGATCTAATAAATATACATTTGTAAAATCAAATAGATAAAACATATGCTCATTTATGTGTAGAATAATAGAATATCTCTGGAATGATACTCAAGAAGCATAATAGTGGTGGGATGGGGTGTCAAAAAAACTTACTTTACACTGTGTACCCTGTTGTACTACTTGAATTTTATACCATATGCAAGATAGTTGCTCCCAATTCCTTTGTCCCTCTATACGTATATGACGATCTTTGTATCAAGACATGGAGACTATTTCTTTCCTTTTTAAATTTTGTCTAGTCTTATAATGTGCTTTGGCAGAAGTGTTTTTGTGGTAGGTCTGCCCTTGGCCTTTAGGAGGACTGACAGCTTCTCCTTCTTCTCTATGGAAGCCAGCTACCATGTAACAAGTTCAATTACTCTAAGAATACCATGCTGTGAGGAAACTAAGCTAGCCATGGAGAAAAGCCAAATGGAAAGAGAGATGCCCAGCTGGCCCCAAGCTGTCTCAGCAGTCCCTATGGAAGCACTCTGGTGGGTAGGTGAAGAAGCCATCTTAGGCATTCAGCCCCAGCAGAACCACATAGCAGAGTCTCTCCCAGATTGTAGAACTACAAAAAATAATAAATTATTATTTTAAACCACTAACTTTTGGGATGGCTTATTAAGCAGCAAGAGATAAAAAATAATTGCTATTAAACATAAATACATAAAACAATAAAAGTGTTTTCAACAAGTGAGACAAGGGAAGTATTACTGTAAACACTTGGGGCTGGACCAAAGTCTCCTCGCGGTGAGGCAGGAGACTTTGGTCCATCCCCAAGTGTTTACAGTAATACTATATAATTTTTTATAAATGTGGGATATGAGAGCATTTTAATAAGAAGAAAAAGATAGCTACAAGTGACTGAAGTGGGAGACTAGAAGGTATGCAAGAGGGAAAAGAGTGAAACTAGTAGGAGTAGAGACAGATTTTGCCGACGTCACAAAACACCCCGGTTTGGCTTCTATTAGAGCAACACACCCCATCCCATCTCTCTCTCTCTCTCTCTCTCTCTCTCTCTCTCTCTCTCACACACACACACACACACACACACATACATGCACATACACTTAATTGTTCTTGTAACTAGGGAGAGAGGAGAAAATATTAAATAGGTTAATTGCTACCATCATCGACTAGAGTCTGAAACTGAATGGAGTGTGTGTTCCAAGTTACCCTACTGGATACCCTTTGGGAACTGAGAATACAATAGAGAAAGAAACAAGACAAAAGAACCTAAGTAGCATTACCTCAATATTTCAAAATAATAGACAGGAGGAAGGAGAAATTAGTTTGATTTTAATGAAAAGAATGAATTCTAAAATATTTTAAAGGGCTGCAGTTATTACTTTTAATTATAGTACATTTTACAAAGCTATGAATGGGTAGCTAATAAGTTAAATGAGGTAAGTTAATGAAAGACTTAAGATTCACGAGAGGCCTATGTTATATAATTATGTATCATAAAACAGAAAGTCCTTTAACATGTTGGAATTAATTGGATGGCCCAGAAATTGAAGATATATTGAAGTTTTAGTTTGAAAAAGCAGCTAATTTCAGATTAATGCTTCGTACATAGTAGGCATTCAACAAATGCTTGGTAAAGTAAACCAGCTGGTAAGGTCCATCAGCAATCAGTCATCACTCTTTCTGGATGGAGGATTATATCCAGTTCCTACCCTGTTAGCGGTAACTGTGCCCCCGGCGCCCACACACCCTAAATCATATCTAGAGGCAACTGACAGTGAGAGGGTAACCTTGAACATGTTCTCATTTATTTTTTCAGCAAATCATTTAAAAACATCAGTAATATAACTATCAATAGTAACAAATTACTTGCTGAACGGTACAGTTAAAAATAGCTAATTTAAGACATTTTCTTGAGAAAATTCCAATTAAAGTGTGAGTAGGTTAACCGGAAAGGATTAATACAGAAAAGAGTCAAAACAAGCAGAAACAAGCAGAAGTCAAAACAGGTTCAGCCTGAAGACTCTGAAGTGGTGGTGGGCGGGTGTGCATAACAAGAGACAGACAGGCACACCAAAATATAGGAGTCAAATCAAAAATGGGTGTCATCTCCTCCTCAGATTTTTCAGAGACAGCCCCTGCTCTGGGTCATGAGCCCAGCTCTGATCAGCAGGTCAGAACACTGGGGGCGAAGGGAAAGGACATTGTCATCCTTGACTATAATATTAATTGGAATCTATCCAAAACATTACCTCGGGTAAGATCTGCTTCCTTAGTTCTTTTTATCAGTGGGGACTCAAGTGAATTTCTAAGATCATAACATACCTTAGTATCAAGATCAATACTGAATTAGTAGACTTGGCTAAGGATAACTGGGGGGAAATAATTAACAAAATTAAGGAGGATTTGCACCACTGGGAACCATTAAAGTTATTTTATGGGTCCATGTAAATGTAATAAAATCTCTGTCTGTGCCACAATTTAATTTCACATCAAAAAGGTCCCCACAGATAGTCTGTAAGATTATTTTACTAAAATTGAATATGTCTAAGCCCTCCTATTCTGAAAAAGCTTACTCTGCCAAGAAAGTTATGTTTCACAGGGAAGGCCCATCTGATCTCAAGCACTGTCTAATGGCTGCTATTCAAAATAGGTAACATAATTAATTTTTATTAATAATAGCACTTCATAATTGGCAGAGGCAGAACATAATATATCAAAAGGATGCTTCCAAAAGTAGCACATACTGTTTTAAAATTAAAAAATCAAATATTTAACAATGGTGGAATACAAAGAAGATAGAGTCTATTACACAGAGGTTCTTTATATTACTGTTATATATTTTTAACAGCTTTATTGACACATACTTCACATGTCCTACAATTTAACCATTTAAAGCACACAATTCAATGGTTTTTAGTATCTTTACAGAGTTGTGTAACCACCACCACAATCAATCTTAAAACATTTTCATCACCCCAAAAAGAAACCTCATACCCATCAGCAGTCATTCCCCATACTCACTCTCTACCCCTGCTCTCCCCCAACCAACTAGTAATCTATTCTTTGTCTCTATAGATTTTCCCATTCTGGACATTTCATAGAAATAGAATCATATAATATGTGGTCTTTTGCGACTGACTTCTTGCACTTAGCATAATGTTAAGCTTCATCTATGTTGTAGCATGTATCAGTGCTTCGTTCTTTTTAATTGTCATTCCATTGTATGGATATTTTATTTGTCCACCTATCAGTTGATGGACATTTGAGTGTTTCCACTTTTTGGCTACTATGAATAGTGCAGCTATGAAAATTTATATACAAGTATTTGTGTGGACAAATTTTTGTTTCTCTCATGTATATACCTAGGAGTATAATTCTAGATCATATGATAACTTTATATCTAACATTTCGAAGAATTGCCAAACTGTTTTACAAAGCAGCTGCACCATTTTACATTCATATTTATGTTACATATAAGTGTTCCAATTTCTTCACATCCTCACCAACACTTGTTTTTATCTATCTTTTTGATTACCTTCATCATAATAAGTACAAAGTGTTATCTCACTGTGGTTCTGATTTTTATTCCCCTATGACTAATAGTGTTAAACATCTTTCTATGTGTTTATTAGCCATTTGTATATCTTCTTTGGAGAAATGCCTAATTCAGATACTTTGACCATTTTAAAATTTGTTTATTTGTCTTTATTATTGAATTTTGAAATTCTTTCTATATTCTGGATACAAGTCCCTTAACAGATATATTATTTGCAAATATTTTCTCCTCTTTTGTGGGTTGCTTTTTTCACTTTTTTGATAGTATTCTTTGAAGTAAAAAAGATTTTAGTTTTGATGAAGTTTAATTTATCTATTTTTTTCCTTTTTTTTACCTATACATTTGATGTCCTATCTAAAAAGTTTTTGCCTAACTTAAGGTCACAAAGATTTACTCCTAGGTTTTCTTCTGAGAGTTTTATCGTTTTCCCTTTTACGTTTAGGTCTACAATACATTTTGAGTTAATTTTTATATATACGGGGAAAGACTATATATAGAAAGAGTATATATATATCATTCTTTTGCATGTGTTTATCCTATAATTTCATTTTAAATGATATTTATTACTCCTTTTTTCTTGTGTTCTGAAAAACACATACTGCTAATTTCAAGAAGAGAAAAGAGAGTTTTTGGATCCCCCTCTCTTAATTCATTCTTAGTTCACACTCATATCCAGTTTGAGGAAATAAATATTTTCCCAGCCAATGCCCGAATGCACTGGCTAAAACATTTTGTGGCTAAAACACCTCTTGTACAGTCATTGAAGTGATGAGAGTCATTATATTCTACTCAAAAATGAATCTTGAAAGAGAATAGTCATTTTTCTCCTATGCAATTAACAAAAATTATAAAAACTGAAAATATTCAAAATTGGCAAAAGTACAGTTAAGAAAGGAATTCTCCTATATTACCCTTAGGAGTGCAAATGCTTTCTGGAAAGCAATTTGGCCCATTTTTCAATAGCCTCAAAAATGTTCCTGCCCTTTGATGCAGTCATCCCTCTGCTTGGTAGTATTCTATGAAATTAAACATGTTGCTCATGCAGATATATTTACAAAGATATTTATCTCAGTATTTTAAAAATTGAATTCTTCTCCTGCTTCTGAAACTTTTTGATTTCACAAAAAATTTTGAGCATGTACCTCCAAAATATGTATAATTTATTCATTCATAAATTATATGCACTAATATAGTAGGTATATTATAAAGCATATACATAATGAATGAAAGGTTAAGGGAAGATGAAATAAACAATACTTTAAAATAAATTTAAATTTATTTTATTTATTGATAATACAAAAGCCATTTTGTTTTCAATAAAATTATTAATCACTTTTTAGGGAGACAATGTCATTGAATGTCAAATCCAATAATATAGTTGTACTTTCTCTTAACAAAGAGCTTTTTTGAAAGAAGTGTCAGTTCTGCCATTTTTGGTTATTCACATGTGCTTGAATGATTAGCATTATCTTAAATTTGAGGTCTATTTGCAAATTTTTAAAAACTATGTGTCTATTTTGATGGATGAGTTTAGTTAAAACTAAGTAATGAAATAATAAATCTAACAGGACACAAAGTACAATATGTGGTAATACATTGGAAATATACTAATCAAGAAGTTGACTAAATTCCTCAGCAATGTGCAACTCCCAATTTTCCTCTTTCCTGAAGATGCCTACATTTCTTTCTCCACTATCATCAGCTGAAATATGCACCAAGTTTTGTCACCACTGTCAATCCCTATATTAAATATAGGTATAAATCTATAGAGAACTAACATTTCCCCCTGTATCCCAGTGGGTTCTCTCACACTTTTCCTAAAAAAAGAAAAAATGCCCCATTTTGGAGATAACTGTCAAAAAAGCTAAACATTTGAAAACTTGGATTCTGAAGTTAGATTATGTTCCATATCCTGAGTCTCACACTCACCAAGCCTCAGTTTCTTCATCTGTAAAGTGGGGATAGTAGTATTATGTCATTCACATGGTTGTTGTAAGGATTAAATAATATAACGTATACAGACTACTTAGCACATTTAGTGTTCAATTAACATTAGATAATACTGTTGCTTCAATTTTTGTACAAAGGTCAACAAATGGTGATTTATATCCACATGAAAACACATGAAGCTGATATAAATATGATATGTATTATATATGTAAACAACTCAAAAGAGAATTAGAGGCATAAAGGTGTAACATTTCTACAAGAAATTATAGAGGAAATTACTCATAAAACTAAGACAGTTAAAGATTTTCTACCTTAAACATTTAAAAGAATGAAATATAAAAGTAATCAATAAATTGGACTTCATCAAAATTATAAATTTCTGTTCTTATAAAGAAAATCAGAAAGCAAGCCACAGACTGGATGAAAATATTCACAAAACATATATTTGACAAAAACTTGTATCTAGGATATATAAAGAATGATAACAATTCAGAAGTAAGAAAAACTAATAGCCCAATTAAAAATGACAACAGATTTGAACAGACACTTCAGAAAAGAAGATATAGGAATAGTCAACTATCACTGGAAAAGTCATTCAAAAATGCAAATTAAAGTTACAGAGAAAGGGAGTCAAACATGTGGTGACAGAAGGTAATCTAACTATGAGAGGTGAACACACAATGTAAATATATATATGCCTTACTGTTAAAGTGTACAGCTGAAACTTATTGGATTTCATTAACCAATGTCACCATAAAAATAAATTAATCAATTAAAAATAAATAAATAAATAAATAAATTACAGTGAGATATCACTACATACCCACTAGAATTATTAATATTAAAAAGATTGATGACACAAAGTGTCAGTAAAGATGTGGAACAAGTAGAAGTCTCATACATGGCAGGTAGGAATATAAAATGGAAAAATCTTTTTGGAAATTGGTTTAGCAGTTTCTTACATACATTAAACATACATTTAGCATACAGCTCAACAATTCTCAATATTTACCCTTAGAGAACTGAAATTATATGTCCACACAAAACTTTAAATAGATAAAAGAATAAACAAATTGTGGTATACCCTATAATGGAAGATTATTCATCAATAAAAAGGAAGAAATTACTGACACGACATCATGGATGAATCTCAAAAGCATAGTACTAAGCAAAAGAGGCCAAACACAAAGAGTACACATTCACTTTGCATGAAAATTTGGAAGAAACAAATCTAATCTAGAGAGAGTGAAGCAGAGCAACAGTGGCCTGAGGCTTTAATTGATGAGGCTGGCTGTGTAATGAGGTACTAGGAAACTTTTAGGTGAGGGTGGAAATATTTTGTTCTTGACCGTAGTGTAATATTTGTTACATAATATTACATAAACAAATACGTAATATTTGTTTCATACATGTATACATGTATGAAAACTCATCAGACAGTCTGTCTTATTCATTTATTATTTTCATATTCAAGAAAGAAAAGCAAAACCTTTAAAAAAAGTAAAGCTTGACCCAAAGTTTCATAAAAGCAGAGGCTATGATATGCCTTGCTCTTTTCTCTATCCCTATCTGTCGATAGCAATGCCTGACCCACAGTTGTGTTTGCAATTTATTTGTTGGATGACTGAAGAAAGTGATGGCTAAAGATAAAGATGACATAGCTGAATTAGTGAAGAGTTCCTCCACTTTGTATACTGGTGATTATAGCACAGAGTGTGGTTACGAGAAAATGCATAGAATATATTATTTATTCACGATGATACTAAGTCCCCTTGTACAATCCAGACATATTTAAATGGTTTGCCTTTGATATATTCATCTTGTATCATTTCCTTCCCCCTATCTATGACAAGACATCCAGACTTTTGTCCAGGGATCCCATGGATTGAAGATGACCCAAGGATTTTACTCTAAATATATAGTTGCATGAGGATGGGACGCTCTAATTACTATTTTAAAATCAAAGCAGAATCATAAATAAAATACAATTTATAACTTGAAACACATTTTTCCTTATTTTATACTTCCAATTCACATAGTCAACCCCTGCATACACAAGTATTTTGTACAGAAAAGTTCTGCCCAACCCCATTCAGACGTCTGACAGATCTGTCCTATTGATCAAAGGGAAATTCTCTGTGTGGCTCCTTGCAGAAATAGCTCTCAGAAAGAGAAAAATAGCTTGTTCTGCATGTCCTGCTGCTGAGAGGCTATGAGTTTCCTTTTCATCTATGAAGGAATGAATATTTAATCAAATAATGATTTCTTTAAATGTGAACCTAGCGTATTTTATTCTGAGCTAGCCATATTTGTATTTTTCAGAACTTGGGGTTGTGAGCCAGTCAACCATAACATCAAATATTTATTTGAGAGCTTCGGCACAATTTTTAGTTGAATTAAAAGCTACAATTCTTTATTTGAAAATAAAGACAATTTCATGCACTTTATTTTCAATTAAGTATCATGAAGTTTAGAATAATTCCTGAAGGAATCATTGTACCTAATAATGTTCCAGTTTATGTGGCTGCAAGTCCTAGAAGCTAGTTCTCCATTCAGCATAATTTTCCTTTGGGCTCACTATTTAGACCCCAGAGAGCTGCTGTTGACCTGGATGGGGTACACATATTGTAAATATCGAAGAAAGGCCCTGTTAGGAAGTAACTTAGAGGGCAGCATCCTCAGATAAGGGGAGGCTCCCACTTTCTCTCATCAAACTTCTACCCTGCCTGTGTGCAGTGGGGTCCACAGCCTTCTGAAGCACTGTAGAATGAAGAAGTAATAGGAAATACCTCTGGGGCCAGGAGAGGGGGCAGCGGTTCAGATGGACTTCCTTTTACTCCTCTCCCTGCATTTACCCACCCTTGTGGAACATACCTGAGTGGTAGTTCTCCTGGCAACTTGGGAAGACTTAGGTTTTCTTTGTTTCCATAGAAGCTCCTTTTTTACATAACACTCTGCAGTCATCATAAAGTTTAAGATCATGGCTGATATAATCTGTCTCAGCCAGTTTGGAAAATGAAAGCAGGACCAGGAATTGAACTTGTTTACTTAAATCTATACATTATCAGCTATTTTAGTCCAGTGGAAGGAAGCAGCTTGAAGGGAGAATCAGAAGTAGGATTCTAATTCTATCTTTGTTACCAATTAGCTATGACCTTGAGTAAATTAATTTAACTTCTTTGTGACTCAGTTTCTTCATTTTCAAATGGGAGTAAAGAAACCTGCTTTTTAACTTAGTTTGTTGTGCTAATCGGATGAGATTACATACATGAAAATGGCCTAAATTTTTAAAAAAGCAATAAAAAATGACAGATTTAAAAACACTATCCATTTATGTATAAAGTGGGTTAAAAGATTATAAATAAAAATAAAGTAGATAAAATGTTGAGATAATATGAACTAGAAATTACATAAGAAAATATTAAGCACCATGTTTATTGTATTATCAAATATTATGGGGGAGGAAAACCTATATAATAAAAAGGCCTGCTTCTTATTCAGGCTCTCAGGAAAAAAAACATACCAGATCTATAAACAAGCATTGATCTGAGGTAAAGGTTTAAGAAAACTGTTGAGTTTTCAACAAATAAGCAAAAGGCCCAATCTTGATAATGAAGTTTCTTGCCTGACCTGAATTGAGGTAACTTGAGTCTTGAGTCAGAAGATCTGGGCTTGAGGACAGCTCTGCCACTTAACTGTGGTAGTTTGCATGCTGTGACCAGGTCAATGAAGCCTAGAAGGTCCTGGTGCCAGCTCACACCTACAGTATCATGTAAAGCATTAATACATGTCATCCAAGCCCAATGTCTGGGATCTGGGTTGTGAAATTCTTACTGTGCCAGTTTTGGAGCAACCTCTTCTTAATTGTGCTTAAACTATAGAACCAAGGAGTTTTCAATTTATGTCTACTTATGGATTTTTAAGAGCAGGCCTAGTCAAGACCTCTTTCAAACAAAAACTCTGCAACATCCCCAGATTGGCTAGATATCTGTTTATGGAAATGAACTTTAACCATATCCAAAATTGGGATTCTGACCTGATCTCTAATGGCCTAAGGGATTGCCCAGCATAAGCCAGTTAGTAGGGAGGGAGGACGTACGGCTGAGCGAGAAATCACCAGGAATGAATAAGGAGTCCAGAAGAGCAGCAGGTACTATGGGGCTTTACTTTAATATTTCCCATCATAGGTCCCCTTGGTTGGTCCAGGGAATCTAGAAGGTTTATGGGGAATGTGTCCAGGAGGACCAGATCCTGTTGCTAGGCAACCTCCTCTTAGAGCCAGGAAGAGTGAGGTACTTTCTTACAATGTGGAGAGGAAGTTAAGCAGAGGGGACCCACAGGCAGAGACAGTAAAGAATGCCTAGTGGGGGTAGCTGGGAATGGGACCAGGGACATCGGAAGCTGAGCATGGAACCCAGCGAGGTTCTGCCATGGCACCAACACCTAAAGATCCAGAGCCAGAGAGGGAACGAACAGAAGCTAAAGCAAAGAATCACTGAGAGGAAGTCAGCAGCTCTGGTTGTACATCAGCTATCAGCCCTCCCTCTGGAAATTCCTACAGAGAGTT
This sequence comes from Pteropus vampyrus, assembly GCF_000151845.1. Taxonomy (NCBI): domain Eukaryota; kingdom Metazoa; phylum Chordata; class Mammalia; order Chiroptera; family Pteropodidae; genus Pteropus; species Pteropus vampyrus. Next base: position 490,496 of record NW_011889043.1, read on the forward strand.
ATAAGGAATAGGAAGGGCTGAAGTCCTGCCAGTCTGGCAGGTAGGGGCAAGAAAGTTTATGTCATTTTACATACTCTCCAAAGCTTAATAAAAGGTCTCATTTACCAGTGATCCCTAAAATCTTAGCTAGTTTATTAGGTGATAAAGGGCCTTTATCTGTTGATGGAATTTTCATTTTTTAAATTACAAACTATTCAATCATTTCAACAAGATTTTAATTGAAGTACTGTATTCTGTCTTCTATTCCATTAAGAAGCACTTTGGTGATTAATAAGGAAGTGTCTGTCTTATTCCTTGCCCTTATATATTAGGAGAGCTAAATATATGCTCAATATCCTTGAAACAAGACAGGACCTGCAAAAAATACATGGATCTGAAAGAGTGAGGACAGGTCCATCATCCATGTAAACACTGGAAGGCAGGGAAGACTTCATGGAGGAGGTGTGATTAGTACTGGCTCCGCAAGATGGGTGGGATTTGAATAGGTAAAGATGTGGCAGGACATTGGAGATGGGAGTTCCGGCAGGAGCAGAGAGCAAAATCTTGATTAGAAATGAGGAGGTCATGTGTGTTAGCTCAGGTTCTCCAAGAAGCAGACATGAAAATGGAATTGAATGTGCAAGTATTTGATTTGAGGAAATGCTTGTGAGAACATAGGAGGGAGCGGGAGAAGGCTGAGAGAACCATTAGACTGTGATGTGTATCTGACCCTGAGTGATGGAGAGAGGGAAGAAAGGTTAAATGGAAACATCCTAGACTTCCCTGCAGTGTATATAGATTTGGGAAAGGCTGTCAGAGAGTCCTCGAGACAAAGCCAGCCATCAGAGTAGTCCCATGTCTCTCAGGAAGAGGCTGCCTTAGTATTTCTGTTGCACTCAGTCACTGGCTGGAGCAGCCCGAGAAACTGGGAAGCATGGCCTCCATGCAAACATGATGATGCATTTCATAGCACAACATTGGGATCCTTGGTCAATTAACTTCTGTCATTGGAAGTCTGTGAGGTGCATTCTCGTGGCTGCCACAACACAGCTGGGAGAGAGTGAGAGGACTGGCCTGACAAGGCAGGGTACATTTACCCGGAGGTGAAAGAGGGTTTCTACCTTCACTTTCTGAGAAGTCTCTTGATTTCTGTGAGTGGACAGAGAACATGGTGGCAATAATAGAAACCTTGGTAGTGCAACTTCACTTCTAATGCATCCCAGGGGCTGGGATATGGACAGTCAGGTCAATGAAGAGTGTGCTGGGTGTGCAGATGGGCTCTTGGCATCCATTCCTCCTTCCAGTGTGTTTTCCTGTGCTGCAGGGGCTGGGAAGCTTAAGCACTACATTTTCTAAGTTCCTTCGCATCTATCATTCTGGATACAAATTGAGTTCTGTCCTTTAGATGCACTATTGGGAGATGTGAATGGCAGAAATGAGGCAGAGGCCATCCGTCTGCTATTTTTAGATGTTTTCTGCTGGCAACTGAGGTCATGGAGACTTTGGGTTTTTATGCAGCAGCATTCCAGAGTGTCCAGTCTCCAACGTCAGTGTTGGGCAAGCTTTAAGAGTCATGGGGGTGGCAGCTTCCTGAACTCTGAATCACAGCTGCAGTGGTGTGTTCTGGATAGTTCCAGTAGAGGCTTTCTGGTTTTCCACCTTCCTGGCAGTGCCCCAGGAAGCACTCCCTGGTGAGCTGGTTTAGCAGTGTTCTTTTGGGAGTCGTTTCTGGAGGCCCAGTTTGATACCTGCTTTCCAGCCTTTCCAATGATTTTTGTTTTGTTTTGCAATAGACTTCTATTTTTTAGAGCAATTTTAGGTTCAGAGCAAAATTAAGTGAAAAGTACAGATCCTATATATCTCCTACCCATCACCAACACACAGCCTCCCCTACTATCAACATCCCAACACCTGAGTGGTATTTGTTACAATTGATAACCCTGCTACTCTTGGTGTTGTATACTCTATGGGTTTTGACAAATGTATAACAATATTTTCTACCATGATAATTTCATACAGAGTACTTTCGCTGCCCTAAAAATCCTTTGTGCTCTGCTTATTCATCCTTCTTTTCCCCTAACTCCAGCAACTACTGATCTTTTTACTATCTCCATAGTTTTGCCTTTTTCAGAATATAGTTGGAATCACATAGTTGGAATCATACAGTGTATAGTCTTTACTGAAGGGCTTCTTTCACTTAGTAATATCCATTTCAGGTTCCTTCATGTCTTTCATTGCTTGACGGCTCATTTCTTTTTAGTGCTGAATAATAGTCCATTGTATGGATATACCACAGTTTTATTTATCCATTCATCTACTGAAGGACATGTTGGTTGCTTCTAATGGTTTTGTAAACATTCAAATTCCCTGCATTAAATACTTCGATGGTTAAATACCTCAAGTAGTTTTCATTTATTGTACTTTATTCTAGCCAACATAAAGGATAAGGTGTCTATTAAGATACATACTGTTGGCATGAGTTAGAAGTCACAAGAGAATGGGGCCCACCTGAGAAACAGGTTTACCTGACCATTGCTTTGTCATTAGTTGAACTCTTCAAACACCTTCACCTTGTTCTACTCCCTGTGGGAAGAGGTTATTGTCATAGACTAATCCCAAAAAAGAATTGGAGGTTCAGGATTTACCACGTTAGAACCAACAGAACTGGGCTCCCCCTGTCTCTGTCTTTGCTTCTATAGATAGTTCTCTCAGTTCCAAGAGCACACTAAGCTTTTTCTCATCTCATGGTCTTCCCACTTGTTTCTGGGATGCCCTTTTTCTAGCTCACTGCATATCTGGATCTTTTGCATTCTTCAGGTTTTAGCTCACATTACCTCCTTATATAATGAGATGTCCTAGAAAACAACACCCTCACTGTTGTTTTCTAGGACATCTCTTTTATGCAGAAAGATATACTTAATTCATGCCATAAGAATCTCAAGCTTTATTTTAAGCAAAAGCTCTGCCATTCAAACAGTTAAATATGAACAACAGCCTAGAAGTGAATTTGTTTTCGTTATCTCTTATTGTATAACAACAAGAGATACAACAGTGGCTTAAAACAATTTATTATCAACTCTAGAAGTTCTAAAAGTTAATTGGTTTCAACTAGGTGGTTATTCTGTTGGTCTTTCTTGCTGTTTCTCATGTAGTTGCAGTCAGATTGTGGCTAGTCCTGCTACATTTGAAATAGATTCACTCACATGTCTGTGCTTCGACAGGAATGGCTGGAAGGCTGGGTTCAGTTGGACACCAGGATGGCTAGGCTTCTCTTTTCCATGTAGTCTCAAGGCTTCTCCCTGTCCACCTGGCCTCTCCACATGGTGTCCCCATGTGGTTTTTCTTTCAGAGTAACTAAACTTCTTACATGGTGACCTAGGGCTCCCAATAGGACAAGAACAGAAACTGCCAGGACTTCTTAAGGCATATTGCAGGAACTGGCACAACATCACTTCTGCCACATGTTTTGATTACAATAAGTTATAACGCCAGCTCAGATTCCGTGTGGAAGGGACAAGGGTGTGAATACCAGGAGGCCTGGTGCATTTGGGTCCACTTATGCAGGCTAGCTACAACAGTACTTAAACATTGTCAGCCAATGGATTTTGCCAACATTCATGAAGCTGGCTAATGAATAAGAATGATCATGATTAATGAAGATGATGATGATGATGATGATGATGATGACGACAATGAATGAGGAGAATTCTATCTGCTGTTTAAAACGACTTTTCTACTTGGGAATTGAGATAGTTCATAAGAAACCATAGGCAGATTCTCCAAGAACTAAGAGCCAAATGATGATCTAAGAATTTGAAAAGTTAAAAGCCACACCCGATGGATGATATTAGCAATCTGGAAAAGGCTTAAGGGCTAATAAATCTCTAAATGGTTCAAGGAAAAAAAGCAGCCATTAAATTTCATAACTGGAGGATACCAATTACCTAAAAGAAAGAGATTTTAATGGAGAGTTAGGATGGAAACCAGAATACAGTAGTTTAAGGGTGGCAACTTGGACAAGGCAAGGAAAACAACTTATTCAAGCAACATAGCCGGGAGCTTCCTACTACTTGTGGGAAGAGAATCTGGTACAATCTTTCTGGATGGCAATTTGGCAGCAGATAATAAAAATCTTGAATATATTAATGCCTTTTGACCCAGTTATTCAAATTTGAAGAAATTAGCCTAATGAAATAATCAAACATATGCAAAGATTTGTGTACCAGGAAATTCACTTAACAATTTTTTGTTTTGTTGTGAAATATACCTTATATATAGAAGCATGCACAAAACATTGGAGTTTATTTTAAAGAATTGTAATAAAATAAGTACCTATGTAGCCACCATCCAGGATAACAAGTAAAACATTGCTCCGCATGTGCCCTTTCCCAATTTTGTCTCTTTTCCCCACCATGAGTAATAATTATCCTAAACTTTGAACAATCATTTCTTTGCTTTTCCCTTAGAGTTTTACCACCTTTGAATATATTTCTACATAATACAATGTTTAGTTGCATCTGCTTATGTTTTTAAGATTCTTGATTGTTGATGGCTATGGTTCCAGCTCGTTCATTTCTTCTGCTGTAAGATATTTATTTATTCTACCTTGATGAATATTTGATTATCTATTTTTTGTTATTATAAAAAAGATTGCTAAGAACATTCTCATTCACATTTTCTGCTGTACATGTACAAGAATTTCTCTTAAGTATAATCCAAGAAGTAGAACAGCACAGATTAGCATAAGTTCAACTTCCCTAACAATGCTAAACTGTTTTCCAAAGTGATTTTACTAATTTACATTTCTGCATATGATAGTTTCAGATGCACCACATTCTTATCAATACTTGAAATTGTCAGACATTTTCACTTCTGCCAGTCTAAGGTAGAGAATATTATCAGTCAAGCAGAGCACCATGCACTTGTTGCCAGTACCTAGGGGCAGGGGGGACCCCAACTACATGGAAGATAGCAAAGATCGTCCCAATGCTAGCCACCAAGAATAGAAGTCCAAATACTTCTGTCCACGCATCTTGGTATCAGAGTCACCAAGGAAAACACAACACAGTTAAGCACTGGATGAACAGCAAACACTATACTCACATAAAGAAGAAACAGAGCAAGATGAATTCTAATGGTGTGCATGGTCCCCCATGGCTAGGGAGTGCCCCCATTAGCCAGTAAAGGGCAATTGGCCTATATGCACTCCTCTTACACCACAGTAGCAGGACTCTGTCCCCTTCCTGGAGGAGTCTGAAATGCTGAAAGCCAGAGTTGTGCCTGAGGTCACTGATGCATATATTCAAGCAGAACGAAGGAGCATACATTGAGCCTGGAACAGGGATAGTCCCACACGAGGTGATAAGCACAGGATACACTCTATGGACTCTTTATCTTTTAGTAAGGAAGTGTTCCAGGCCCCAGGCCTATTCTTATGTGGTCAAATGAAGGGTTCAAAGGTTGCACATATGAGATTGCCTTTCCCAACAGCATCTTTTTGTGTTTTTTCTAATTACAGTTTTATTGAAATTCACATTCATACAATTCATCCATTTAAATTATATAACTCAATGGTATTTTGTATATTCAGAGTTGTACAATTACCACTATATAATTTTTAGAAAATGTTTATCACCCCAAAGAGTTACCCCGTATCCACTAACAGTTATTCCTTCTTACCTCCAGCCCCTGATTACTACTAATCTACTTCCTGTCTCTATGTATATTCTATTCTGAAAATTTTATACAGATATGATTATGCAATATATGGCCTTTTGTGACTGGCTTCTTTCACTTATACCATTTTCAAGATTCATCAATGTTGATGAATTTCATTCTTCATTTCTTTTACCGTTGAATAATATTTCATTGTATGGATATACTACATTTTATGAATATATGTTTCGTGAAGAATGTTTATCCATTCATCAGTTGAAGAACATTTGGGTTGTTTACTTTCTTACTATAAAACACAAGAACTTAGAACACTTTAATTCCATTTATTCCCCTCATGACTTCTATGAAATTGTTGTCATGTATTTTAATTTAAAATTATTGTCATGTACTCAATTTAAAAATGGAAACAATTTAAAACAATTGCATAGAAGAAATAAGAGCAATAAATGGAGTTAAAGTGTTCTAAGATCTTGTATTTTTCAGTAGGAAAGTGAATATATTAATTACCAAGATTGGTAAATGTATTGTTTTACAGTCAGTTTTTGTTTTGATTTACCCACATAATTACCAGTTTTTAAATTCTTCATTTGTTTTTATTTCAGACTTTCTATCTGAGCTTGCAGTCTTTTCAGTATAAATATATATGTGTAGGGGTATGTGCATGTATTTAAATACGAACTTGATAAGAAAATCAAACACTATCAATTTAAAATTTTATACTCAGTGAAAATAACTTTCAAGAATGAGGGCAAAATAAGGCATTTTTAGATAAAATCACAGAGAGAGTTTGCCAGCAACAGACCAGCACCAAAGGAAATGTAGTGAATATAGTTCAACACATTGACGATATCATTCCCTTGGCTTCTTGTTTCCGCTGTTGCCTTAGGGAGCATAGCTCTTAATCTATCTGTTGCTCTTTTCAAAGTAAACTACCTTTAATCTCTGGATGCTTTTGAGATTTTTTTTTATATTTGCTTTTCTGGGTTCTACCTTCAGATAGTCTTTGGCCTGGATATTCTTTATTTCCTTGCCAGTTTTTTGATGTTTTTTGAATGTGTTCTCAGCATAGTTAATTTGTTTTCAGTGGGAGTATCTATCTGGGAACTTGGCCTGGCCTGATACCAGAATAAAACATCAAGTTTAATAACACAAAATTAGAAACAATCTTACCACCCAACGGTAGCTAAAAGAAGAGAAAAAATTCAGAAAGACTTAATAATATGTCCAAGACCATTCATGAAGGACAATTAAAATGGTAACTACATATATTGATATGGAGAAAAAGGAAACTTCATATACTTCTGATGGGACTGCAAATTGGTACAGCCACTGTGGAAAACACTATGGAGGTTCCTCAAAAAACTAAGAATCCATCTACCATATGATCCAGCAATCCCTCTGCTGGGTATTTACCCTAAAGACTTGAAAACCCATATCCGAAAAGATATTTGTACTCCTATGTTCATAGCAGCATTATTCATAGTGGCCGGGACATGGAAGCAACCAAAGATTCCTACGATAGATGATTGGCTAAAGAAGCTGTCGTACATATATACAATGGAATATTACTCAGCCATAAGAAGAGATGAAATACTGCCATTTGCAACAACATGGACGGACCTCAAGATAATCATGCTAAGCAAAATAAGCCAGACAGAAAAAGTTGAAAATCACATGATATCAATTATATGTGGGAGATAAACCTAAAAGCAACAAATGAACAGGACAAACAGAGACTCATGGTCATGGACAATATACTAGTCATTACCAGAGGGTAGACGGAAGGGGAGAAGGAGGAGGTAAGCAGGGTAAAGGGAGTCAAATATGTGGTAACAGAAAGAAATCTAACTATGGGAGGTGAATACACTGTGTAAACATATATATGTCTTACCGTAAAGTTTATAGCTAAAACTTATTGGATTTCATTAACCAATGTCACCATAAAAAATTAATTAATTGATTAATTTTTAAAAAGATTACTACATATATTAACTATATGAAGGAAAGGTACTAATAGAAGGCTGAACTCTGCCAAGGAAAGATGAAAGAGTACATTTTTGGGAGGTGGGGTGGGGGGAAAGCTCTGTCTAGCTTTATACAAGTGGTGAGGATACTAACTGACTGCCGTAATGTCAGTTTGCCCAGCACACCTCTGTAATGACATCAGACAATTATGGAGCCATGGAGCGCATCCAACTAACTCTCCCACTCTCACTTCATAACCATCAACTACCTTTGGACTGTTATATTTTCCTGCAGGTGAAAGAATGTGTCTACCAGTTTAACCATCTAGGCAGTGGTATTTCTCACTATAAATCAATACCTTGGCCTTTGAGTTTATTCATCTGTTTCTTATAAGTTGGATCATATGACCCATCCCTCTGAGCTCTGTCAGTTCTTGGTGCTCTGACAAAGTTGAGTTTGTGGACCTATGAAGCTGAGGACAAAATCCTAGACCAAGGGGACTCTTCCAAAGCCCTGAGAGCAACTCACTGGCAGCCAGCCAGTCTTTCTATGTGATATCTTCATCTTGCTTAATTTAAATGCAATCTGAATAAGTTGTCAAAATGTTCTCCCAGTTATTAAGTTTTTATCTCTCACATCCAAACCCACCCTTCTATATTCTATGTCACGATGCTGGGTCTAGAATTCTAAAAACCACATTTCTACTTTGTCAGGGAGTTATAATGCTAGGGACAAGAAGGGACTTGCTCCTTCCTGTGTTTCCTGAATGTTTCCTGTTTCTGCGAGCATAACACTAGCATCATTTCTTTATCCCAACAGTTTCAATTCCTTCCCGTAGTAGCAGCTTAATTCAGTTTGGAGTTCTTCTAGATGTAGCAGGAGCAGGTTCATCCTGCCCTCTGAGACTTCTGCATAAGCAGCCTGATGTTCTCTCTCCAGAGATCAGCTTCCTCTTCTGGGTTCCTAAATTGTAATAATTCCAGTTTCTTTACCTTGTTCCCAAGTTCTAGAGGTGATAAATGCTTCTTGCAGTTGGTACTTCTGTAACACCTCTTGTGCCCTTTTATTTACTTAGTTAACTTTATATCTGGATAACAATTATATTTTCTCTGTTCTAATAACTGGTATAGTTTCTGTCTCTTGACTGTACCTTGAATGATATGGATGTGCATATGAACTGCAATTTTTCTGTTCTTTCTTTTATTGAAATTGGCAAGAAGATATTTACTCATGTCTAAGAATCTGTACATGATTTTCAAAAAAAACAAAAATGAAATGAGTTCACATCAAACAATTTGTCAAAATAGGAAGAAAACTGGAAGAAATAAATGAACAATAGAGTGGCACATTTTGTAGATATTTTATTTGATTTTTTCCACATTCTCCATAACTGAGCAGTTGCCAAGGTGCTACTGTATCTTTTTCTTAGTTCTGGAAACCAACAAATCCGAAAACAACACCATTACAGTAAAATAAGCTGCATAGCCCAAAGATGGATTTACTGGAATGATGTCAAATGATTGTTTCCATAGTATTAAGTGCTTACTTTGGGACTTTCCTAGAGCTGAGGTTTCAAGAGGTTATTATTTTGGCTTGAGGAGAGGCTTGAAAGGATATTCTAGGGGAAGAGAGCATGCTTTAACAATCGCTTACTTCTGGAAGGGTTCTGGGGCTGTCTAAAGGGCAAAGGAAGAATAAGTCAGGGACATGTTTTGAACACTTTGTAGCCAGCTGTCTCCAAAAGAAGAAATTAGCTGGTATGTCAAAGAAATAAGCCAGTTTTGTTTGTTAAACCAAATTTTGAATTTAAAAATTGTGGCTATCTGTAATTATTCAGGCTTATATTGCCGAGGAATGTACATGCTTTAGAACTATTCAGGATGTCCCAGTTTGAAAAGGAAAGCTTCTTAAGTGGTGCTACCCTAGTATATGGCATACATTTCCTTCATTTTCTCTGAAATCTGGAACCTCCCACCATCACCCATCAAGGTTACACAGCTGTAGCTCAAGGTAAGGTTTAAGGAAATAATTGTCTGTTTTTGTACTTCTGAGCTAAGTCAAGTACCAACTGTTTCAGAATAATTGTCCCCTGTACCTTCTTCCTCTAGGAAGTGTTTCCACATTAATAATAATATAAAAGCAGCCAGATATTCTTAAGCCTTTTTGAGGACTATGATTACAAGACATGAAACCTGCCCCCTCCACCAATATATTCCTCTTTCTCAAGTACCACACCAAAGTTATTTGAATCAAATGGTATTGTGTACCCAAAGCATTTAACTTCTGATCCCTGCTGCAGTCTTAACATTGCCACCAGTAAAACCTCCATTCTAATCTTTGTTCTGGCTTTTTCACACAGGCTTCTTAATCATCCTCTTTTATTCAAATGTAAATTACCTTACAAGATACCAGTATTAGAACTAGATACAGGTGATGGTTGTAAAACATTATGAATGCACTAAATTCCACTGAATTGTACACCTTAAAATGATTAATGGTTAATTTTATATTATGTGTATTTTACCTCAATTAAAAAAAGAGAGAGGGAATACAAATTACCAATATCAGGAAGAAAAGATTGGACATCTCTACAAACCCTATAGTCATTAAAAGGATAATAAGGGAATACTACAAAAATGCTTTGTCCATCATTCAACAACTTGGATAAAATGGACAAATTGCTTGAAAGACACAATCTATCAAAATGCAAGAAGAAATAATAATTCAAATAGTTCTACACCTAGTAAAGAAATTCAATTTGCAGTTAAAAATCTTCCAACAATAATAAAAAAAACTCCAGGCCCACATGGTTTTACTGGTAAATTCTACCAAACATTTAAGTAAGAAAATTTCTACTTAATTTTTATTTCTATTTAATTTTTTTTTCCGAATACAGAAAAGGAGAAAATAGCTATTTTATGAGGCCAGAATTTCCCCATTATCAAAAGCAGAAAAAGGTAATAATACAAGAAAAGAAAGCTACAGACCAATATCCTTTAGCAACATATTAGAAAATAAAATCTAGGGATATATAAAAAGGATAATACATTATGACCATGTGATGTTCATTCCAAAAGTGCAAGGCTGATTCAATAACTTGAAAATCAATTAATTTAATTTACCATATTAGCAAACTAAAGTAGAAAATCCATATAATCATCTCAATAGATTAAAAAAATTGACAAAATTCAACATCCATTTATGATCAAATTCTGAGAAAACTAGATTTAGAAAAGAATTTCTTTAACCTGATAAAGAGCATCTGCAAAAAACATCTTAATGGCCAAAAAAAAAAAAAGAAAAAAAAAGATTGGGGTTGGGGGGGATAATGGAAGGGGTAGGGGATTAAAAGATATAAATTGGTAGTTACAAAATAGTCATGCGGATATAGAGTACACATAGGGAATATAGTCGGTAGTATTGTAATAACTATGTATGATGTCACATAGGGGGTGATTACTTCATAAGTTATATAAATGTCTAAACACTGAGTTATATACCCAAAACTTATATAATATTGTAGGTCAACTATAAATGAAAAAAACCAATTTTTTTTAAACTTACATGCTAAGATAAAAATCAAGGGCAGGATATAGAAAAGAAGAAATAAGCTGTCTTCATCTGTAGATGACGTGATTGTCTAGGTAGAAAGCCTTACAGACTCTACCAAAAAAGTTCCTAGAACTAATAAATAATTTAGCAAGAGCAATCAATAAAAATCAATTTAATTTTTATATATTGGCAATGAACAATTCAAAATTTAAAAATTTAAACTTATGATAGCACACACAAAAATGGAAATACTTAGCTATAAAGCCTATAAATTATGTGCAGGATCTGTACACTAAAAACTGTAAAATACAGATGAAAGAAGTCAAAGAGAATCTAAATAAATGGAGATATAAATTGTGTTCATAAATTGTAAGGCTCAATATTATTTAATTGTCAATTCTCCTTGAATTGATCTATAGATTTTATGCAATCCCAATCAAATACCCAGTAGGAATTTTTGTAGATAACAATATTGATTCTAAATTTTATGTGTAAATACCAGTAAATTAGAATAGCTAAAACAATTTCGAAAATGAACAACAAAGGACTTAGACTATCTGATTTCAAGACTTACCATAAAACTACAATAAACAAGGCAGTGTGGTAACTGAAGCAACTGGAATCAGTGATATTTTGTATCCCAAAGCAGGCCTGTAACAGAAACTTATTGTCCCCAAAATCCATTCTTCCCTCTTCTTTTTAGTAACAGAGCTCCTGACTTTAATTGGGCACATGATAACCCAGCTGAAGACTACATTTTTCCTCCTCTCTTGTAAAGAGGTGTGGCCATATAACTAAGTTCTGGCCAATGAGATATGAGCAGAAGTGTTTCAAGCATCTTTCAGTTCATGCCTTTAAGAGAACATGTGATCTGAAGCTGGAATGGGAGCCTTCTTCGACTATGCAGGAATGGGCAACATCCCAGAGCACGGCAGTATAACAGCTTCGAAGGTGTCTAGGCTTCTGAAACCTGATGGAGCAGAGCAAACCTACCATCTCTTTTATTTTTGCCACTTGTTATTTAATCTCTGTTAAACAACTGAAAAACACATCCTAACCAAGACTGGTTATGAGTGCTCCTCATCTGACTTCTCAATTGCAGGAAATTACCAAGCAAGGCATTACCATGCCTAACTGCCCCAGGTTTTGCCACCTTGATCACACCCTTTCGACCTATTTAACCTCAGACCTAGTTCTACCCTTATTTCTTTTCCATCTCTACTCTTCATTCTCTTTCAGCTCCTGGCTTTATATTAAATTCATTTGTGTTGTTGTTCAGTCTTTTGCCTTTGTAGCCTTGTATCTATTTCCTATTGGTCGCAAAAGCAAAAATAGGGATAATGAAAGTTTAAAGGGTATAGTGAGTGTCCAGCTTAAACACTTTGCAACAGCCACTAACAACTGGTAGTTCATTTTTCTACTCTGAAGCTTTCTCTCTTCTTTTGAATATTTCACAAAGTATTCATACAGTCTGCTCTTATCATTTTGTAACTTAGTGATATATTATGGTCTAGAAAGACAATGTGTCTTGAATGCTCTCCCCCACTATTTTTTATTCCTGTTAGAACAGTTAAAACATAGCTGCTTGATTTGTGTAATATTCAGCCAAACTTCACCAACCATCTACATTGATTTTTTCACCTTTACTTATGGAAATTAACTTTTATAAAGCAAAGAAAGCAAAATTCTACCATGTGTAATAGTGCAAACAAACTCAATGATACATCAGTCTTTACTTGTAAGAACTAATTTTTATTTATTATGAGTTAAATAATATTGCATTCCCAGTGTTTATTCTCCAATGATTTGGTAAAGACGAATTCTCATTTTTCAAATAAAGAATTGGAAATGTTAATAAACCCTTTCTGCAATTTTACTGATTTCCATCTTTGTTCTCTTTTAACTCTTAGGAATTTTACTACCTAAATTTTTTTGCTGTACTAAAAGAAAAATATAGGCTCATTAAGAGGCACTATTTTAAATATTGTTATAAATATTTTTAAATGTAAGATGTGCTCCTTAGAGTGTAGAAAGTTCACTTCATAGATTCTGCCCTATTTGGAAATAATAGTAATTATCATTTATTAAACACTTAATACATGTTAAGAATTGTGTCTTTATTTATACTATTGCATTTTATCATACCATAAGTCTTTCCAAAGAAAAATGAAAAGTTAATACCTGTTCCAAAGTTATATAGCTAGCATTAAACCTGATAGACATAAACATACAATTTATACAGAATATTTTAAAGTATTCATTTGAAGACTATTTTAATATTGTGAGGATTCCTTTCCTTTTCTGTTTGACAATCAATCCAATAATATTCATATCTCAACTTAGAACCCTATGGAAAAGCACTGGTTTTCTTTTGGAATCCTTTGTTATTTCACTAAAAAAATTAAACTTGCTCCACAATTTAATTTCACTAAAAAGCATCAATTGTGGATAATTTTTTTCTTTGCCTACATGAGTAGAGATAATAATAATAGTTAGCATTTTGAGTACTTATGCTGTGCTAAGCATTGTGCTAGATCCTATACATACATTGTCATATAATTTCACAACAAACACAACCCTCTGTGGCAGATATTTTATCTCCATTTCACAGTTGAGGAAACTAAGTCTCAGAGAGAATTAGTAAGTTGCTCAAATTATCCAATAAGAACGTGTGTTAGCCAAAGCCCTGCTTTTAATCATTTCAGGAGCGTCACTGCATGACTGAATGCCAAAACATTCGAGTAAAGAGTGGGAGAAAAAAATCAGTCATTAATTACTGGTTACTTGGAGTCATATAGACTTGCAGTTGTTGTACTGAATTCAACCACGGTCTTTATTGAATTCCGTTACTCTGATTTTTTTTTTTATGTGATTAAATTTTCAAGGAGAATTGGTTGAATTCTATCAGCTTTACAGTTCCCAAATCATTTGGAAGCATATAACTCTTATACAAAAAGAATTCTTAAAAATCTCAATTATATAACTACATGCAATCACACCCACACATATATGTGCAAAAAATGTGGTAATAAGGGAAGACAAATAATTGTAGTAATAATGAAATAACAATACAATAATTAAACATTAAGTTAGTAATGTTGGAATTAGAAGTTGTGGAAATTGAAATGTGGAAGTTGAAATGAAATTCCTCTCTTCAATTAAGAAGTAACAGCTTTATATTACCTTAAAATATTAGGAGAAAAACCATTTCACAAAGACTTCCTTCCCCTTGGCAGACTTTTCTGCAGAATCCTAGTTAGCTTTCACAGGTGAGAGCTTAATTTTTTTTTAACCCTAAGTTTATAACCCAAGAAGAATTCTTCAGGCCTTAAGTAGTTTACTATAATGGACGAGAAACTCTGTTAGAAGATAATTTCACAAAGAAGTAAATAATTTAAATTTAAAAACCTATATGAATGGATCTTTGTGAACCAGTATTTAAAGTATTCTTTTGGTAATCTAGAAACTATAATCTGTTGCCCCCAAGTCCTTATTCCTTTTGTGTTTCATTTCCTATTAATATCAAAAAAGAGTATGCAATGACAACTGAAAATATTTCACACCTGAAAAAGATACCTTACTGCAAGGAATAGTCATAGAAAGGATAAACATAAAATAATCATAAATATTTTGCTGAGAGTTTCAAATAGAAAAGTCATAGATAGCTCATGATAAACATATAAAAAGATTTTATCTGTAGCATGTAATCCAAAAACACCTCTCAGGTCTCTCTTGATTGACCCTGAATAAAAATCTTACTTCAGGTGACAAAAAAAGGTCCATTAATGTTGCTCGTGCATTTCAACATAAAAATGGAATGGAATCATTGACTACAGGTAGAAATGTGCAAAACTACTCAAGATAAATATGCTGCTTTGAGGCTAGACATTCACTCCACTTTTGTCTGCCAGCTTGATTTTTGAATTGGGCACTCATGGATAAAAGGTATGTGATCTGAAAAAATAGTGTGTGTCTTTTAAAAGTCAGTGTCATGTAATGTCATTCCTTTTGGCAAAATTTATGTTACATGGCATTAGACCATGGGCCAAGCTAATGTAAGATGAAGCATTAAAAACTGTACATGATGATTGCAATATGTGTCAGAACAATGAATTGTTATATCAGATACCTATTCAGCTATAAATAGGGCCTTCTGTAAGTTAGTGGCTAAAGGATTATATTCTCTTAATACCTGTATGGAACTCCTGTTTTCTAATACATGTAGCCCTCCGACATCTATACTCTGTGACCAGTGGGCATTTAAACTGTATGTTTAATACATGTATACAATGAGAACACAGCATATTATGAAAGCCACAATTGGAGTTTTTTTTGTTTTTTTTTTTTTAACTAAAACGATGGTTTTTAATGGGAACCAGAGATATGGTTATAATTACACAGTCAGACACAAAAAACCCGTAGGTGATCAGGAGTTGCAAGGTTACAAAATAATGAGAGTAACACTGGGTATAGAAGAAAAGCTGTTCCAGAACCTTAGGAGCCAGGCTAATTTGGCCTCTCTCAGTGATTCTGTCTGTGGTCACCCCTGGAGTCCATCTTGCCAGGACCTAAGTCACCTCTGTCTCCACCACCCTAACCCCCTCGGAAAGCCCCCATGGTTCCTGCCTCAGCCTCAGTAGCCCCCCTGATCATAGCTGCCTCTGCCACCACGACAATCATCTCCATAACTACCCTGCACAGGAGAGCCTACTGGTCCCCCTCTGGACCATCTGGTTTAGGGGTCTTATACTGCTTGCATTCTTTCCTCTAAGAGAAGTTGATTTTCTAACATATAGGATTAGGACACTTCCAGTCCCCAGCCCACTGCTGTCTACCACTACCAGCTCCACTGGGGAATCCTCCCCAGCTGCCACCACCACTGCCACCACCTCCATATCCTCCACGGCCCACGGGTCCTCTTAGCCCTCGGCTTCCATGACCATTGCGACCACCTGGATTGAAATTTGTTGGCTGAGTAGCAAATGAGACCTTGATAAGATTCTCAGAAGATTCTTTACCATCAAACGAGTCAATAACTGCTTTAGCAGAAGGTAGGTCATCAAATGATACCGTTGCCTCTCCCTTCGGCTTGCCTATTTCCCTGTCTGTGTATAGATTAATCATAGGCTGTCCTGTTATTTGTCTTAATAATATCAATCTGCTTAAAGTAATCAGCCCCAGACTCAATTGTAACATTCTCTCCTAGGCTTTGTACGAAAATGGTGTTGTTGACTGAATTATCTTGTTCAGAGTCATGCCATGATCCTTGGTCCCGAGGACCACCAAAGTTATTAAAGCCACCACGGTCACTTTTGTCCATGCCGCCTCTGCTTCCACAGCCACCTCCGCCACCTCTGGGTTCATAGCTACCACTGCTGCGGTTGTAACCACGACCGCCACCCCAGCCACAGCCCCCTCAGTCCTGCTGGCCTTTCCCGTAGCCACTGCTGGCCACCACCACTCTGGTCCTGATTGCCATAACTGCCGCCACTGCCACCACCACTCATGGGGGATTGATCCTGACCACAGTTACCTCCACCACCCTTTCCGCCACCTCCACTGCTACTATTGTACTGGTTCTGCTGTCTGTAGCCCTGAGGAGGATTATAGGAGCTTTGCTGCTGTCCATAGCTTTGCTGTTGTCTACCACTGCTGTTGTCAGCCAGACTGCTGACCATAGCCCCCACCCTGGGGCTGCCTGTCTACCGTAACTTCCCAAGGTGCTGCTAGGAGCTGGCTTCTGGCCATAGCCAGAGAGAAGGACTGCTGCCTGTAAGATGATTGAGAACTCTGTCTGCCATAGCCACCTGCTGAGCCACATCCCTGGGGAAATGGCTGAGTGCCACAGTTTGTGTTCTGGGTCTGCCATAAGAACGAAGCTGCTCTGGCCATAGCCTGAAATGTCGCTGACTGGCTGTAACCACTGTAACTCTGCTGTCCATAGGGCTGATTGCTCTCCTGGGAACAGCCCTGTCCAGGGTAGGTGGGGTAAGCCTCATAGCTTTGGATTGTTTGTTGGGTATAGCCATACAGATGCGTACAGGTGCATACAGGCCAACAGGCAAGAAGCTTCCAACACCATAGAGAACTGACGCTCTAGGACTCCAATTACAGATATTTTTGTTTCCATAAAAACATCTTTCCATAAGGCATCTTTCTTCTGGAGATGCAATAGCGATATCTTCCCCTCTCCTCAACAAAGAGACATATGCATGGAGCTGTAATAGATTCTGTATCAGTTAGAAAATCCTTTGGGCTGTTAATAAGAGAAATCTCATAAACAGTAGCTTAAATACATAAGAATTTTTCTCACATAAGATGACTAGAGATAGAAAGGTGCTGATTTTTGTTCAGCAGCTCAATGGTAGGACTGCTGTCTCTAAAACGTTTGTCTTTCCCTCATGGTTGAAAGATGGATATTTAAACTCATTATTCCATCTACTTTCATGGAAAAAGTGGGAAAAGGGCAGTTCTCTGTATCCTTTTTATCAAGAAATTGAAAGCATTTTCAGCAACCACCTACATATTTCCACCTTTATCTATTTGCCCAAAACTGTGCATCTGGTCACCTCTAGCTGCAGGGGAAGTTGTTAAAGTAGCCCTACAATGGAAGTAGGTAAAAAAGAAGGGTTTGGAGAATGAATGTTGGGTAAGCCAGTTAATAGTGTCTATCACAGATGCCACTAACAGTTTATAAGCAGAGTAGAAAGCATAGTATGGAGAAGGCTTTAAACAGTAGTAAAATTTTAATATTGACTTCTACCTCAAGTAGTCATGGCCTGTATGCTACTCACCTTTTAGGGTTTACTAGAGACTCCACATAGCATCCTAACCTACCAGATATGTCAACATCATTGTATTTACTGGGTCACATCTCCTGGAAAGCACAGAAGCTTGCACTGCAGCCTAGACCATTCTTGCTCTGTGCCCCACTAAAAGCTGGCAGTCTTCTGAATCACTGGATTAATGAGTTAGAACAGTATTCCCAAGTGCAGTATATTACTACCCCACATATTTGGAAAATCATTCTGGAGGCTAGGAGTGAGGAATGGATAAATGAAACAGGGAAAGAAGGAAAGCAAATGCAAGCGTGGATTACTGATTTTTCTATTGCTACTGGTGATTGCTACTTGATTCCATGGGATCTTCTGAAGAGCCTTATGAAATATATCTCAAAATTGCCCATGGCCTGAGAATGAAAAGGAGGAGTATTGATCCATAGGCTCCCTTTCCCTATACTCCTGGGTCGTGCATACATGTGTACTGAGCAGTTTTCCATGCCTGTCTCCTATCTCGGTGGGGCTCATGGCCCAGGCCTGAAGTAAGGAACTGTCAAGTTGTACTCATGAAATGCTGGTCAAATGCTGGTCAAAGCCTGAGTGCCACTGCAGTGCTCCAGTAAGAGAGAGGGCCAAGAGAAGAGGTGTAATTCCTAATGATGAAGGAAATATTTCAAGTTTTTCAAGCACCTGGGGTAATTATCACAGACATTTCACAAAAATAATTTTTTACCAATAGTACTTCTTTATTAAGTAACCTCTCCAGGGTATCTTCTTCAATTGGCCATCAGTTTTATTAAACAGAAGTACAACATTTGAGCAACTGCACATGAGCCCTATATAAGTCTCCTTGCACTCAGGTTACCTCAGAGTTCCAGGAGGGTAATAACATGACCGGTCTTTTTGTTTTCATCAAAATTAGAAATCTATCTCAGTGCCATATTTGACCTTTTGTTTTTTAACTCAGCAAATTCTTGCTGTGTATCTAGTAAGCACTAGGCATTAAGCTTGGTGCTAGGGAGACTAAGGTGAATGTAACATGGTCTCTAATCTTAAGGAACTTGGAGTCAATTGGAGTCAATGGCAGGGGTGGTTAGACTGAGTTTATAGCCCTGTAAGTATATGGCAGGGGTGGTTAGACTGAGTTTATAGCCCTGTAAGTATATGGGAAAGCAACCTGTATTTGTAAGAGAATCTGCAGTATTCTTTAATAAAATAGTACCTAAGCCCTTCAAGATTAGCAGTGGAAGAATTGTCACTCGAGGAGATGGATAGACTTTCCCCTTGTTCTGTCAGATTCCCCCAGATCTGGGGATCTCCAATGTTGATTAACTTATCCATTTTAGAGTCCCCTACAGATTCATTCTTATAGTTCACCTGAGGCCCAGGCTGGAATATTTAAAAAGAACTCAATTAAGGTTTAGGGTTAACAGAGCAAAAGGGTGCCAAACGCTGAGAAATACAACTTACATAGTTTCTATTTCAAATGCCCTAGGTTGTCTCTGAAATTGTGTTGATCCTGCAGGCCTCCTATGGTTAGTACTTTCTCATGGTTTGTAGTCGTACGGCTAATACTCTAGTAACAAGAAAAGACCTTCTGTAGGTCTACCTCAAAGTTCAGACTCAAAAGAGCAAGACCCAGAAAAAGATGACGAGTGTATGTGAGGGAGGGGATGTTTCAGATTATCTTAGTAGCCCTCTTGCTGGAATGAGAAGGCTCCATGAGATAGTAAAGGGAAAAAAGTTTTAAAGCAGCATTTATTCATTCAAGAAACATTTACTGAGTATCTGTGATATGCCAGGCATTGCTACATGATGGGATACAGTGGTGAATAAGTCTAACAGAGGTCTTTTTATATTGAGTTAGCAAACATGAATTTGATATGATCTCATTAATGATAACATGTACATTTCTGTATTCATATGAATGCGCATGCTACTAATATTCTTAGTGTCCTATTCAGGACCTCCTTCCCAGATGACTTAGATATTTAATAAATACTTTGTATGAGGCTTTCTAAGTACTAGCACTATTATCATTAACACCCACATTTTACAGATGAAGACACTGGCACATAAAGAGGTTAGTAACTTATCCAAGTTTGCACAGTGAGAAGCAGAGCTAGGATGTAACCCTAGCAGTTGGGCCCCAGAGTCAAAGCTCTTCACCACCACAGAAACTCCTCACACTGAGAGCATTTCCACCTGATCCTTTATCCTTAGGGGTGGGGCCAAACTCCCTGATCTTAACCTACAGCCTCCAGCACAAAATGTAAGTACACACAGACACAGATAAACTGTCCAGAAGGGCCTGGGCATGGGCCCAGGTACACACAGCAGCAGCAGCAGCAGCAGCAGTCTTTTGGCTGATGTTTTGCATTTATTTATTAGTGCTTTACGGTAAAGTTACAGATGCAAAATCATTAAAACAATGGCAAAAGGGTAGAAGTAGAGTTGAGAGTTGAGGGAGAATTGGTGTTTTTATATCAGAAAACATAGGCTGAGAGAAACTGCAAATCAACACAAAACTGAGCTCTAAGCTTCTGGAAACTGAGGCAAAAAGGAAAATATGAAGACTTACATGGCTTTTATTGCCAGACTGAGGAAGATCCTTGGCAGTAACAAGAGCCCTAGCCGCACAATCTTTTGTGCTGTTGTTTCTTTACCTTATAGGGCTGCCCAGTAACTAAATTTTAATTATGTACTGGAGTTCTAATTGTAGCATTTTCCTTTGGTGAATCTGCTGGGTTTGTTTGTTTTGTTTTTACTCCACACACTCCCACATCCCCCAGTATTTCATAGCTCTTCTGTATTGCTTGAAATTGTATTTCAGTGTGCCAGCCAGTTGGACAACAATAGTTATTGAATTTAGCACCTGCTGTGTACAGAACACAGGTGGAGGTTAGAGGAGGAAGATTTATGGAAGACAAGATTCTTGCCTCTAAAGATACTTATAATCCTACTAGGAGAGTTCGTACACCCTCGTCAAGGACTCAAACAATAGTTTTTAAAAGAAATATGCCAAAAATAAAACATTAATATTGGGCGATTCCTAAGCATCCAGGGAACATTGAAGAGACAGGGGGCTCTCATGGTAGACTTTCTCCAGGAGGTGGGTTTTGATCTTGGATTTAAAATAAGGGTCTTGGACTAGCAAGGTGAGAAGGTGTTCCAGTGCTAACCGTGAAAACCAGAATGAGTAAATCAAGTATAGGGAAGGGAAAAGTTAGGTAGTTGTCTTTGAACAATGATACCAAGGAAAAGGAAAACAAAGGAGGCTCTCCCCTGCGTTCCTTGGCGGATTCCATCAGGAAGAGGCTGAATGGAGGTGCACCTCATTTTATGCAACAGGCACGTTTTTTATGGAAATATAAATCAATGGTCAAAAGTTATTGAGTATCTACTGTGCATCAGGCATTGAGCTTTAATCTTCATATCTATTCTGTAAAGTGGGATTATTTCTATTTTGCATACAAGGCAACGGGCTCAGCAGGGAAGTTAAGTAGCTTACATGCCCAATGTCATCTAGCTGTTAAAGGATGGAACCCGGAATGTCAGTCTGCCTGCCTGACCACGAAGCGCAAGGTTTTTGGTGCCACACACATTTTTATAAGTTGAATATTTAAGATAAACCAGAGGTGATGATTATTCGAATAAGTCCTATATTCATTTCTTTTGAAGTGCATATCTATAACTCTCTCTCTTTTATTTACAAGGGATTTTCTTGACTGTGCATGTTGGTAGTTGATTTTATTAAACACACAATCCTTTGTTCCATTTGACACCAGATAATGACACCGAAAATATCCTGAATACGACTTTTAGGTCACTCCGTCCATTAAGCGGATAATCTCGCAATGTCACGGCCAAACCAATCTACCTGGGGAGATACCGAAGTTTCCCGGAACGCCCAGGCTGTGGACACCGGGAAAAGTATAACTTGTGTCCACACTAAAATGAGGGCTGTTCGAGCACGAAAAGGAGGGCCGTCCGAGTGAGACAAGGGCGGGTTCTGCGACGCGGGAACTGAGTGGAGGTGGGAGGCAGACGGCAGGCGCGAAGAGCTCCCCTTCCGGGACCCGCGACCCCCGCCCCTGGGTCTGGCAGGGGCGCCGGGCCCGCGCCAGGGTCTGCGCATGCGCACGGGGCCGCGGCGCCTACGCCGACACAACCGCCGTCTCGCGCGCACTCTCCGCTCGGTTGCCCCGGCTCTCTGCCCCTCCTTCCTGCGGCACCCGAGGGACCATGGCCGATCCTCGTGTGAGACAGATCAAGATCAAAACCGGCGTGGTGAAGCGGTAAGGAGCCGCCAGCGCCTCCTCTCCCTCGCCTCATGGCGGCCCGAGAGGCTGGGCGGCGTGCAGGCCCGAGGCGGCCGCCGGACTGCAGGCCTCACCTGAGGCTCCGCGGCCGGCGGAGACGGGGCAGCGATGTACGGGGCGCGCCGATGCCGGAGCCTGCGGGCCGGCATTCCCTCTCCTTCCTCTCCCCCAAAGCCCTTACGGTCGAGCGGCTAGGGTGGCGGCAGCCCCGCCCTTCGGGCGCCGCGGTCCGGGATCAGGAGGGGCGGTGGCCGCGATCGCGAGGCCGGCCCGAGCTCTGGCGGTGCCCCTATGTGCGCGCGCCCCGGGTCTCTCCGCCCACCTGCCGGGAGGGAGGCGGGTTCACTCCATCACCTGCCCTCAGGTGGACGCGCAAGCCCGTTCTGAAGTTTCGGGGGTACGCGAAGAGCCCGGCCCTCATCAAAAATGAGACCTTGTCGGCGCCCGGTGATCTAACATGGCAGGCGGGACTCGCAGTCTTTAACAACTGGGGCGTGAACTTCCAGCACACTCATCAAACTTCTGTGGGCTAACTCTCCCCAGTCCACTTTCCCGAAGCTCGCCCCAGAGGTTGTGGGGTGTTGTTTAAATAACCATCCTAGGTAGTCCAGTCCTGTAATTCGCTCTAATTCTTGACTGTTGTTAGACGCCTCCATGCATATTAGAACTTCGTTGTTCAGACCCAAGAAGATCAAACTTTTTGATGAGGCATTCCAAGAGAAAAGATAACTTAGGAAGAAGCAGGTTATTTTGCAGTAGAAATGTCTGATCCTAGCCAGCTGGCTTCTTCCTCTTTGCCCACCTTTTGTCCCTTTAAAAATATTTCCACCAGAGGAAGGACAAGGCAAAGGGAAGAATAAATTTACTTTTTAAGATACCGTCTCCGAATTAAATGCACAGACATTTCTGAAGTAAGACTGCTTGGGTTCAAATCTTGATTCTGCCATTTATAATGTATTGTTGAATATATTCCTTTTCACGGTGCCTCAGTTTCCTCATATGTAAAATGAAGTAAGTACCTACCTCATGCAGTTGTTGCAAGGAATGTCTGCTATGCTGTCTAACATAGTATGTGGCAAATAGCCAGTGGCTAATAAATGGTAGCTAATATTGTTTGTATTCCCATTTTACAGATGAAAAACAGGTTTAATGAAGTTAAAGTAGAAAAACCAAACTTGTCTTATATCACTGTACCAGTTCATGGCAGAACAAGGAAAAGAACCAAAGTTTCTGCTCTACAACTGTCTTTTTGAAGTACAACACTTTAAAAAAGTATTTTTTAAAAATGTGCGCTGTCACTCACTTCAAGGTTTTGTCATTCACTTTCGCTAGACTTTGGTTATATCATTTTAGTAAATCTATTTGGCGAAAGATTTAAAAGAGAGTGCTTTAAACTGAAAGTCTCGAGAAATGACTTCTAATGGCCGTTTCCCATTAATTACCTGTATGTCATTTCTCAACCTAATGATCTATACTAGTTTATGAAATTATTCAGTTCAATAAGTTATATGCTTACAGTACATATTCTAGAGAAAACAAACTCAGATAATTAGCTAAGTTTTTAGGCTTTCAAAAACTTCAATGTACTTATAGAAACTGCTTGGAAATAAAGTTTTATTTTCAGCTTGTTTCAGAAAGGAGCATATCAAACTTGAATTTTGATTCTAAAGTTAATACATTATTTTTGTTAAACCTTTATAATTTACCATATGTCAAAGTGCTTATTAATTAATGGAAATGTCTGCTATACATTTTTTTCATGGCTTTTCTGTTGACATTTTGGTGTAGAGCTTTCCCATAAGTACTACAATGAGATGTGTTTTTAAAAAAAAAAAACTAAAATTTTTATTTTAGCTGTTTATTACTCATTTTGCCTTGTTAGATGACCATTTAATCTGTAAATAATGTTCTCTACTCTTCTGTTCTTTTTCTCCTAAAATTTATTTTATTATGACTTTTTTCATCTTCTGTCTTAGTATCCTATTTCTAAAATTCTACATTTTATCTCAGCAAAGGAAAAAAATAGATGAGGCAAATAGGATGACATATTAATGATTGCTGGGGCTGACTGATCATGGGCCATCATTATATTCTCTATATATGTTTAAAATTTTTCATAATAAAAAGTTTTTAAAGGTATGCATTTTTCTCCTCTCTCCAAATTTAATTTCAAAGATTCTGATTAGTTTCATGGTTCAAACATGTTCTTGGTTTTGTGAACAAGATTCTGTTCATTGGTTTCTTAAAGCAATGGTCTAAAAACCAATTTCTATTTTCAGCATCATTTTTCTAGTCAGAAGTTCATTTCCCATAGCTTCATTTCTCTTCAGAAGTCACAACTTATATTTGGAAGAGATTTAAAGTCATCTTTCATGCCCCCAATTCCTTTATTTTCCTCTCCAGGAATAGAGAGCCACTAAAAACATATTCTAAGTATTAGTTCAAGAGTTCAGTTTGGGTGGACTATACTAGGGATGGTGCATTCTTAGAGTTTGGTGTCTAATCAGATCTGCCAGAATACTTCAGGTGATCCAGAAGTTCCCTGTAGTGGGTTTTAGGAAGAAATCTGTACAGGCAGGTGGAATGTTATGGGAGTATGGAAAGAAGCGATAAATAGATGGTGGTATTTAGCATCAGGGAGCTCAAACAATGAGTGGAAAATGGGTGTTTCAGCATGTTGGCAAAATGGTGAAGGCAGTCTAGTGGGTGGCAACCATATTAGAAAGGAATAGAAGGAAGTTTCAAGGGCATTATTTTGGGCCTTAGGAAAATAGGGAGAAGCCCTACAGTTCCCTGGTTTTAAAGAAACTTTGTTACTTCACATGGTAACAAAGGCAAAGTATCCAATTTGTGGAAATGGATTTGAAGAGAGAGGTTAGATCCTTAGGAGCAAGGAAAGAGTCCAGTTACTAGGAATGGCTTCCAAGGTGAGAATTGGACAGCAGTGAGGCTGACTTGGTCCTGAGCCTCTGACTCCTAGGACTTCTTAAATATCCCCTCCCCAGAAACAGGATTGTTTTTACAGGACTAATTCTGGCTGTGAAACTAGAGAGATGTGTGCACTAGGAGCTGGATGGGTAATTATATGCGACTCACTGTTAGTGGATATTAGTTGGTATGTTTGAGTCTGGCAGGCTCTTTATAAAGATTTGGATCCATGTTTCAGGAAGATTGCTTAGACCTCCTGTTATCCTTGACTGGGTCACAGCTTATCTGGCAGCCCTAGCAGGATGTTACCAGATATTATTCCAATTTTCTTCTTTAGTGCAGAACTGTAAAATCCTATCTCCCCACCCCCACCCCTTTCTTTTATGTCTAGGTGGCATCAGTTGCCCTGGATTTACCTGGGACTAACGGATTTCCCAGGATGTGGACCCTTCAGTGCTAAAACTAGGAAAACCCCAAACCAGGATGATTAGCATTTATAACTTTTCTGTAACTAGCTAATGTAACTGTTTTCTGTGTTATTTGGAGACTGTCTGCTCATAGTATAGCTGTGAATTGAATGTTGTGCCTTACTTAAATTAAAACTTAAATGCATCCTGTAAGTATGAATCCATGCCAGAGTAACTTTTTTAAAATATTAATTTAAATAGTGATTTATAAAATAATTTTCATCTAATGTAGGTGAAAATATAGAGTATTTTAAATGTCGTTATAGTATTTTGGTTAAATGACATGTCTACAATAAGTTTTCAAATAGGATTTGTGTTTGTAAGTTTGTTTTTGTTTTACTAGAGTTATAGTAAATTCAAGAAATTCTGCAAGAATAAAATGTTTTCATTTATTTAACATAAAAGTTAATAACTTTAAAGGCAACTTATTTTCAATAAAGCCTGCTAAACTAGTGGTGAATTAATGGTGGTGAATTAGTTGATTAAAAGTACTTTCTTAAATATATCTTGAATTAATTGATTAAAAGTACTTTCTTAAATATATCTTTTTGTAACCATTTTAGATTGGTAATGGCTTAAAATCCAGTGTGAAGAAAGAACATTTGGGCATTTGGAAATAGCACTGACATTGGCCCATAGTTTTCCTCTGATTAAATGAAAGTGACACCAGTAGATTAGAATGAGACTAGGACAATTCACACTGCAATTGTGTTAGTTTAACTTTAACAATCTTTTAACACTCTTGTTTAAATGTAGCTGACATACCATAATTACAAATCTACAAGCCTTGATTATAGAATTTTACATCACGAATCTGTGGGGGAAATTGTATTGATTTTTTTTTTTTTTAATAAAGCAAGCACCTTTCCAAACTATAGTGTCTTCCCAAGTTTGTTTACACCTCTGACATATAACTGTGTATATAATACACACACTGTACAGCAGGCATTAAAACAACATCAAAGATAAATAAAACTCCATGCTATTATATATATTCGTGTATTATGTATATATGCCATACTGATATACATTATACATACACTGAATATATATATTATACTGACATAAAAGTGAAAACTATGACTGACAAATATACTTACGTAGACATAGAGATAACAGTTTCCCCAGTTTAGCTTCATCTATTTATACACTTCTCATATTTAAAGTAACGGTGGGAAGAAGTATGGTGGACAATATCTGCGATAGGTTAAGGAATGAACCCTGTAAATTATTCCCATAAGCTTTAATAGCTTTGTTCTCTTCTCTCATTTTATGATCTTTGATTTGAATTAAAGACAAAATGGCCAACTTCCTACCTTGAAATTGAGCCAACTCCTTTTGGAATTTCTGTAATGTGTCAAGTTCTGTAAAGTGATAGTCAAAGGCAGTGTTAAAATGGATTATAGGTGGTCAGCTCTTCACTACCTTCTGCCAAGTAGTTGGCAAGCACTGACTCTTAGGAGCTACACAGCTGGCAACCAGATGTCTCTTCAGGCTGGGAAGGGAGAAAGTTAAAGTCACTCATGATCATGATTTTTCCACTACAAGCTATATTCTGCAAGTTGAATGTGGAAATGAAAGATCTTTTGATCCCTTTATGTGTGTATTTGTCTCTGTCTATGAATGTGTTCTGTGTTTTCATTTGAAAATCTGTAGGAAGCAGGTTTGGAAAATTTTGTAAATAGTCCAGAACCCTTAGAATATTAATGTTTATATGTATAATCTATTCCATTTCCAGTAATACATTTGTAGACAAACGTAATTCCTGCTGTGATGCTGTTTTATATGCCCAAATAGAGCTGATATTTTAATAACATCATAGATCTGACTGATCCAAAGATTGCTTATTTATTAGATACATTTGAAGTACTGCTTTCTGAGTCTGTTCCTCTTCCTCTTTGCCTATAAGTAATTATTATTTTGAATTTGGTCTTTATCATTTCCATGCATATTTTTAAACTTTTATATGTAGATATACATAAATCATATTATAGTATTGTTCTGCTTAACAACTTTAGATAGATAGACAGGAAACTAGTCATTGGTTGTCTCCTGAGAGAAGCTGTATATCTGGAGGACAGAAATGGGAGAAAATTCTTATAATTTTGAGTCATGTGTTACCTATCACAATATAAATTAACATTTTAACAATTGGAAATGGTGTCATACTGTAGGAATATTTTTATAACTTATGTCGGGGTTAATCTGCCCATGAGCTCTGTAAGTTCTGCTCCAAATCTTGGGAACTTTGTTCACTTGGATGTGCTCAATGACCAGAGAATCTACATCTAAATCCCTAAGTTCAGTATTACTCTTTTCATTTTTAAGCATGTGCAGCAAAAATTCAGTACTCTTTTAGGACCCTGTGTACAGCCCCACCTACCAACCAGGCCTAGATACACCTACCAACTCCACCATTTTAATGACTGAATGGCACACATTGCTTCTGTAAAGTGACGTCTTTCAGATACTTGGTGGCTTTTTGGATATGCATACCCTTGACAGCCTGGGCAGTTTCATGAGCGTTCTTAAAGTAAACACAAAGATTTGAACCTCTTGATTTGCGTGATTTTGTGAGAGTTTCTGGGTCAGGTGAATAGCAAACCATTTTCAGAGGTCACCTCAGGCCACTTAGGGGAAGAGCCAGATGCTTTTTTTGAAAATATTATTATGTTCAATAAAAATAGGTTATAGTTAACATGTGCATTTAGTTTATTTTAGATGAATTAAATATATTTAAATTTTTTTTCAATGCCTTCAGCACCTGGTATTCCAAGATGGTCTCCCATCCAAGTACTAACCAGGCCCGACCCTGCTTAGCTTCCGAGATCAGACAAGATCGGGCACATTCAGGGTAGCGTGGCCGTAGACAATATATTTAAATTTTTAATTTAAAAAATTTTAAATTGCTCAGTCTTAATTTCTAGTACAGTAACTTAATAAATATAATTTACATGAACAAAAGCTCCTTGAGTCCTGTGATGTGCGATTTATAATATATTTGGTCTCCCTCCTCTCTCCTGACACAGCTCCTAAAACCCTGGGAATTTCATAATTAAAGAGAGGGATAAAGGTGTCTTTTGTTATGTTAATGAGGCGACTTTTGGGAACTAGGTTAGTAAGGACGGGCTGGAACTTTTAGTTCCATCACCTCACCTCTAGGGCAGGAAAAGGGGCTGGAGGTTGAATTGAATCAGTAACCTGTGACCAGTGATTTAATCAGTCATGCCTATGTAATGAAGTCACCATAAAAACCCAAAAGAACAGGGTTCAAAGAGCTTCATGGTGCTGTGCTGGTCCCCAACTCCACGGGTCCTGCTCTTAGGACCTCACCTTATAAATCTCTTCATCTGACTGTTGATTTGTATCCTTTAATAGCCTTTGTAATAAACCAGTAATCTAGTGAGTACACTAGTTTCCTGAATTCTGTGAGCAATGCTAGCAAATTAATTGAACCAAAGAAGGGGGTCCTTGGAACCTCTGATTTATAGCCAGTTTGGTCTGAAGCACAGGTAACAACTTGGGCTTTAATTTGGCATCCTAAGAAGGGACAGTCTTGTGGGACTGAGCCTTTAACCTGTGGAAACTGATACTATCTCCAGGTGGGTAGTGTTAGAATTTAGTTGAATTGTAGAACACACAGTTGTGTCAGAATTTGCTCAGTGTGGGGGAAAAAACACATCTGAATTGGTGTCGAAATCAGAATTATAGGCCCTCGGTAATTTTTCAGAGTATAAAGGTATTTTGAGACCAAAGATTTTGAGAAGCACTTTACTAGAACAATAATTCTCAAAAAATTTTTATGTAGAAGAACCCGAGTACTTTTCAAAAAGACATTTACCCAGGTTCTACCCCCTAAGATTTTAATTCTATAAGTGTAGGGCAGGATCCAAGAAATTGTGCGTGTTACAAATGTTTGTGTAATTACTTTGTATATGTTCCTCTAAACACACTTTGAGATGCATTGTACAACTCTTTGAGCTTCTGGAGGTGCAAGACTCCATGTTTGTACTATTAGCATATTGTCTAGTATATAGTAGGTACTCAGCAGTGTTTGTTTGAATGACTAGATGGGTGTTGAGGTTAGAGTTGAGATCCATGTGATGTCAAGTAAGATGTTTTCTTATTCGAAATGGAGAATTTACATTTGGATGACTAGCAATGACTTGGGTTCATGAAAAGAAGGAGACAGACTTGAATCGTTTTTAGTTAATTCTAACAGAGGATAAGTCACTCTGATATTTATATTATTAGTGAATGAAGTGTTTTACATGTATATTTTCCCATAGCTGAGACTCCTTATAAGTGCTAATACTATTTTTAAGGTATTTTTTTATAGAAAATTTCCCTTTACATGTATATTTTCCCATAGCTGAGACCTCCTATAAGTGCTAAGACTTTTTAAGGTATTTTTGTGGAAAATTTCCCCAAATATGTACTTGGTTCATCACATTACACTGAACTCATCCATAGTCAGTTTTTCTCCATAACTGGCATAACTATTGCTACAGACCTTTTAAAATTGTTGAATGTAGAGTTAAAGATGGAAGTTTTAAGATCTGCTATGAGAAATGGATCCAGATTGTTGCCCCAACAATATTTTCTTTCTTTGGATCTTAGTTACACAGAACTGAATTAATCTTAATTCTTGGTTTATGCCACATACTCATTATTGGTTCATGAATGACCATTTTTTATTTTTTGTAGGCCTTTTTTATTTATTTTTAAATAATATATTTATTTATTTATTTTTAAATAATATATTAGCAATATAAGCCCATCGCCTAACACAAGAACTAATAATAATGACTAGCATATCTAATTATGTGCTCCTCTCTCTACCTGGGTTAACTACTATTTTTAATCTTATGCTTTTTTATTTTTCATAATTTTATCATTTGTATATTAAGTATATCATTTAGTTATTTTTTAAATTTATACAAAGGATATCTTCTGGGACTTATTATTTTTCACTTAGTGTTATGTTGGTAAGATTCATCCATATTTTTAAATTTAGATGTAGTATATTTGTTTTGACTGTTATGTAATATTCCATTGTCTGATAATACCACAATTTATTCAATCTTCTATCGATGGGCATGTGTATTGTTCTGGTTACTGTTTCTATGTACATTCTTGTTCATATCTTTGGTAATGATGTATGAGAATCTTTCTTGGGTATGAATCTTTGATTCCAAAGTTCCATTCACACAGGTATGTGAATGTTCTGCTTTTATAAGATAATGCCAAACTTTTCCAAAGGGATCGTATTGTTTTCCATTCTCAGCTGCATTGTACAAGTTCCTTTCATTGATCCACATCCTCTCCAAAGCTTGGTAGACATCTTAATTTTACTCTAATACTGTTTTTGTTTGTTCTTCAGTTTGTAAGAAAAATTAAATTATTTTGATTTTTTTAAACAAGAGTCCCACAGATAAAGAGAGGAAAAAGAGGGTACGAGGCTCTAGCCCCACAGCCACATACTTAATCACCTCCTTCTGCCCTGTGTAGAATTATATGTATGCCACAGGCAATCCAGAGTTTTTCCCTGGTTTGGAAGCAGGTCCTTTGAAAAGGGCAACTCTATTCAGTTTCCAGGACTGTGCATTCAGTGTAGGTTACCTGGGGTGGAGAGGCTTGCAGATAGAGGTCTGGATAGTGGGTCATAAAAACCCTTGGCACTAGGTAGTTCAGGAGCTAAAGCCAAAGGAGGCCAACCATATTTTTAAAGATTTTTTCCCCCATGTTGTTAGGTTAATTCTTTTGATTTTTTCCCCGTTTTATTGAGATAGAATTGACATATAACATTGTATTAATTCAAGGTGTACAACATGATTTGACATATGTATATATTACAAAATGATTACCACAGTAAGTTTAGTTTACATCAGTCATTTAACATAGTTATAAGTATTTTTTTCTTGTAATGAGAAATTTTAAGGTTTACTTTCTTAGCAGCTTTCAAATATACAATACAGTTTTGTTAACTGTAGTCATCAGGCTATACATTATATCCCCAGAACTTATTTATAACTGGAAGTTTTTATTATTTGGCCACCTTCACCCATTCCCCACCCCATCCCCCACCTCTGGTAACCACCAATCTATTCTCTTTTTATGAGTTTGGTTATTTTAGATTCCACATATAAGTGAGACTATGCAGTATTTGTCTTCGTCTGACTTATTTCACCTAGCTTAAAACCCTCAAGGTCCATCCATGTGGCAAATGGCAGGATTTCCGTTTTTATGGCTAAATAACATTCATCTGTTAATAGACACTTAGGTTGTTTCCATGTCTTGGCTACTATAAATAATTCTGCAGTCAACACGGGAGTATAGATATCTTTTTGAGAGAGTGATTTCTGTTAATTCTGATGTATGATACCTTAAGTTCTTAAGTTTGGCGCAGCATTTCTAGAGGAAGAATTTAATTTATTGTTGATAATGTTTCATTTTTAACCCAGTACCATATGTTTTTGTCATTGCGATAGGTTTAAAAATCTAGCAGACACACACACATATATATATGTATATATATATGTGTGTATATATGTTTTATATATATATATATATATATATATATATATATACCCTCAATCTTCTTTACCTGTTCCCCCAACCAAGAGCAAGGTGTTGTTTATTTCCATTTATTTATATCTTCTTTTTTATACTCTAGTGGAATTAGAAAATGTTAGATCTCAAACTAGATAATTTTATTTTATATTTATTCTTTTATTAAAAAGAGCTACATTAACATTTTTAGTATTAAATAGAAGTAGTGTAAGAAGCCAACTTTGGCTTCATAAAAAGAATAATCCTAATGATTTTCTTTTAAGTGGGGAGTAGTATATAATATTTTGTGTTAACTCTAGATCTTTATTGTGAAGATCTTGTAGTGAATCCTGGCTGCCTCCTCAGTATCTTTTTTTTTCTTCTCTTGATCCCTACCTGTATTTTCATTCCAGTATTCGTTGTCCTTCCCCTCATATACACAGCGCACAGTTCTTCGAGGGGAACTGTTCCACCTCGAGTTTAGGAGTGAGCCTCTGAGTGGTTTTAGCTAATCAGATTCCATTTCCTGGTTACAGAAATTGATTTTGAGCAGGCACGAGATTTAGACTGATGTAAACAGGTACATTTTAGAACCCTTCTTTAGAATTCTGGGACAGAAGTACTTTCTTCCATGTAATTCTGTGTCTGGCAGCCTTCCTTGAGCACTAGGGAATCTGACCTTGGGATGAAGTTTGTATTGAAGAATCAAAAAGAAATTTCTTGATATTATTGAACTGCTGGATCAGACAACCTTGAAGCAGATCCTCTCCTGGATTTTAGTTATGCAAGCCAAAAATATCCCTGTATTGTTTAAATCTGTTGAAATGAATCATGTTACTTGTGATAGAGTACTGATTGATAGCAGTACTCTAATCTCTAATTTATGTATACCTATGTATAACGTGAGAAGTGATTTCCTTTACTGAACTGCTTAGGAATTTCCTTCCTTCCCTCTGTCTCTGTTTTGTAAATTCTGCTGTTAGTTTAGGCTCAACTTTGGTCCCCCTGTTTCTATTCATTTCAGTGTCCTGTTAAGATCTGATCCTCTGCATCAGAAGTAGAGAAGAGAAGCTGTCTTCTTTCATCCCTTCCTCTCACTTCCCAACTCTTTTCTCCAGCTCAGTGCTGTTCTTTAGTGGGGATGAGAGAGAGGAGGAGGAAAAAATAGATGAACCTATCTTGCTTTGAAACCTGTTTTCAGAGTCTCTGCTCTTCCTTCTGTTCCAGCCCCTCATCCTACCTCCAAGAGGCAGAAAAGTCACCACTTCTGTGATAAGGACTGCAATAAATTAGGAGGCATTCTTGGCATCCAAGTTGGAATTCTGATTTTTTTTTTCCTTATTAGAAAGATAATTATTCATAGTATACATAGTAATCTGTGGAAAGTGTTTCATGCACATTGAAATATTAGGGTTAAATAGGCTTTTGTGGGACAGCTTATGAAGTTTAACATCTAGTATAGTATTTTTCCTATGGAAAACATGTCTATTGAGATCTCTAAAAACCTGATTATAATAAACATCTTTGTAGTATGACTGAGTCCCTAAATTGGAGGATGCTCGAATTATGTTGTGTGATAACTTGGTTTCATGTTTACTCTAAATTTTTTTCTGTCTCTTGCTTTTATGTAATATTGTCAGTCATTAATATGTCTCTTACGCTTCCTGCTTCTAATAACTTCTTCTTAACGTCTGTCACTGTTCCTTTTGCTCCTGCTAATCTATTTTAGGGAAACTCAGACTGTTTTCACTTATTTCTGGATAGTGATATGAAAATTACGATTGTCAGAAGTCTGCTTTCTGATTTACTTGATCTAGTTTTCCTCTCTAGCCATTATAATATTATACATTAATCTCTACTAGGATATAAACTCCGTGAAGACAGAAACACATTTTGTGCCAGAGGCCCGGCACAAAAAGGACTCTTGATAAATATTACAAAATGGATGAATTTACTCTCTGTGACATTTTAGGTTTCTTGAGAACAGAAATCACCATCCTTTAATATATCTTAAAATACTTTAGTACAGTCTTTCGAACAATTTTTATCATAGACATGGCACAAAATTCTACAGGAACAAAAAGATAGACAATGAAATGAATCTACTGCCCCTGTCACAAGCCACCCAGTTATTCCATCTTGGAACCAATATCATTACTCATTTGTGTGTGTGTGTATGTTCACACGCACGCGTGTGTGTGAGCTTTTGTATCCTTCTGAAGATATTATGTGCCTACATAAGTATTTACATTTATGCCTTCAAAAATAAATGATAGTATATTCTCTAGACACTGTTTTGCATATTGCATTTTTTGCACTTCCATGTTAGAACATATAGAGTAGCCTCAGTTCCTTTTAATGGCTGCAAAGTATTATTTTATATGGACATACCACATTTTTTTAAACCAGTTTTATATTGGTGGGCCTCTATATTGTTTCTAGTATTTTACCGTTTTGTAAAATAGTGCAATGAATTTTCATGCATATATGTAGTTTTACAAATGTGCAGATATATCTGTAGAATAAATTCCTATAAGTGGAATTGCTGGTTTAGAGGAAGAGAAACTTTTTTGTCTACCATGGTAAATACTCTGGCCGGGACCTGTAAATTAGACTGACAAAAGACAGATTAATAAGAGAAAAAAACCCAGAAGTTTAGTAACATGCAAACACATGGGTTACTTAGTAGTGTGTAACTCAAAGGGGTGGTTAGACCTTGACCTTATATAGCATCTTAACACTAGAACAATAAATTGTAGAGAAGTGACAGCCAAAGGAAAAGGACTTTGGGTTTCTGATAAATTGTGAGAAGGTAAATATTTATGAGAGAACTAATGGAAGTTAAGGGCTAATCAGGAAAGTTTGTTATATAGATTACGCTGGTGCCATCTCTGGGCTAATAAGGGTCTAGAGTTGTTTTTGGTGATTAACTTTGGTTTTGTGGTAGAGAGAGGAGGGGAGACACTTTTACAAATTTATGTTCTGCTTTTAAGTAAATAGGGGGATGGCAGATTACTTTTCATGTATCTGCTTTTTCTGAAGTTTCCTTCAGCTCAAAATTATCCTCATGCCAAAGTGGTATATTTTGGGGTGACATATTCTGCTACCCTTCACTGGCTCAAGTAGCATGTGTTTTAAATTTTGGGAGCTAGTGATAAGTTGCCCTTCAAAGAGTTTTATCTACTTGTAATCCCACTAATGATTATGATTTTATACAGTATTTTGTTAACATGTAGTTTAACACTTTTTTGGTCTGGAAAGAATTAAACTGTATAAGTGGAAATGCCCAAGTATGTTTAGTTTTTTCTTTTAGGAAAGTACTTTCACATTGTTGAAAATGACAAGATAAGGCATATAGGTATGCTAAACGGTTTAAATTAACTTCACTTCCAAATATAGCCCTAAAAGGAGAAAATCTTTTCCTTTTGAAACACTAAATTGTAGAGCGATGAAGTATACCCTGTCCCTCTTTCTTTCCCTGCCCTCTTACCCCCAAAACAGACAAAAGAGGTGATTAATTTGCTCAGGATTACCCAGCCAATTATTATAGAGCTAGAATTGGGAAACTTTCTAAAATTACTGCAGTATACCATGTCATTTCACAAATGTGAATTCTTCAGAATAGTTTTTCTGTTCTAAAATATATATATATATATATATTTTTGAAGTTAGATTGTATTCACATTTTGGTCTGTCAATGTAAGAAATATCCAAACCTGTAGAGATTTTTTTTATAAGAGTTTATTTGAGCCAAACTGATGACATGCTGGGAAGCAAGATCTCAAATGCTCCAGAGAATGACAGCTTTGCAGTTTCTTTTATACATTTGGAATTAAGGAGAGAATGTAAGGAAGATTACATGAAGATGGGAGAAAGCAAGGTACAAGATAGATAACAAGATTAGAGAGGTCCGAAAAGGGGCACTTCAAAGGTGTGTTAACCTACACGCACAAAAACAATGGACAGGGCTT
Source organism: Pteropus vampyrus (assembly GCF_000151845.1). Lineage (NCBI taxonomy): Eukaryota > Metazoa > Chordata > Mammalia > Chiroptera > Pteropodidae > Pteropus > Pteropus vampyrus. Next base: position 526,687 of record NW_011889043.1, read on the forward strand.
GCTTAAGGTGAAGATAAACCTTTTATAGGCCTGAGGTGTGATTACCGACCATGACATGGCCAGTTGGGAATTATGATAAGATCACCCTAGGTTACTTTCAATTAGATTTTTTACAGAACCTCTTTTTTTTTTTTTTTTTGTCCACAGATCCTTGAAACTAGGTTCAGTGAGCTTTGATCTTAAGTTATTTTTCAGTTTTATCATTTGATAACTTTGTGATATGTAAAGAATAACCACTGATGCTAGCACTAAGTTTAATAAACTGGCCAGCTTTACTCTGTGAAAATACATTTTGTATTCAGTTCTGCATTAATGATCTTACTTGGGAGAGCATGTGAATTGCTTTGGTTCCTGAGATCATCTTCATTTCTCCTCTTTGAAGAAATTTTGAAGAGTATGTATTTTCATATTGTTGAAAATTGTAAGATAAAAACATTGAGTATGTAGAATGGCTGAACAATTTACTTTTGAACAGAGTCCTAAAAGGAGAAAACATTTTTTAAATGCAAATTTAAAATTCAGAAATATAAACTCTGAAGAAAAATACAAATCTAAACTTTGTTTCAGACACTATTGCCAAAGAATCTAGGCAAATAGACTGAGAAGAAGTAGAAAAAACTTTAAAAGACCAATAGCACCTTGTGTGTACATTGCTAATAAGGACTAATAGGTACTTAAACTGATGAAAGTGATTCAGACAACAACATATTAACCCCCTACTGTGCCCTGTTTTAAGCTGTTAATAGACATTAGCCTTTTAAAGAAAGACTAACACTTTTTTTATTCCCTTTCTAAGCTTTTGATACATTAGTGAACTGTTACAGCCACTTGCTGTATTTGATTCCTATAACCCAGTGCATTTTCCAGATTACTTTTGAGAAGTGTTGACTGCTCTGAAAGTTTAGATTCTATATAGTCTTTTGGAGAGTTCTTAATGTAATAAGTAATATTACATTACATTTTTATTACTGTAGGTAAAAACTTTTTTGTAGAAATTATATGGGAGGAATAAATACTGATATATTTTTCACTGACAGAGAATGTAAAAGTGATTGTTCTTGGGTTTGGGTGTTTTGTTTTTTTTTTACATATTACAGCCAGAATTTTTTCAAAAAATTTCCACTAGTATTATTTATCTATAAAATTATAAGCATTAGAAATAATTTGTTATTTTCCAGAAATAAGTCTAATTCTTAAATATTTGACCTGTAAGTGTGTGTGTGTGTGTGTGTGTGTAGAGGGAGGATTTTAACAGTCTAATTTCCTTTAAAATGTAAGTAAACTTTAATGCTAACTACCTACACATAGAATAGTAATTTAAATTTTTATTTAGGTACATTGCTTTTATAACACTTTTTTAAAGATTAGTAAATAGTTTTTGGATATTTTATGTTTTATAATAATTCCAGATATAAAGCTAATAGGTATTTGACTTGGTTTTTAAAACAATTTTATCTTGAGGAAGCTGATTGCATGATATCAGTAAATGAAGAATATATTGACTGGATTAAATAATGTCGTGATGTATATGATTCAGATAAATTAAGACTTTACAAAAAATTAGGGGCTTTGATATTCTCTGAAGTCGAAACATGAGTATAGTACCTAATTTGTCCACATGGTACATTTTTAGTGTCCACAAAAGTGAATGATACATACTCAAAGTGCATTTCTATTATTTCTCATGCCTATTCAAAACCAAGGGAAAAAATGAAGCAAAATGTTATGAGAGACTGCTTTATGCAGTTTATAGATTTATTATTATCACTACAAGTTAATATATGAAGAGCAGGTTTGGGCATAGGTGTTGAATTTATTACTGAAGGTAGTAGTGTTGGGGCATAATTTTTTTGCTAGGATTAGTTAAGATCAAGTGTATATTATACCGAACAATTTTCCCTTATCTTGGAATAGGTGCTTTCTATAAAGTTAAAATAAGGTAAATCCTTTTTTCCATATTATTTTAGTATCAGATTCTCCAATTTAATGTCCTACTTGGCTGGAATTTTATTTTCATAAATCAGAAATAATTGAAACAGTGAAACAAATCTTGAGTGGCAAGTTTGAGATGTTTCTAAAGGCTGAAGTTCCCTGCTGGGAACCTGATGGACAAAAACTGTTCACTTTTCATATGCAGGTTTTATAACCATTAGAACATCAACAACCAATTCTTTCCCCAGCAGCAAGCATACAGAAGCTCATCTTTCTTGCAGTTTTAAGTGGCTACCACAGCCCTTGAAAATTCCTGTCTTTCCTTCCATGGGAAAAATATTTTCCAATAAGCTGAGTTGAACAGTGTTGGTGAGAGAAGATGTGAGATGATAATTGGTACCACCCTGTCAGCTATTACTACTGCTAGTTTGGACTGTGATAAATTTTTCCAGGCCTGCGGATTCTTTCATTGGATTTGTTTCAACAGCTACTTATATAACATTTACTGTGTGTAAGGCACTATTCTAAATATTGACCACTGTTCACCCGAACTTTGTTATTCACTTTTTTGCCCAAATCGACCACCCACACCATCACCAGTTCTTAATTGAAAGAGGATTCATAAGTACTTTGTAACACATAACACATGATATATCTTAGCTTAACATTCCTTAATATCAGATGATGAGATTTATACTCATTCAGACTAGTGTCTTCCTTATTTGATGGATGAGATTGTGAAATTGGTGATATTTCACTTAGAATACAGTGTTACTACACTTATTAAGTTTGTGACCTAAATTAAATTCATTTTAGTAGCAAAGATAGCACTTTGAATTACAAATATTATACAAAGTACTGCTTTGAAACCAATGTGTAATGAGAAAAATGCTGAAAAGGGAAAGGCAGTCATGTATCACTTTTATGATTCAATTGCTGAATTCTCATGTTTTCTGCTTCTGAAATTCTGCAATTCTGCCCCCATATTTAGCTTCCATTTGCTTATTTTGGCAACACAAAAAGGCATGGGAACATCAGTGTTAAGTCGATATTTTTGAGCATTCACTATGTGCCATACATTAGCTAACCACTTCATGTGTGTGTCTCTTAACTGTCACAGTTCTTATGTGAAGTGGTTGTAGTGATCCCCATTTAACAGATGAAGAAATTGAGTGTAAGTAATTTGTCCAAAGATAAACAGCAAGTAGTAGAGCCAGGATGAGAGCACCTGTTGAGTGACATGAGTACACTGACTATACCTTTTTTTACTTTGACAAATTTGTAAAAGAGATGAGACTGACTGTGTGAAGTATTGGATATAGAAAGATGGATAACACATTTCTGTTTTCAAGAAGCTTCCAGTGTCAGAGAAAGACAAAAGTTATGGAGGTAAGGACAGAAAGCCTCTTTGTCAGCCCAGACAAAGTTATAACAAACTGCCTCTGAGGCAGGGTTTTTCATCCTTGGTACTTTTAACATTTTGAGCTGGATATTTCTTTGTTGGGGGCTGGGAAGGCTATCATTGTAGGGTATTTAACAGCATACCTGGCCTCTACCCACTAGATTCCAGTAGTACCCCCCACACACACATACACATGACAACCAAAATTGTCACTGTGCTCCCCTGGATCAGGGGTAGGGAATAAAATTGTTCCCGTTGAGAACCACTCCTCTAGGGTTAAAGAAGGCTTATCACAAGGGACCTTTGAGTGGGCTCTTGAGGCCGAGTAGAAGGCACATTCTAGATAGAACTGTACGAATAAATGCATGGAAGGATGTAACTCAGTATACAATTGGGAGTCAGTGTTTGTGGTACCTAGAGCATTTAGAGTGTGTGGGGACCGAGGAGTTAGTAAGAGATTAGGTTGATAAATTAGGACCCAGTTGTGTATGTCATACTAAGAAATATAATTTTTTTTCCTATAAGCAGTATCCATCATAGGTTTTTAGGTAAGTGACAGTTTGAATGATCCATACAGTATTTACTTGTTCTTTGCTTCTTTGTATCTTCCAGTAGAGTGTAAATTCTTTGAGGGCAAAGACCATGTTACTTTTGTTCACCAGTATATTCCTAGTGCCTTCTATGATACTTGGCACAACCTTGTGAAATAGGAAAGACAAAAATAAGGAATTTATAGATGTGAAAATTCTTAGAAGAAGTTGCAGTGGCCATGAGAATGGAACCTGAAGACCTCCATACTTAGGGAGTGTAATAACCAAGGGGCCCAGCTACTAGACTGTGAAATCTGTTACTACATTTTTACCAAGGCCTTGCTTCCTGTAAACTGCTGACAGCCAGTGGCAGATGCACCTTTTCCTGGGAGACGTGGGATTCACTTAACAGCCAACTTTGTCTTGAGGACTCCCCAGGCCTTGCTAAAACTGCATGGCAATCTTGGGTACTTTCTCCTAACCTTTCCTCACTCCTTCATTCAGGGTCCGACTTGCATTATTGAATCATGACTCTCCCAGCCTTCTCCAGCTACCTTCCCATTTCCTCTCTCCTGAGTATTTGCACTGATAAAATTCCTGCATGTTTAATCCCATCTTAGTGTTTTCTTCTCCAAGGACTTGGCAAACCCAGAAATTAAGTGACTTTCGAAAGAGCACAGAATTATTAAGCAGCAAAATAGATTCTGTAATCTAGGATTTAGGTCTCTAAGTCCATGCCTCTAAACATTATATGCTATTTTTAAGTACAGCATTAACTTTTGACTCTGGCGTTTATTTCTCCTAGCTAGTCTTTTGAGTCTAATGGTGTGATAAAATTTCTTAATTCTGTAGTTGATTATCAAATCTTTAAGAATCTGAGATAGTTATTCCAGATTTCAGCCAATCAAGAATTTTCTGGCGTTTGTTTGTCATGTTGATAGTGTTACAGAAATGGGGAAAAATACAATAGACAGTTTATGTTTTGTTGAGCGGTGTGTTCTGAGATCTTTTCAGATCCCCAAATTTGCAAACAGTAATTTTCTTAGATTCCTTTACTTACTGTTATCCCTACCGCTAGCAATTTACTTTGTTTTCTGGATCTTTTTCCTGAAAGAAACAAAATGTTTTTCTTTCACTTGTGTTTTAATTCATTTACTACAGTTATATCACACAAGGACAAAATAAAGAACAGAAAAGCTACATTGAGACAGTTGTCAGACTCATTCACCATATTGATGACTTGTTGCTGAATATCATCTTCACAGCTCATAATCTTCATAATCGTATTTCAGCAAAATTATATTACATGAACATTTGGGGGTATTTACTGAGAGTTAAGTCTTCAAATGTTAAGTCCCCAGTGTCTTCTCTATTCTCTTAGAGACCATTAACGTTGTTGATGTAAAAAATGTCCAAACCTGTAGAGAATTTTTTATAAGGGTTTATTTGAGTCAAACTGACGACATGTCAGGAAGCAAGATCTCAAGTGCTTCTGAAGAATGAGTTTACAGCTTCTTTATGCACTTGAAATTGAGGGAAAGTACGGAAGATTACATGAAGGTGGGAGAAAGCAAGGCAGAGATTGGGTTACAGAATAGTTAAAATATTATGTGCTCTCTTCAGGGCGGCTATGCTTATTTCAAAGGTATGTTAACCTCGGTGCACAGAAAGATGGACAGGGTTTGCTTAAGGCAAAGATAAACCTATAACTAAAAAAGTTATAAAAAAGTTATATGTGAGTGCTTCTCATGACCTGCCCAGTTAGGAATTTATGATCGGATCACCCTGTGAAGTTTCTTTCTGGAAGAACCCCTTTTTCATCCAGTTTTATGGCTAATAAAGTAGGGAGATGAAGAGGAGGGATGAGCAGAGAGTCACATAGAAGGAGGAGACATAAAGTAATAGAATGGGAGAGTAAGAGGTAGAAAGAAGGAATCAATGTTATTTGCTTTGGGTTATGGGCCTCAGGTAACATTTCACTTATTTTGTCCATTAAAGGATGAAGCTCCTTGAGAGTGGCAAAACATGCTTTATTCGCTTTGTAGTCTTCAGAATCCAGGATAGTGCCTTAAAGTTAGTTAATCAAGAAGTGTTTACTTTGTAGCTAAATGACTGGCTGATGAGTCAATGCTCACAGTTCTTCATAATAATACTTCTTAGTTCTTAATTTTTAGCTCTCTTCGTAATCATTGCTTCTTTCGTGAAGTCTTCCCTGGCTAATGGCAGAATCAGTTGCTCTTTGTGTGTATCCCATGCGCCAAAACTCTTACTTTCCTCATTACTTCCTCTTAGAATCAAAGACCTGAACCTTTTATTGAAAGCCAACATTCTACCTGTGCTCTGAAGACCATCCTCTAGCCTTATGTGTTTGTCTCTTCTCTTTTCTATGTCTTTAACCTCTTTATCAGCTTCTTAATAAGTATTCTAGCATCCTGAAGTCACTCACATCTGAAGGAATCAACAGCAAAAACCTTTATCCCATTTTCCTCCCTAGGAGCCAAACTTATCAGAAGAGTTATCTGTATTCACAGGCTCCACACTCCGACTTTTCAGTCACTTCTTAACTCACTGTAGTCTGATTCTTTCGTTAACAACAGCAGTGAAGCTAAGGTCACCTATATACTAATGTGGATCAGTGCAGATTAAGTCCAGCTACCTCTGGACATTTCTACTTTAATGGCATAGGCACCTCAAACGTAACATGATCTAAAAAGAAATAGTTTATATTTTTCCTTTCCCACACTCTTCCTCCTGGGCTCTTTCTCTCAGGCAGTGGCACTACCACACCCAGTTACCTTTGGCTTCTCCTGCTCACTTGTTTTGTCACATCCATCATTTAACCATGGTTAAAATAATTTTCAACTTTATCTACATCTTTTAATTCCCACAGCGTCTACCCTTGACTAGGGCACCACCATTTTTCTTCTGGATTACTGCTATACTCCCTCGTCTGTCTGGCCCTAGTCTATGGCCCTTCTCTATTGCATTCTCCATATTGTAATCATAGTGATCTTTTTAAAAGGTAAATATGCTTATGCCACTCACCTGAAATGACTCAATTACATTTAGGAAATATCTAAATTCTTTAATATGACCTTATAAGATTACATTCTGGCCCTCCCTTCTGTTGTTTAGCTTTATATCCCTTGCTATTCTCCACATACAGTGAACCAGCCTTACATAATTCTCAGACGAACTTTCCATATTCTCTCTTGCTGTAGAATCTTTCATGTACTTCTTAGTGCCTAGAATGCTGCCTTCCTGCTTGCTACTCCTGCCACATAACCTTTCTTTGTTTTCTGCTCTGCTAATTCTTACTCATCCATCAATTCCTAACCTTGACATCACTTTCTTGGGAAAGCCTTCCCTTAACTCCCATTTAATTTGGCTCTGCTTTAAGACAAAATAAATATTCTCCTAAAATTTTAGTGTACTGAAAGTTGTGGTTATGGATTACATTTTAGATTGTAATGTTTCATTCTTATTTGGATAACTGGATTTATGGTTGTAAATTTCTTTAAATCTTTTTTTTAAGGCCCCCAAGGAGCCTTTTACTTTATACTGTGTTTCAAAAGAAGAAAAATATGAGATGCGGACTTGATGAATAATTAAGAAAGGTATTTCTAAGGAAAGAATTAAATTTCTGCTCCTTGGTCTTACTAACCTCAAACATACATATAAACTGTTTCTGTAGAGGAACAGTGCTGGTGGACCTCTTTTGACTTTGAAATACTGGTCCCGGTAGTACGTTTCCCTAGGGATGATGGGCAGGGAGGTGAAGCAATCCAACCAAAGATAACTGGATTTCTCAATAGAGGAGTGTATTTCAAACTTTTCTGTTCCAACCCAGAGTAATAAATATATTTTATTTTGCATTATGACATAGTACATGACTACGTGTACATATGTAAAACTGGAACAGAGTTCAATGAACTATTCCTATTTTTAGCACTGTGACATACTCTGATATTTCCAGTTCCATTAAATTCTCTTCTATTAAAACAGCCCTGATAACAACCCAGTGAATTGATATCAGGAGCCTTGGATTACAACCCTGATTAATGGATTACAACCAGCTATTTGAAAACACTCCTAAAGAAGTATCTAATCACTAGATTCCATTTTCAGATTGGTCAGTTCAACAAGTAGAATCACAGCCAAGTGGGAGCCCTTGGTATGGGAAGGATTGGACGAACAGTTACTGAATACCTCTTATATATGCAACATTGGACCAGGAACTATACTTATTTTATATTCACTACCACATTGTAGAGTAGTTAGTCTTCCTATTTTACATGGGGAAAGTGAGGCTCAGATAGACAAGTAACTCGCTTAAGGCCATATAAAGGCATTTGCACCTTATCGTTGTGTCTCCCAAGTAATGTTGCAGTATACATGCTAAACTTAGAGGGGAATTAGTGACATTTAGGCGTCTTCAAAATTTTATAGTGGAAAATAACAATAAAAAGCCCCATTAAATGTGAGTTGAGACAGGCATAAACATTGACAAACAGTTAAATAGTGATAGATTATATTGGCTTTTCAGAGAGCTTAAGTTCTTCATGCCTCTGTTCATCCAAGAGGTAGAGGCAATATCCTTAAGGCCGAGATATGTGGGATTTTCTTGTTGGTAAGGTAAATGAAATATTCAGAGGCTTTACTACTGCACCGGAGCAGATAATAAGGCAATTAGAACTGTTAAATTGATGAAACACCGGACTGAGATGAATTATATCATGAATTGGAAAGAAACAAGATGTAAAGATGAAATACATCAGTAAAGTGAAGGGAAATTGATAGTTAAACTTTAAAGCACGAGATTTATTGACCTGAAAAACCCAAATAAGCATTTTAGGGTCAGTTTTAGACTTATTTATCAGCTTCGTAAATAAGTGGAAAAAAGTATCAGTCTGTGCCAATAGTTTAAGTTCTGTTGATAAAATGAATTTAAGATGTGTTTCTTCCTTTCCATTTTTTGAGCTGCAACATACTCTAGGGATCATCTAGTTCATCCTCTTCATTTTACAGATGTTGAACCTGAGACCTAGAGAAATTAAGCAGCTTGCTTGCCCACGATCACATTACAAAGTAGTCAAGAATTGGAACTGGAACCCAGGCCACCTGACATTCCATTGCTTAACTTTTATTTGACCTGAGTAGGTGCATCGATGGATGACTTCTTATATAAACCAATTTACGAAATATTGTACTTTGCTTAAAATTCCCATCACATAAATAATCCCACTGCTAACATTTAAATAATGCACTGTTTGCCTAAGATAGCGGAAAGCGGTCACCGGACATGAGCTAGCTTTTCATGTTTCACTGAGGAATTGACTGCCTGCTTTTTCATTTTTAACAACGGCTTTGGGTTATACTTTAAGTATAAGAATCGGATCTGCAAATGATCATCCACACCAAGAAGATGGGCTTATGGTAGATTCCTTAGCACCATAAGCCTATTCATATTTATGTCAAAAACCCCAGGAGTGGCTATAATGGTTGGTTTAAATAAGCAAGAAAACTATTCAATTATAAGATCCATCTTCCTTTAGAAAACTTTTGGGGATATTTTATAATATATTTCCAGAAGTTCTTTCTGGGTTCCAGAAACCATGTATACACATATGCTTTTAGTTTAAACTAAAAACTAAATTCCATTGTTTCAATTATTAAATGTTAGGTCTCTAATTGTTAAAACTAAATTCCATTGTTTCAGTTATTAAATGTTAAGACTCTAATATCCATCATCTATATGATTTTTAATGTGATTATACCAAATGGTTATTATTTGAGATACTATTTGTTCAAGTAGCTCAATTACAAAGCATTATATAGATGCATGTTATCAAGATACAACAATTTAGGTCAGTTATTTGGAGAAGAAATCATTTTAAGAGAATTAAAATTCTACTGCTAGATAAGTTGAAGGTTTCTCAGAAGAGATGACATTTGAGGTAGATCTTGAGTGAGTGAGTAGTGGAGATTAGGAGATGGAGATAGGGAAGAGGAGTCACTTCATTTTAGCAAAAGTAATAAGATAAAAATCTCCAGAGCTCAGTGAATAGGACATGTTTTGAGCATAGCATGGACATTATGATAGGAGTGCAGGAGTGGAGGAAGCATGGACTGTATGAGGAGAAATATACCCACAGGATCTTTAATGTCTTTTGGAGAAATTTGGAATTCTGTAGGCATTGTTTCTGTTTATTTGATTATTTAAGCAAGCAGAGGAATTGGGACAGTTTGAAGGCTGCATTGTGGAGGTAAAGAGAACAGTTGTTTCCTAATGTTTCATAATTTTTTTCCAGGTAGATTTTTAGCTTAGAACCAACTTAGCTTTGATGAACTATGTCTAGTTAAGTGCTGCGTAGTAGTGGTTGCACAATTAATGTTTATTTTAAATGAATGAATTCCTGCTTAGGGAATATCTTTTAAGTGGTGGTAATCCTATTTTGTTTTGTTTTGTTTTTTTTATAATAATGTAAACCTATGTGTAGGGCATATAAAACTGGCATTCTTGAGTTTGCCAACAGCTAATGACACCATTCAGAATGCATGTAAAATATGTAAAAAACAATAGAAAAGTAAATAGTAAGTATATGGGAATGGAAGGACAAATTAAACTAAATAAACTTGAACACTCTTAGTATGTTTACTTTTTAATAGAATAGAATTATAAAATTAATACTCAATACAAAGAAAGCTAAAATCGAATTTTCATCAAAATGGTTAATACTGTTTTAGGAAAATTAAAAGATATATGAATCATACCAAAGGTAACGACGGCATTATATTAAATTGGAGGTGGTGTTATGCTTGGTGCCATGAGTTATGTTAAATATTGTTTTATTTAAATTATATTAATTACCTGGAAGAAGGAGTGTAAGAAAATCCACAAGGAAAGCAAAATCTGGATAACTGAAAAAGAGCTAGAGTGATGAGGCATGCCTAGGTAGATAAACAAAATGAAATTTCCTTTGAAAAATTAATTCCCTTGAGGGGAAAATGGAACAGATTATGTGCATTAAAAGTTTATTTCTAATTTGGCAATCTCAGTGAAAATTGAGTATCCAGTTAACAGCCTATCCTTAATGTTGTGATCCTTTATATCTACTCAAGATATCAATAAACCAAAATCTCTTCATAATATGTAAAACCTAGATATATGATTTTATAGGACATAGACACCCATTTGTTCAGAGAAGAAATTGTTTAAGATTAAGAGAAATTCTAAAACAGGAAACTTGTCACTTTGTGAAAAAGCTATAGCTCTAGAAAATGATTTTAGTAGTGTCCCAAATCACTAATTGGAAAAGTATTTTCATTTTTTCTTTAAAAGTACTTTAAGGAGAAAAGATTGTAATAGGTTTCTCCAACTATCAGTAAAGTCCACCCTGAATATTAAATTAACGAACTGCTACCTAAAAATTACTTCTCAAGTCTTCTGGAAGTTTCTCCTCCTAAAAAAAAAAGAGTAAAAAAAAAAGTTGTTAACTGTCCATCACTTTATCATTAAATTAAAATACTATATTTTATTTGTGGAGAGTGCTTTCTATCCACGACATCCCTAGATAAGAATAATAGACTTCATAAAGATAAGGTTGATAGACTTGATTATAGAAACATAATAAAATAAAATTTCTGTAGGGAAACAGCAAAAAAGGAGGTAAAAGGAGGAAAAATCAAACAAGGTGGAAAGACAGGTGACATATCAGGGAAAGTATTTACCAACTACATGAGAGATAAAATATAAATTAATAAGAGATGACTATTCCAACATAAAAATAGGTAAGAATATAAACAGGAAATTTACACACACAAAAATAGGATTGGGTGACATATAAAGTATTAATAATAGTACTGTGTACTGGGTATAGTTGTCAGCACTTTACAGATATTAACTCCTAATGATCTGAGGTGGAGCTGAGGTGATAAAGCTAGCGCTGGGAAGCGGCTGCAAATACAGGTGAAGCTTCGCTTGCTTGCTGCCGCTCACCTCCTGCTGTGAGGCCCGGTTCCTAACAGGCCACAGACTGATACTGGTCCATGGCCTTGGGATTGGGGACCCCTGACCTACATGAAATAACCCTAACTGCCTTGGTTTTCATGGATCTTCTTTTCCTTTCCTTGTCAGGTTTTCATCATTGCTGATTTAATCGGCATGCCTATCTCTACCACTAGTTTTCCCTTTCCTAATCTATTAGCTTAAAATACAAAAGCCAAATTTATTG
>NW_011889043.1:544147-609344 GCF_000151845.1 Pteropus vampyrus
AACTATATCAGCGTAAAAGGCAAATGGTGACCTTATTTTCAACTACAAAAAGTGTTATTTTAGTTTTAATTTTTATGAAATGCATCCGAATATCTGGGGTCTACTGAAATGGTATGCTGTAATTTTTGGTCACTTTTGCTGTTTGATGTAGTAAGAAGGGTAAGGGGAGCTGATATGACTTTTTTGAAGTGTGAAACCAAAGCTGGAGTGATTTTCAAGGTCAGTTCAGTTCATTATATGATGCCTTATACCTTTATACCTTAAATGCTTGATTACTTATAGCTCGATAATGTTGTTGTTCTCTGACTTGTCATTTTTAAGGTATGGTTTACATAAAATTTAAATATAGTATTAGAGCAAATAAAGTAGATATTTAAATTTAATGATTGTCCTATTACACACATCTGTAAAAGTAAACTTAGTTCATAAATTGTTTATATGATTGTTGAAGATCTAATTTCTGTATATAAAGAAGCCCTAGATTAATTTTGTAAATTGAGAAAACACGTTATACCTTGGTGAATTTATTACCTAATCTGAAAATGAAATGATCATCCTTTCAAATCATACATGAAGCTATTTTAACAGTGGGAAATTTATATTGCTGCTTAAAATGTTCGGAAATATTAAAAATGGTTGTAAAATATATACCATTTTGGAATAACATGAACATTCTCATACATATCATAATAAGTTACTTTTTATAATCATAAGTAGTATTGTCTAGTTTTTGAATTTCATGTGTATCCACATTTTTAAGATATGCAGTATCTATTACTACATTATCTTTAGAGTATTTCCTTATTACTGTAGCATATAAAATAAATGAGTGGTTTAAATTTTACAGGCCACAGTAGCTAAAGTACCTTGCAGTGCCTGGAAAATAAAATTTCATATAAAATAGACTACATGTTTTTTTTAAAAGGCCATTCTTAGTTTTCCTTTTGCAGGAATTACAGTTGATGAGAAAAAGTAGTCTACCAAATTAAATCAGGTGTTAGGAAGTTAAAAGTTCAATTTATCATAGTGTCGAGGCTAGATATTTAACTCATTTTACCATAATAAAAATACTGTCTTATTCCCCATGTGATTTTGTGCTATTTTGGAAATTTAAATTAGTGGATATTTGTTAATGGGTGTTTAGAGATTTGTAGATGATGTTTCATTTACTACTTTGTTCATAAATTCAAAATTAAGGTAACAATTTAAAGTGCTTATGTAGATATTTCCTGTTGAAGCCATCTTCTTTAAAATGACTTAAAAAAAATTGTGTTCCTTTATAGAATTTGGCCTAAAGACCACTATTACCATTTAGATACGATATCTAAAGTAGAAAATTAAGCTTGTATTATGAACAATTAGATTCAGTTTTTTAAAAAAAGTTATGTCAGCTATGATAAGTTAATGTGTAATTTTTCAAACTAAGTATTTTGCTTGATAGTATCACAAGATAATATGGCTTGTTACTTTCTATTACATGTGAATTCATTTATAAGCAAATTAAGATGTAAAAAATAGGATAGTTATAAAGTTCATGGTCATTAATATTAATTACACTGACTTAGAATATATACTATCATTACTTAAGCTATTGTTGCTGCCACATTAAGATTTATTTTAAAAATTAACTATTATTTAAGTTGATAACATTTTATTAACTTCTGTAAATTGGAAATTTTGAATAGAATTTTTTTTACTTAATTTAGAGTAAAAATATATTTTAGAAATTTATCAAATACTGTAGTTAAAATTTTAAATACTACCTGCCTCTCATTTTGGATTACAAGTTGGTGTTCTTGTATGAATATGGTTAACTAGATTTCAATAAGTAAGTTAAAAAAGTGTTCTGTCCTCTAATTTGAGAAGGGTTGAGTTAAACAAAATTTTAACATGTTTCATATTGTAACATCACTTAAAAGCTGTCACTGTGTGAATCTTTTAAGAGGAGAGTAAAGTTAGACAATATTTCCCAAGCTTTATTTGTTCATGGAAACCTTTTTCTTTTCACTGCATTTATTAACATTTTTTGGAAGAGCATTCTTTTTTCTTTTGTGAAAGAAAACAGTTGTTACCACATTTGAAAAATAACAGTTCGGTTATATTTACATGGTTAATTAAAGGATAAATTTCTCCCCGTACATATAAGCAACTTTGCATTAGCTCATGTGTCTTTCTTTAACCCCAATGCTGCAGTTATATCTGGGTTTTTAAGTTGGCCACCAAAAGGGATGTTTGTTGTAGCTGTGTTCATATATAATCATGGTAGTCTATCCTCAGAATCAGGATCCTGAAAGATTCTGTCAAATAACTCATCTGAAATAGTCCAGGAAGACTGTGTAGGATAGCATCTTGCAAAAGGTGTGATGCTCTTAAAATTTATGTATTTATATATTCTACTGTTTTTGTAAGATAAAGTTTGAGTCTTTTCATGTTTTTACATGCTAACACGTACTATTCATGTGAGGAGAACTAAAGGTGATATTCCTCCAGTTGTGAAAATGCATCATTTAAAAATAATGTTTACTGACAGATTCCTAAAGTCAGGTTGTAAAATGACTATTTTACTCTGAGTAAACAGAAGTGGGGAGTATAAGAAATAATGCAGACTTTTTCAAAACTACAGACTACAGTTAATGTGACATAGACAAGAAAGATTTGGAGGGCTTCAGGGTAATTGGGAATCACTAATCTAATCTTAGAAAAATTAAGAAAATTTTGCTATATTGAATTTTCAGACCAGATGCTAGCTATTACAATTGTCAAATACAGCTCTATATCAAGTACTATTATCGAATATTACTTAAAAGTGATATTTAAGCAGTTAAAGATTTAGAACATTGGCTTGAGTTTAAAAAAAATACTTCATATTTGGTAAAGTACAAAATAAATATATATTGATCGTGGGTCCTTTAACATATACCAAATTACTGTATGTCTATACTTTTAGATAGGATTATAGTATTGAAATTATTTCTGACTCTCGGAGTTTTCTGAATGGAAATTATTACCAGTTAATGATTATTTTGTCAATCGTGTATACATAGAGCTTAAATAATACCTCAATATCAGTAATATAAAAACAAAAAAAATTTGTACATTTTTCTTCTTGAACTGTTTTGATCTAATGAACAAACCTTAGTACAACAAAAACCGAATAAACATATTACATTTCAAGGTACCTCTGTAGAATGCTAATAACCCCAAAGCCTTGAGTTCTTCTCTGGATCCTTGAGCTCTACAAGTAAAAAATCCCAGATTCAGCTCCCAAATATTCTCATAAGTAATTTCTAGAAAACTTGAGTTAATGTATCACCAAGAACAATTACTATATAAAGTATTGTTAAATTGGGCTTATTTTATAATTTGATAAAATTCAGATATCCTAACAGGTGCTAACTTTTATTATCTATGAGAAGCTACAGTCATCAATCAGCTAAAATTACTTCCATCACATACTTTCTTTGCCTATTTTAATTATACAGTGTATATTAGTTTGGAATATATTGCCTATTTTAGTTATGATAACCAGTATTAGTTTGGAATCCATCATGTATCTAAATGTTTTAGGCAAACTAAACTATTTAACAGAATAGAATGATGATGTTGGATATTTCTCTGCTAATACTCTAGTTTATAAGAGTTCTTCAGATGCTGCTTTAAATCTCTTTTGGATCTAGGTTATGTATAACAATTTTAGAAGTAAAATCATGAATAAAATAGTACAGATGGCATTCATCCAATGTAGTACCATTTACCTACCATGTTTTTAGGTTCTTCTTTTAATGCATCTAAAAGTGAATTTTGGTTTTTGTTTTTAGTAGCTGCTTCACACTCTTGGCTCATATTGAGCTTGCAGACAATTTAGCTCTTTTTTCCTGAACTCCTCACAAGCCAGGCTACTTTATCTAGTACTTGTGTGGTTCTACTGTTGACAGTTCAAGTTGGAAAAAAGGATATTAGAATAGGATGATGATCTCAGTTTTTAACCTGCTTTATTTAACTGCTGGTGGATATCTAAATAGAGATGTTATAAAGACACTGAGATACAGGTCTGGACAGAGGATAAAAAGTCAAATGTACAGAGAGATTTGTGATTTTAGGTAGTAATTAAAACTGTCAGAGTATTTTGTATGGAGATGAAGCAGCTGTGGAAGGTAGTATTGCTTTCTCATAGAAACTCAAGCAGAAGCTGTTCACGGTAGTGTCCTTAGCCCTTTCATTAGTACATGCTTTTCAATCTCACTGACATCTCAAAACCTTTAAGGGATAGTTTAGAGGATTAATGAAATAATCAGTTTTACATTTGTATTTTGTGAGTTATTCCTAAGATTTATTAGTTTATTAATTTCTAAAATTCACAATATTGCAAGAAAAACGGCATTGATTTTGAGTTTGGCATGCATTATTTTGGCAGTTTACAAAACATGTTTTGTCTGATTTATTGAAGCATATATTCTGTGTGAGCAGTGAATATAACTTGAACCACCTCCAGTTTAGGGGATTAATTAATGGGTAGTGGGAGATAAGGTAACAAATACCATCAAATTAGACACTTAATTTCTTTCATTTTAGGATGCACAAGAGATCGATAACATGTTGCAGTGGGGGCAATGAGCAGCTGGATACAGAGTGTGTAGCTGTTGCCTTTTCATTTTGTACTATTTTGCGCTATTCAGATTTTGAACCATGGAATGATTTTACTTTTGGAACAAATTTTCAAAAGTTTAAAATTTGAAAATTGCTTCATTTACTTTAAACATAAGATAGTATGATGTATTAGAAAGTATTGATGCTTGAAGTTAAAAGACATGATTTCAAATTCTGATTTCACTAGTTTCCTGGCCAGCTGGCCTTGGGTGAGTCATTTCACCTTTTCGAGTTGTAGTTTCCTATTTGAAAATGAAGATAATGATAGCTGCCTTGCTTATTACCCTGCTTACCTAATTGTGATTTCCTTCAGTAAACATATCTGGGAGGCATACACTCTGATAGGTGCTGATAGGAGACATATTTTCAGTCCTCAGGGCATCCACTTTCAAGTGTGGAAGTGGATAAAATTTTAACCTATTGTGATAAATTCTGTGATGGACATAAATATGCTGTGAAGATCCATAGCAAGGAAGAGCAATGGCACAGCTTGGGGAGTGGTAGGACAGGGGTTAGAGTGGTCCTTCTGGAAGACAAGGACACTGGAGTTAAGTTTTGAAGAATGAGTTTGATAGGAAAAAAGATGAGGAGAGAGAAGGCATTCCACTCAGAGCAGGCAACATTTCCAACCTCATCTCATTTTGTGTGTTTGTGCGTAGCACTTTTGTTTGTTTGTTTGTTTTGTTTTATTAAAACAGGATACTGTAGCAGATTCTTCCTTAGTTTTGCTCACCCTCAAAATCTTCACTATAATTATTAGTTGAGATTTGAGAATAGTGGAAAATCTCACTTGACTTTATAGTGACCACAAGAGAATTAATAGAGAAATGCCTAAAATTCACTGAATTTTAACTACATATATTTTACTGTATAGACCATAAGCACAAAATCCACCAATCTTGGTGTCAGTCTTCAGTTCTTCCTCACTAAGGAACTAGTGAGAATTCTTAATTGAGGTGGCTAAGCAATTAGCTTCTAATTTGCAGTCCTCTTGGATTTTTCCTAATGAATCCGCGCCCCTCCCCCCACCCCACCCGCCAACCCCCATCCTGGTATTTTTGTCCTAACATACTTTTGTAAAGGTATTTCTTCTGTGTGTCTGGGTCTCATTATTAAACTCTTAGTCTTCAAAAGCCTAAAATTCACTCCAAGTAGTCTTTTTACTCTGATTTCTGTAGAATGCTGTCTCCTGATATGTTTAGCAGAAAAACTTGTTGCCTACTTTACCTAAATCAAATAACTTCTTTTCCTTTCTTGACTACTTTTTTCCTCTTCACTGAGAAGATATAGATTTCAAATCCATTTGACAAGAGGTTACTGAGTTCCAAATTCTAAATGGGTACATTTCCCCTGGTACCATATTATTTCCTCTATAGCATCATTGAACATCTTACCCCCCCTACCCTCATGATCATTTATAGACATTAATATTTACTTAATGCCCACTTTCCTATAAGTTACAGTTTAAGGGCATTGATATGTTACTGTCTGTCTGTAACATATCAAAGTTTATTTGAGCCAAACTGACGACATATTCCAGGGAGTAAGATCTCAGATACTCTAGAGAATAACAGTTTTGCAGCTCCTTTTATGCATTTGAGATTACATAAGGAAGATTACTTGAAGGTGGGAGAAAGCAGGGTGGGGATTTGATTAAAGGAAGGTTAAGGTGATTTGCTTTCTTAAGGGTAGTTTTGCGTATCCAGGGGTATTACTTCTGACATCTCAAATGTGTGTTAACCTAGATAGATGCACAAGAACAGTGGACAGGGTTTTTTAAAAACCTCTCACTAAAGAAGGTACAGACCTGTGGTGTGACTGCCCACTATGACCTGCCCATTTAGGAATTTGTGACCAGATCACCCTATGAAGTTACTTACCATAGAACCCCATTTTTTTTTTTTTTTTGTCCACTGCTCCTCCTTTTGGTCATCAGTCAATCCTTTGACCAACTTTTTGATCAGATACTGTAGTCTCACAGCACTACGAAGTCTCATTCTTAGGAAGTCTCAGTATCAACATCATCTTATTGACCATTGGAGATGGGGAAATACTGTAACTATGGGATCTGAGTTGAGGCCAAATTATCCTCAGAAGGGAGCAGGTAAGTGGAAGGCACTCAGGTCTTATGGCTTTTGTTGTGGAAGAAAAAATAAACTGGATCATTGTGAACTATTATGATCCAAGTTTTGCCTTCTGTCCCATTTTTCTGTATTTAGCATTTACGTCTTATACATGAAAAGAATATTAACGTCTTATACATATTCAGTAATCGTAAACAATTGGACTATATAGAAAAACCCAAAGAACAAGGATAACTGCTATTATAACTAATATCATTAGCAGACAGATAAACATAATTAAACAAAATGGATTCTGAGTTCAGTATCAATCCATAGGTATACAGGCCTTGTCAATGTTTGGGATAGCTGTCTACTGTTGTCAGCTGCTTCTCATTCCAGAGGAGATATTTTACTATTTAATATTTAGCATCCAATATCCTGTATGTTATAGACATACTTTGTAAATTGAAAATACATAGATAGAAGGTAATATTATTTATTATGGAAATTAACCTCCAGTAAGCACCACGATTATTAAAAACAAGCAAAAAATTTTTAAGTTTTACACTACTTTAGTTTTTAGTGTGAAAGAGACTTCTGTACAACATTTACATGGACTATTTCTAAATACAGTGGAAACAAAATTGGATATTATGTAGCAAATTTCCTCTTTACTTTCTTCATGTTTATTTGTCTATAAGAAAAAGATGAGGTTTCTCAATTTCTAAGTGACATCAATTTAGAATGAATTAGCCCCAAATAAGTAAGCATTATTTTAGTACCTGCAAAATAATCTTCAGCTTCTAATGACTATCTCTTCAGATGCTTTCAGCTTCAAAGTAATAGAAAAACCATATGTGGCTTAAATTATGGGGATGTTTATCATCTCATACAGTAAGATATATGGAGGTAGGATGCTTTCAGAGTTGGTTAATTCAGTGTTTAATACCATTATCAAAGATTCATGTTCTCTGACATCCCAAAGTGACCTGTCCTTTTAGGCGGGATATCCTCAAGATCCCAAGGCACCTGCCACAAGTGGCTGGTGTCACAGGTGACAATACCCAGGGGAGAAAAGAATTATACCTGCTTATGTCACATGTAGGAAGAATGACAACCTTCTCAGAAGCCCCCAGCAGATGGCCCTTTTCTAGCTTTGGCCAGAATTGGATCACTTAACACATGCCTAAACTATCATTTGGCAAAGGGAGTAAGATCATTATAATTGACTTCTTTTTTTAAAAGGACATGCCTTCCTGAATAATCATAATCAAAATTAGATCCTCTTGGCAAGTAAGAAGTGGCTGTTGCGTAGGTAACTAATAATGCCTGCTGCAATTGATTGTATTTTAACGTTTTTTGTGTGTTCAAATGTTTGAGAATTACTTTAAAAAATAAAAAGTGTATCAATAGTGGCTAAGAGTGTAAACTTTGGAATAAAAGAGTTCTTTGGCTCTGAGAACTTGGACGAGCTCCATGAATTTAAATTTAGTTATTACTAAAATGGGACTCATAGTTTAGAATATTTTATAGGGTTGTTTTGAGGATTGAATGGCAATGTATGTATTATGCTTTGATGTCGTATTTGGCCCATAGTAAGTGGTCAGTATGTGTTAACTGCTTTTATTATCATGTATTAATTTTAGCTTATCTTGAATGATTCAGGCTTTTGCCTAAATCTTTTACATATCATGTTTCATGGGATGCCAATGTTGTAACTATCTCTTGAGTTGTAACTATTGATTAAGCTTCACCACAATACTAGGACTTAAAACAGAGGGATTTATTACAGGGAATTGATTACTCGGGTGGTAGTATAATTTTTATGAAATGCTAAAGTTTCATTGGCTGACCAGGATCATCTCAAATTTTTATTGGGAAAAAAATTTGTAGACATACCTTAGCTTTTAACCAAACCGTAGAAATAAATTGAATATTTCAGACAAGTGGAGAAAGATGTATTTTTTGCTCATAGGTCTATTCAAAAAGTTGAAAAAGAATTAATAGATTATAATTATATTTTATTTTAAATATACTATGTAGAATAGGATAACATTTCTTTCTCGGTGGATCCTATGCCGTGCAAAAGAAATTATTCTTATAAGTCCAGGTTAAATGCATTTTCTTTTTCATCAACTGCTTCATGCTACAATCATAACTTTGTGTAGGGGGTGTTTTTCCTGGAGTTTCTAATTGTCTTTCATTTTTATTACTGAGATAAAAGAAATAAATGACTTCCGTTCTACCTTTCTGCTCATTGTATCTGTTCTTTAGAATCTATTCCATTCTCTTCTTAAAGACTCCACACTAAGATTCTCATTTAGACTGATTATTTTCCAGTTTTACAGCACAGTTTTAATCCATGGATTTCTTTTTTCTTCATTAGAGGGTTGCATTATATTAACTGGTTTCTTTTTTTGATTTTCATCTTCAGTTTGTTGGAGTACATTCTTAAATAAATTCCTCAGGAAGGGGAAATAGTAGATAAACTTTTTGAATTTTTGTATAACTAAAAAAAATTCCCATGGCTCATGACTTCTTTCATCAGTTATCCACATGAATTACTGCCTTTTTCAGATCTGAACTCTATCCTTTAACATATCCCTTCTCAAAGAGGCTTTAAAATGCAAATCCCCGTAATACCAATCTTTCTTCACTGCTTTTTTATAGTACTTTACCACAATCTCACATGTTGTATATTTTGCTTGTTTATTGTCTTTATTTCCTCATTAATAAATGTCATTAAGCAGAGAGACTTTTTTAATTTTGTTTATTGCTATATCCTTGGAAAAATAAAATCATGTCTGGCACCTAGTGAGTGAGCTAGTGAATTTTACCATCACTATTATAGTTACAAATCCAGTTTATAAATAATTTTCTCTCAGAACTTTTTAAGGGATTGCTCTGTCATCTTCAGTATCTAGTGTTATTAACATGAACTATATCAATCTGATTTGTTTTCCTTTTATAGGCAACCTATTTCTTTTTGAAAGCTTCAGTCTTCTTGGATCTTGGAAATTCTCAACAATACACATAGTTATGGGATTTTTTTCACTGATTCTTGTTGGCACTCAGAAAGCCCTTTTCATTTAAGATTGTTGTTTTTATTCCAGCTCTGGAAAATTTAATTTAAAATAAAAATTTTCCCCTGCTTTTTTTTTTTCCCAACTATCTACAACTCCTATTGGTTATCAGATTTACCTTCTTTTCCCTTGATATTCCATTTTCCTTATTTTTCTCTTTTTAATTTTATATCTGTTTAAATATTGATATTCTTATTAATATTTAAACAGTGAAATCTGACATAGTATTTCCTTTGTCTAAAATGAAATACCAGGTAGTGAGCTAAAATAGGGTAGATTGTTTTACTATTTGTATTTCGTACATTACTAATAATAATGTAAAGGTGGTTTATCACATCAGTAGTAAAAAGAGGTATTTATCAGTAAATGATCATTGGTTTACTGGAAAAGAATTCACTCTAATTTCTCATCAGGCATTATATATTTTAAATATTCTTTAATAAAATGTTACACATCCACAAAATTTATAAGTAGAGATGTTCAACACAGTATTATTTATAATATGGTGATGGCCTGAATGTCTGATAAGATAATACATTAATAAGCTTTCATATTGATACTATAAAATATAGCCTCTAACAGCTATATTTTCAAAGAACATTTAATGACATTGGAAACGATACATTATCTTTATTACTTATTTATATACATAAAAATATAAATTTTTACATATACATGTTTAGAGAAAAAGACTAGTGGAAAATATTCAATGTTAATAAGGTCTGTATCGCTTATATGAAACTCTTGGGCACATCCGTATTTCTGAATTCCAGATTTTTTAGATTTTGGAACAGTAATGTATGCATTTATATAATAGCATCTAGAGAAGTACTATGTAGTCAAGCTCTAATATTTCTGCAGTGGAACTGACTATTCATATTTAGTAAGATGCATAAAGTCGGTAGTTTCATATCATTTGAGGTCACATTTTGCTGCTAAATGAGTTTGGGCCAAACTTAAATTTTTCTGTTTTTTTACTTTTTTGGATTCCAGAATTATGTGCATTTTGATCAGTGAGATTATGAATGATTTTTAAAATTTTGTTCTTTACAATTTTCATATATTCCTATATTTATAGAAACATACATGTTACAGAAAAAGTATTTTAGTAACATTTTAAAACTGTATATACTCGAGTTAAATTTTCTTATTAAATCTTAGCCTTCCCTAAAGAAGGGAAGAAGAGCCAAATTCACCCAAAGATATTCATTCATTAATTTAGCAAATACTTATCCAGTAATTACTATTTTAATAAATACAACCTGAAAAATTATCAGGGAAATTAGTATTTCAAATGATGATATAATACCATTTCACACTCTTCTTATTGTCAGAAATGTAATGATTTTGACAATTCCAGTTGTTCACCATGATGCCAAGAAGAAACAGGAAATTTCATATATAGCAGGTTTGGTATCAATTGGTATAACCACTTTGGAAAATAATTTGATAATATCTAGTGAAGCTGAAATTGTGTATATACTCTATAAAACCTATTTTGCATCATATGACTTGTCAATACATTGATTTTATACTGTTTGAGAGTGGAACTACTTTCTCTTACCACATATTACCTTATCATTTTATTCACTAATTTTAAATACTGGCATTACTGGGTGCTAACTGATTTTTTGGGAGTGAGGGGTCAGTACATTTGCTGTTCACTAACTTCCTTCCTGAACCTTTTCACAAAATATGGCATTTTTAAACAAAAACTACTTTTGTTTTTATATTCCAATAAGCCATGCAAATATTCAGCACCTTTTTTTGTCAGATGTGATATGTATATAGCTAGGTGTCTCTTCAATTTTGCTGGAGTCATTGCCGGTATTTTCTATAGGTAAGTACAGCCGCATAGGATGGCTTGGACTACCAACTAGAGTTGACTGTGGGCCTAGGCATAGAATCCGATCTCTTTTCATTTTATATTTCTCAAAAATCACAATTTCTTATATGTTAAGTTTTGCAAATCTCTTTTGTTCCACTTCAGAATTGTTTTATATATCTCTCTAAATTGACAATGTTAAAAGGCAGTAGTGAAATTTTTAGACTCAACTTTGTATTCATTCAACATACGTTGAGTGCCTTCTATATATCAATAATACAATAGGCATACTACCTAATCCTGTCTTCTAGAAACTTAAGACCTAGCAAGTAAACTGGCTTCACTGTAGTGTGTTAAATGCTAAGATAGTGAAGTAGGGGTTGGATAGAGTTAAGTAGAAGTCTTGCAAGTCAAAGGTCAGCAACACTTTTTTGTAAAAGACCAGATAATATATATTTTAGGCTTTGTAGTTCCATCACATCTACCTATCTCTGCTGTCATTGCATGAAAGGAGCCATGGATGATACATAAATGAATTACTATGGTTGTGTTCCAACAAAAATTTATTTATGGACACTGAAATTTGAATTCCATATAATTTTTACTTGTCACAAAATATTTTTAAATTTTTTTAATCATTTAAACATATGAAAACTTTTCATAGCTCTCAGAGCATACAACAACACATGGCTCATCAAATTTGGCTCAGTGGCCATAGTTTGCCAACCCTTGTTCTAAGTCTTTAAATTACAGGATGTTATTGAATGTGCTTCTTTCTGACAGCCTGTTCAATCCTAGCTATTTTAACGTTCTAGGGGAATTTAGTAACCTACCAGATTTAGGAAGATTGAAAGTTTCATGCTAATCCCAGTGGTTTCTGAGCATTCCTGATATTATGAATAATAATTGCAATTCTGTAAAGATAATTTAAAAAGCAGTATTGAAACTGATGCATTGATGATGTGCGAGTTACTCCAGCACACAGATTACAAACTTAGTTGTTTACAGGGGTCGAGTATAAGGCCTGAGTATTTGGGAAACAGGGAGTTGTGTGAATTAGGGCAATGCAAATAACACATGCCTCCTCTAAAACAGTCATCAGTCATTACTTAGCTCCATCCAGTAGTGAGAATGCAGCTCCAGTGTTCTCTGATGAAAACATCCAAGAGAAGCCAGAAATCCAGACTTATATGTTAAATCTTCCAGTTGTTTAATCTAGTAATAAATCTGGTTTTGTTTTTTGTTATTTCTTTTTAACATTGTGAATCAAATAACACTATCTTTAGGTCTTATTTAAAGCAGTCTGGCAACTTGCCGTGTCTGTCCAAGGAAGTTTCTTTTACTACTTAAAAGGAACTTTTAAAGAAATATTTATAGTGATAATACGTTAATGATTTTATTTTGAAATATTAAATCTGGGAGGATAAATATTTTTGTCTTAATACTAAAAATTATTGTTAAAGTAGTTTTAATTTGTAAGTCAAATGAAGATTTTTATATGTAACGTTCACATGTTTCACTTAGTTCAGGTTTAAATATATCCAATCCTGGAAGCTTTCCCTGGAAGCTGACTTTGTAGTCACAAGCTTTTTTTTCCTTTTTGTTAACAACTTTATTGAGATACAATTCACATACCATACAGATCACTCATTTAAAATCTACAATTCATTTGTTTTTAGTGTATTTACGAAGTTGTGCAACTATCACAATCAGTTTTAAAACATTTTTTATCATCCCCAAAAGAAACCTCAAACACTTTAGCTATTACCCTTCCATTTCCCACATCCTCCCCAGTGCTAGGCAACCACTAATCTACTTTCTATCTATAGATTTGCCTACTCTGGATATATCCTGTAAATAGAATCATACAATATGTGACATTTTATTTCTGGCCACTTTCACTTAGCATAATGTTTTCAAGGTTCATTCATGTTGTACCATAAATCAGTACTTCATTTCTTTCTATTGTCAAATATTATTTAATTGTATAGATATACTATATTTTGTTTTCCGTTGATCAGCTCATGGGCTTTTGAGTTTCCACATTTTACCTTGCATATGCACAATGCTGCTGTGAACATTCTTGTACAAGTTTTCATATGGACATATGTTTTCATTTCTCTTGGGAATATACTTAGGAAGGAATTACTGAGATATATCATTAAGTCTATATTTAACTTTTTGAGGAATGGCTGAACTTCCATAGCAGCTGCACCAATTACATTCCCACCGGTAGAGTTTGATGGTTTCACTTCATCCATATTCTTGTCAAACAACACTTTTTATTATCTGATTTTTTTTTTTTTATTACAGATATTCTAATGGATGTGAAGTGGTATCTCACTGTGGTTTTGATTTGCATTTCCCTGATGACTGATGATGTTGAGCATCTCTTCATGTGTCTATTGGCATTTATATTTCTTTGGAGAAATGTCTATGCAAGTCCTTTGCCCATTGTTTAAATTGGGTTCTTTTTATTATGGAGTTATAAGAGTTCTTTATATATTCTGGATATATGATTTGCAAATATTTTTCCCATTCTGTAGTTCTCTTTTCACTTTCCTGATAGTGATTTTTGAAGCAGAAAAGTTTTTAATTTTGATGAAGGCCAACTTATTTATTTTTTCTTCTATTTCCTATGCTTTTGGTGTCATAGCTAAAAGATAATTGCCTAATCCAAGGTCACCAAGGTTCGCCAAATCCAAGGTCATCAATATTTACCTCTGTGTTTTCTTCCAAGAGTTTTATAATTTTAGCTTTTTAATCTTTGATCCAGTTTGAGTTAATTTTTATATATGGTATAAGTGGGGGGTGGGTGGAAATTACAGACTTTTAACCTCAAAAATCAAGCCAAACATAAAATGTCTGAAAATGCTAATAAATAAATACATAAGTGGCGGGAGATACATGAAACAAGAACACTAAAATATTAATTGTTATGGCTGGGTGATGAGTACATGAGATTTGTTATACTATTTTCTCTACATTTTTATTTTAAAATATTGATAATATTTTTCTAAATATCAATTTGTTATAGCTTCTTAATACCAT
Organism: Pteropus vampyrus; assembly: GCF_000151845.1. Taxonomy (NCBI): domain Eukaryota; kingdom Metazoa; phylum Chordata; class Mammalia; order Chiroptera; family Pteropodidae; genus Pteropus; species Pteropus vampyrus. Next base: position 558,817 of record NW_011889043.1, read on the forward strand.
TAATTGTATTTGCTTATCATTTGTAATCCTCAGCATGGCTTGGTGTTGGATTGTTAGTTATTAGATGGCCATAAGTACAGATTGGTTATAAATTATGAAAATCTCATTTACAATAAGAAAAATGTTAAAATTAAGATAAATTAAGCTGAAACTTTTTATCCCAAAGTCTTTAAATTCTTGATTTACCCAAAACTTTTATTTTATTTAGAAATTTATGAATAATATGTTTAGCTGTACAAATTTGTATAAAGTTTACAAATTTCTACAGTGTATTTCTCAAACTTGTATTAAGGGGCAGCTGTTCTGGAAAATACTGAAAGGGAAAAAGTTATTTTTTGCCTCAAGTAAGCTTGCAGTTGAACAAAGTTATACTGATTTCCTTACTCTAAAAGACTTCTCAGGACTTTTTAATATACACATATATATCATAAATCTTTAAGATTTGGCAAGCCGTGTTTTTAAAGCTTATTTGACCACTAGTGTACCATGGAATAGTTTGGAAAACACTAGACTACATAGTTTTAAGTCACATTGTGTCATATGTGTACAGTTAGGTAGTAAAGTTATCATTTGATTATTATTACCCAGTGATCGTCATTTCTTAAAATTTCTTCTCATGTCCTTTTCTATTGCTTTTACTTTTTTATTTTCCTCTTATATATTTGTTTTTCTTACTACTAAAAGTTACCAGATTTTGAGTTGCTGTTTCTCTGTGGGTTTGTAAGACTAATGGAAAATATTTACAATTAATTATGCCTTTAAAATATAATAAATCATGACTTTTTATTTGTACTTATTTTAACATAACATTTGTAAGACTTGCAAAGGAGAGCAGTGTTTAGAGAATTTAAACTATTAGATGTATTTAGGTATCTTTCTAATTGAATTTTGCTTTATTCTAGAAAATATTTTAAATCTAACTAAAGGAATAACCAACAGACTTTAAAATCATTTAGAATTGTGCCATTCAGAGATAATCATTAGCATATAACTTTTTTGATAAAAGTAATATTTATACATAAGGGAAAACGCCTCAGACTTAATTTAAAGAAAGGCAGAAAATGAAAGCTTCCCTATTTACCTCCCAGGTAACCCCACAACCCCAAATCATTAGGGCTTTTCTCCTCAGGTAACCACAAATAGTAGTTTACCAGGTATCCTTTGTTATTTGTGTTTTGAGTATCCTTTGTCTGTTTATATTCATGGCAACATAAAATTTATACCTATTTTGCACTTTATTTTTTTTTTTCACTTTGAGATAGTTTAGGATGAGTGTTCGAAGATGACATTCTACTGTAAAAACTGTTAACATTTTGTTATATGTCCTGTGTCGGTAACACAAGATCATGAGGGACAGGTTGAGCCTTTCGTGCATACCTCAAAATTCCAACTGGAACATTTTAGCATTTTAATGTTTAGTATGTAGTTTATGTGGCAATTTAAATCCAGACTTAAAATTTGACTTAAAAGCCTTCCAGGTAGATTTTTTTTAGATATCCAAAATTATACTAAGTCCTATTAGACTATGAAAATTAATCATGTTTTGAAATCCACTTAAGAATCTTCATTGCAAATGATTAGACAAAAGCCATGCTCTAATCCGACTTTTAAATTCCATTCTAGCAATATTATGTCTAGAAGTAAGCAAGCCAGATGGAGAAAGTTGTTTTTAATATGTATGGACTATGAGAACTTTTTCTTCTTTTTAGATAATGTGTGTAAAGAATGTTAGTGTTTTCCTGGACTATACTTTTATATTAAAATTTTTATTAACCGGAATTAGAGAAGATTGAACTGTTATGGTTAATTGAATTTTTGTTATCTGAGGAATAATCAGTAGAACTTTGTATTTCTCTATTCCTTATTGTTGAAAATCTTCCTGATCTTCATCAATACCTTTTCCTGCTTTAGTGAATAAATATTTGTTTATTTCCACTACTTTTCCATGCAAGAACCATGTGTAAATTATCTATCCCAGTCCATCACACAAGGAAGGTCAGGCATAAAATTACATGTACAATGAATACTTGTCAAACAATTCAGTTGTTGAAAATCTAACCTTTTTTTATTTTGGATTTGGCATATAATATACTGATTTTTTTACCAGTAAGCTGGACTTTTGCCATTATGTTGTTTCAAGTACATGTGTAAAAGTTTGGAAAACGTGTCAAAAACAAAGAAAAGCAAGACAAATGTTAGTATGTAATAATTTTGAGTGTTGTTTTTACATTTTAAATACAGTTACAATGAAATGTTTTTAATTAAAAATTTAAGAATTGCATGCTTTGATAGATTATACTTGCTTTAAGCAGGTATAAGACTTAAGAGCATGAGAATCATACTTACATTAATGGCTAAAGTATTTTTCTTCTTTTCCCCCTCCTCCCCATCTAGTACATATACTTCGGTATTTTAAGTGTGTTTTATATTTACATAGTTTGTTTCTCATGATCTGTTTGCTAGAAAGAAAGTTAATTCTCTGAAACATTTTTGGTTTATTGATAGGTTGGCCAAAGAAAAAATGATGTATGAAAAAGAAGCAAAACAACAAGAAGAAAAGATTGAAAAAATGAAAGCTGAAGATGGTGAAAATTATGCCATTAAAAAGCAGGTAAAATTATATCTTAAATAATAATAGCTGGCATTTACAGAATACTTTAATAACTAATATATTAACAGCCCTCTGAGAAGGTCCTATCATTTACTTCTTTACTATTAAAACCTTTATTTAAAAATGAGGAAATTGAAACATAGATTAAATAACTTGCCCAGGGTCACACAACTGCTAAATGGCATAGCTGGGATTTGAACATGGGCATTCTGGCTCTGAAGTTTGTAGCCTTAACCATTAAACTATACTGCCTCTCCAATTTTGAGTATTAAATGTAAAAATGACCTAATCTCATATTTAATATGTATTTAAATTCACAATATTTTCCCAAAACTGATGTGATGACCACCAAAATAAATATATAACTATATATAATCAGTAGCTACTTCTGATTATATATATAATCATTTATATATAACTATATATAAATAATCAGTAGCTACTTCTGATTATCTTTATGATAAATTTCTGTGTTCTTAGCATTGCAAACAAGGCTTTTCTTGATTTTGGTACCTGCTTATCTCTCCAACCTCATCTCTTGCCAGTCCCTACCTGGACCTCTTAGGTTCTGCCTTTTAGTTTTCTGAACATGTCCTTTCTCCTTTGCTTCTGAGATATTGCACATGTCTGGGATGCTCTTCCTACTTCTCCTGTGTACCCTCTTCTTATTAATTCCTATTTATCCTTTAAACCTCCCCTACACTCCACCTCAGGGTTGAGTTAGGTGCCCCTCCTCTGTGTTCTCATAACACCTTATTTATTCCCAGTGTAGCATTTATTATTTACTCTTTGCTGACACTTGTTTCATAATTCCTTAAGAAAACAGAAGCTCAGGGGAACTTCCTCACATTCCCACCACAAAATCTATCAACCTACCTGCATCTGTACCTATAGTACCTTTCTTCCTATTATGTAGATTATGAGCTTTAGCCTTTGTTATAACCATTAATGACATTCTCACTTCTTTGTCTTCATTTTACATAACCCAAATAGCATTTGACACAAGTAACACTCTCTCCTTGAAACACTTTTTTATATTGGCATCTTTGATAGAAAAGCCTCCTGGTTTTCCTTCTGTTTCACTGCTGTTATTCTTCACTTTCCTTTGCTGAAACTCTCCTTCTCTCCTCTCCCCTGCCCCACACACCTGTCTACTGATTCCCCCTTCTGCGTGGGTAAACACACACACACACACACACACACACACACACACACACACACACACACACACACACACACACACTCTTTTTAAATCTGTAAGAGTTCTATCTACAGTTCCTCTCTAGGTAATCTCATACTCTCCTATAACTTCAAGTACCATCTTTATGCCCATTTATTTATTCACTCGGCAGATACTTCTTGAACTCCTGCTACTTGTCGAATACTGTTCCAGGTACTCTTTTAGTCATGGCATTAAAAACAACAGAACAAACAAAAATCCTCCAAATCCCTGCTTACTTGGCATTCATTCTAGTACTAGAATCTCCCACATTTATATCTCTAGGACTGACCACTCCTGGTTATGTATATTCAACTAATCACCTGCTTCACATATCCTCTTGGGTTCCAAAATAAAAATCTTGGTCTTCCCTCAACCCAACCCACTCCCCTAAAACAAAAAGCTATTCCTTCTCTTGTTTTCCTCCTCTCAGTAAATGGTTACTTCCACTCATCCAGATACCCAAACCAAAAATTTAGTGAGTCTCTTCTTGATACTTCTCTTTCTAATAATCACATCTAATATCACCAAGACCTGTTTCTTATTCTATTTTTTACCTCTACTGTCACTATCCTAGTCTAGTTCCCTATCATCTCTTGCTTGTACTATTGCAAAAGCCTCCTAACTAACATGCCTCTTTGTGTCTTGACACCATCCATTGCTTCCCCATCACAACAGCCAGGTTGATTTCTTTAAAATGTACATTGGATCACTTGCTCCTTTACTTAAAATCCAATGTCCAGAGCAAGCTTATACAGATATATCTCATGGCTTATTTTTTAAATCAGTTTTATGAACTCTTACTGGTTTTCATCATGTAACTTATGTTACAAATGGTAATAGTGCACACTTAATTCAATTTTAATTTTGCAAATTAATTAAAGTGAATTTTTCTGTAGGTAGTTGCTTTCTGCAGTGCAAAAGGAATACAGTGGCACTTGGAACATCATCTTCCCCTGGCTATCCAGGAAGAGAACCTTCTTTTCTTGAGCTTCTAGGAGAGCCTGCTTTCTGCTATATGTAGTATATCAGAGAACATTTTTGTGTCAGATATTCATAAATTAAGGGAGGATTTGTGAACAGATAGTAAATATAGTGTGTCCCCCAATATGATGACCTTTATGAACTAACTGCTCTTTATAAGAAATTACATGTGGATTTTAACTTTTTGATTCTTAAAATTATGATGGTTAAATGCTTTTTCAGTATATACTCCCATAAATATATCACGTTTTATACCTCTCTCATTTTAATGCATCTATTGTTTTCCCATATCTAGAGAGAAACATAACAATAGTATATAACTATTTCATTCACGTCCTTCTTGGACCCCCTCAGGCTTATTTTTCCAATTGTGTAGCTAGTGACATCATTTAGTATTTTTTTTTCTTTCCATCATCAATAATCTATTTTAAAATAGCCCTACGAATATAGACAATAATAATTTAATAACTATGTGTGGTGTCAGGTGGGTATTAGACTAATCAGGGGGATTGCTTTGTAAATTATATAAATGTCTAACTACTATGCTGTACACCTGAAACTAATGTAAAATAATACTGAATATCAACTGTAATTAAAAAATAAAAATTAATTTAAAATAGCCCTGTAGTTAGAATAGAAGTTGTAAGTTACATGCAGTGGGAAATAAATGTGTTCTCTTTCTAAATAAAAGTCTACAAATAATGTCACAGATTATCACAGAATCTGTTTTATTTATATTTACATATTGATCATCTTTCAATAAAATCACTATAGGTAAAGATTAACTCTATTGAATCCTAATTCTAATTGTTATTTAAAACTAGTAGCTATTTACTAGTTATATCATTGATTACATATTAAGATATAAAACAAAAATATTTGTTCAAAAGTTCTTTTTACACGCACTGATTTTAAATTCTTTTGACATAGTGGTCATGGTTTATAATATGATTTCTTAGATTCCTAGTCAACCAAGTACTCATATTCAAAAACCATCCCATATCTAATTACAGAACAATAAAATTTTTTCTTTGCTATTATCAACCTGTAATATATGTACTTGTCAATTACAATTTTGTTTCAGAGTCTTACAAAACCTTGTCTTTAGCCCAACCTACATGCTTTCTTCAATTTCCTTTTCCTAGCTTTAGCTTTACTATGGCCAGCCATTCATTTTTTTTTGTTATACTACAACGTGAGTGGCATTTCCCGAAGCACTGTGCTATTCCTGATTGCCTAGGACTTTAAAGTCGGTAGTGGTTTCTTGAAATTTACTGTGCCCCTTTTAGAAAATATCAGTGAAGCCAATTGCTGCATGTCACAGGTTCTCTACTCTTCTCCTTGTATGTTCTCCTCTTCTGAATTAAATGCTCTCCTCAGCTGCTTCTCACTACCTTGGCTCCTCTCTCACTTGGATCCATTTTGCTCTAGTTTTGCTGGATCTTCTGAACTGGCCCTGTTTTACAGCACACACTTATGATGCTGTCTGTCAGTCCCTACCAAACTTCTTGCCTGAAATTGCTTGTCCAGATTGACTTCTCCTGGACTATGCCTAATTTTGGTTCTTTTAAAACACATAACTAGGCAAAAGTTTCAGGACCCTAAGAGGCCAAAATACTAGTCATTCAAAGAGTTATTCTGCTATCTTTTTCTTTTCTGGCTTATTAATATTACACAACATTCAAATATTGCCCAAATTGCTTTTATCTCTGCTTATGAGATACCTCTTTTTTTCTTCACTCCCCTCATCTCTCAATTAGGGATGGATACAGATGATTTTGCCTTCAGCCAGTGAAAATATTCTGATCTTTTTTTTTTTTAACTTATCCTGGAGCAGAAATGATTGGCAATAATCACAATCAAACATATCTCTGTTGTTTCACCTAAGGCATGACTCATTTCTTATTTTTCAGAAGTAATGTTAAAAAGATAAACTGGTACAATTTTTCAACCAAGATTTCTTAAAAAAATCTTTGCAATTATTACATGTAATTGAAATGTGAAATTTGGCTTTTTGAGAAGGATGCACACAGTTTTTTTGTGATTTACTTGAAACATGAGTTAACATTCACAATATGATATTCTTAAAAATGAAGGGGAAATTTTTTTCATTAAATATGTGGAAAATAATAGTAGGCTTCAGTCTGAAAAGAGGATTTTAACCAGGGGTCTCTCATTGGGCTGATTCTGCAAGAAGTACCAGATTTTTTTTTTTCAATAATGAAAATATTATTTAAAATAACTTCCAGTCATGCAAGAAAATATTATTGTCTCAGTACATATACTCAGGTTTATAAATGGTATTCCATTTGTACATATGCTTTTTGTTTTTTATTATAAATTCAAGGGAATTTGCACAAAATGTTCATGGGGGTCTCATACACCCTTTACCATTCCTCCTGCAGTGTTAGCATCTTGCATAATTATATTACAATATCCAAACCATGAAACTGACATTGATACACCATAGAGCTTATTTATATTTCACTAATCATACATGTATTCGTTTGTGTGTGTGTGTGTATTTAGTTCTATCACATGTGTAGTATGAGTAAATACCACCACAATCAAGATGGAGAATTGTACTACCTCTTTATAGCCCGTTTTCTCCATCCCTAAATCCTAATTAATGCTCTTTCAAGAATGTTGTACAACATGGAATGGAATCATATAATATGTAGCCTTTTGAAATTGGCTTTTCCTACTTAGCTTAATTCCTTTGCGGTCCATCAAAATCATTGAATGTACCAATGGTTTGTTCCTTATTATTGCTGAGTAGTAGTCCATGGTATGGATGTACCACAGATAAACCATTAAAGGATTGTTTACAGGTTTGGGCTGTTATGTAAAAAGCTGCTGTGAATATTTGTGTTTTGTAAATACTTTCTATTAGTATGTAATTTGTCCTTTTATCCTCTTAACCAGGGTCTTTCACTGAGCAAGTTTTTAATTTGGAAAATCATCTAATTTACGACTAATACTACTTTCCTTTTTGTGACTCATACTTTTGATCTCAAATCTAAGGTCCCTTTGCCTAGTCTTAGGTCCTGAAGATTTTCTATTCTTTTCTAAAAGTTGTGTGGTTTTATATATTACACTTAAGGCTTTGATCAATTTTGAGTTAATTTTTGTATAAGGTATGAGGTTTAGTTAGAGGTTCCCTTTTTTTGCCTGTGGGTGCCCAGTTGCTTCAGCAACATTTGTTGAAAGGGTTATCCTTCCTCCATTGAATTGTTTTTGTACCTTTATCAAAAACCGGTTGGACATATTTATATGGATCTATTTTGCGTTCTGTCTTCTGGTTCATTAATCTGTATCAATCCTTAACAGTACCATACTGTCTTGATTAATGTAGCTATATAGTAAGCCTTAACAGTGGGTCCTCTCACTTTTTTTTTTTTTCCAAAATTGTTTTAGCTATTTGAGTTCTTTTACCTTTTCATAAAATTTTAAAAATAATCTTATCTGTGTCTTTAAAACACCTTGCTAAGATTTAGGTAGAAATTGTGTTAAACCTTTAGATCAATGTGAGGAGAATTGACGTCTTTACTACACTGCGCCTTCCAATCAATGAACATGGTAAATTCCAATTTATTTAGATATGGCTTTTTTCATCAGCATTTTGTAATTTTCAACATACAAATCCTACACGTTTTGTTAGATTTATAACAAAGTATTTCATTTTCTTTGAAGCTATTATGTATTGTTTTTAGTTTCAGTTTCCATATACAGTACTTATTTTTAGATATAGAAGTGCAATCAATTTTTTGTATGTTGATCTTATAACCTGTGACCTTGCTGAACTCAGTTATGAGTGTTAGGTATTTTTGTAGATTCTTTCTGACAATACAATGACTGTGTATGGGCAGTCTTGTCTATAGAGACAATCATGTCATTTGCAGATAGGGACAGTTTCATTTCTTTTCAGTCTGCATGTCTTTTATTTCTTTTTCTTGCTTTATTGCCTTTTGGTAGGATTTATAGTACTGTGTTGAGTAAGAGTAGTGAGAGTTGACATCCTTGTTCCAATATTAAGAAGATGGCATTCAGTTTTTTGCCATTGAGTATAATAGCCGTTGGATTTTTGTAGATGGTCTTTTCTAAGTTGACGAAGTGCTCCTTCTGTTTCTAGTTTGCTGAGTGTTTTTGGTCATAAAAGGGTGTAGGATTTTGTCAAATACTTTTTCTGTGTTATTTGATAAGATCATTTGAGTTTCCTTTGGCCTGTTGATATTGTGGATTACATGGATTGATTTTCAAGTACTGAACCAGGCTTGCATACCTTCTCAATCAATCGATCATGGTATTTCATTCTTTCTATACGTTGCTGGATTCAGTTTGCTAATATTTTGTTGAGAATTTTCGTATCTAAGTTTATGGGAAATAATAATCTTCAGTTTTCTTTTTTTATACTGTGTATGTCTGGTTTCAAGTTAATAATACTTGTCTTATAAAATGAATTGGGAAATGTTTCCTCCTCTTTTCTTGAAAGATTTGTGTAAAACTGGTGTTGATTCTTTAAATATTTGATAAAATTGTCCAGTGGAACCATCTGGGCCTATAGAGTTCTTTTTCAGGAACTTTCTAATTACTAATTCAATTTCTTTAATGATTATAGAACTATTCAGGTTATCAGGTGTATTTTAGTGGTTTGTAGTTTTTGAGGAATTGGTCCATTTATTCTAAGTTGTTGAATTCATGAGCATTATAAACAATATTATAAAATTCTTCATAGTATTTCTTTTTTCTTTTTTTAATAGTTGCAAGATCTTTATTGGTATCCTCCATTTTGTTACTGATATTGGTGATTTGTGCCTTCTCACTTTATCTTTGTCAGTCTTAAAAAGGTTTATCTTTTTTTCCACCCAAAAAACTCCAGCTCTTTTTCATTGATTTTTCTCTTGTTTTCCTGTTTTTAATTTCATTCATTTCTGATCTTATTGTTTCCTTCTTTCTGCTTGCTTCGAGTTTATTTTACTCCTCTTTTTCTAGATTCCTGAATTAAGAACTTAGATTTTTAATTTGGATCTTCTATCCTAAATGTAAGCATTTAGTACCATAAGTTTCCCTCTCAGTATTGCTTTAGCTGAACCCTGCAAAATTTGGTGCGTTATATTTTCATTTTCATTTATCTGTATATTTCTCTGTTTCCTTTGAGACTTGTTGACTCATGGGTTATTTAGAAATGTGCTGTTTAATTTCTCAGAGTTTAAAGATTTTCCTGTTGTCCTTCACTTATTTTTGTTTTGTTTTTGTTGTTGTTTTTAGACCTAGTATATTGTGTACTGATGCGAATGTTTCACATATTTGTATTTTCTTTTGTTAGGTAGAGTATTCTATAAATGTTAATTAGATCTTGTTGGTTGCTGGTGCTGATTTTTTTTCTGGTATTTCTGTCAGTTGCTAAGAAGGGGATATTGAAATTCCAAAATATATTTGTGGATTTGTCTGTCTCTCTTTTTAGCTTTATCATGTTTTGTTTTATGTATTTTAAAGCTGTCCAATTATCCAATATTAATAGTGCCACTCCTTATTTTCATGTTTGCATGATATATCTTTTTCCATAGTTTCATTTTTAATCTGTCTATTTTATTATGTTTGAGGTGAGTTTCTTGTAGACAGCAAAAATTTGGGTCCTATCTGTGAATGTCTGTCTTAGCTGGTGAATTTAGACCATTTCTATTTAAAGTAATTACTGCTATATTAGGGTTTAAGGGCCCAGATTATTTTTGACTCATGGGATTCTTCTTACATCCTTAACCATTCAGCAATAACCACAAACACAAGTCAAATGAATTTTTTCTTCTGTCTGTCTGTCTGTCTACCTAACCTACTCACCCTACCTAACCTACATAACCTACCTAACCTGCCTAACCTACTAACCTATCTACCTACCTATCTATTCTATCTAAAGGGTTTCTCAAAAGTGAGCATTTCAAGAAGCCCATGTGGAAGCTGCAAGGCTTCTTAAGACTTAGCCTCATCATAAATCCCAGAATCTCACCTGTTCTACATTTCAGTGGTCACACAGGGCCAACCCAAATTTAATATGGGAAGTGACTGCACAAGAGCAGGAATTCCAGGAGGGTGAAGATCATTGGGGGTCATCTTGGTGATTGGCTGCCACTACCACTAATTCATATGCTAGATTTGAAATCAGAGAGTCACAGGCTGTGACTCAGACCCTGTCAACTAGCTAAGCACTTTGGAGCTCAACTTTCTCATTTGCAAATTGAGACTAGACTAAATGACTGCTTATATCCCTTCTGACTCTGTGATTCTCCACCTGTCTCTCAGTCAGAGTATCTCTATTGAGGTATAGTTGACAGTTTAAAATTGTGTATATTTAAGGTGTCCAACCTGATGATTTAATATATGTAAACATTGCAAAATATTCACCAAACTACTTAACATATTCATCACCTCACATAAGTTGCCATTTTCTTCCTTTCTCAAGTGGATTTCTTGACATGTTTATTAGCACATGACTGTTTTACCACCATGTAAAAGGAAAGACTTAACCATTGTTCCCATAACCTCTGAACTTCTGTAGATCTCAGTTTGGCGAACTAATGCAGTTACCATTGGTTCCAGAAGCAGACAATATCCAATAGTAGAGTGTCTATAGATTATTATAGGTATAACCAGCCTTGGGTGAATGAACAGCATCATTAAAGAACCTAGAAACCTTATCACAATCAAGCAGTACCAAAAGAACTGGACATTAGCTAGATCATTTCACAGAACTCTTCTTTCTGGAAAGAAATGAAGATCTGCCAATTAGGGCTTTTTCCTTTTTGATTTATATGTGTTCGATTTTAATGAAAATTTATCAGATTTTAGTTTAATAGTTTATTCATTGTTGTTATCCGAGCCTTTCTAAGCCTCTCCTAACTCATTTTATTTGAATAACTTCCCCCCAAATCAGAACTTGCTTCAAAAACAAGAAGACATCAATAGGATTGCATCCTGTTGTATTCCTAAGGTTCCTTGTACCTCCCAATCTGTGCCAAGATCCTGATTTAACCTCAGTCTTGTCATAGTCAGTCTTGGAATAAACTGACAGTTTATTCAGATATTTTAAACAAAGGTATCATTTGAGTGACTCCCTCCCAAGGGCAGCACTTTGAAAGATAATATTCATTTAGTGTAGTGAAAGTATTTTGAGGAATGTCTTTACTATATAATCACACCTTATGTACTGTCTGTTAATTTATTCCTGATGGTTATAATTCATTGTTTCAAGGTAAAGTGTATGATTTATGGCCTTGATAGAGATATGCTTTATGGATTTCAAATCATAGTCATCACTGTACTGTATGCCTTTGGCTCCCCATGGCATGGTCTTGTAAAAGAAGTGTCAAATGTTTATTTTTATGTTTATGCTCCTTTACCAGATTGGATGACAGAGACCTTCTCTTTTTCATCTTTGTATCCCCTGTACCTGGCATCCTGCAAATACATAGTAAGCTTATTGAATGAATTGGACCCTGGTGTACAGGAGAGACTGGAGTTTGGCCCCATGTTGCTCAGAGTCCTATTTTGATAGACTACTTAAGGATTCTTGCTCTATAATGATATAATAATAATAACAAATAGAAGTTAATTTGGAGAGCATTGTTTAAAGTTTATTTCACTGACAACACTAAAGCTTTCAAAAAAAAAAAAAAGCTTACAAGTATACATTTTGGCTTATCATGTGTTTGACCTAATTCTTTATATTCATTTTATCTCGGTTAATTCCTATAGGCTATTCTAAAGGAACGTCCATAGGGGAGGAAATACGAATCGCTTACCCAATGAAATAGGCCTGTCACTGATTTTTTTACATGTATTCATACTAATCAGATAAACAAAAATAGTTTAGCAGCAGTAATTAAATATCTAGGCATAGCCTGGTTAGCTGCGAAATAAAGTCCTACATTTGAAATTTCAGCCTGTGTCATATTAGTAAAAAAGTTACGAGTTTAGGAATAGATTTTCACCTAAGAAAATGTGGAAAGAGAGCATTCTTGTATATTATAATTCTGATTTTGTTTACAGTGTATGCTATGACAGAACTATTGGGGAAAGGAAGAAGGAAGGTACTGAGACTTAGTAAAATTTCTGTTAAAACAGTATGATTACCATTAAATTCTTTCTTTTTTATTTTATATAGGCTAGGTAATAAAGCTTCTTAGTAAAAGTTCAGATTTTTATACCCATTTAACCAAAGGTATTTGACCAGACATGAGTTTTTGTAAATAAATGTTTAAATGATCTCTGTGTCTCTTAATGAGAATAGTTTAAGGAAATAAAGCTTCCTACTTACCTTAAGGAAAAAACTTATTTGTGTTCCAACATCTGAAACTAAATTATTTATCCTCTTTTTGATTGGGTTTCTCAGTCATTGATTTGATTTTTTCCCCCTTTTATGATTTGATATGTTACAGTCCAGTTTTGAATGATTTTAAGACCAGAAATATCTTCCAGAATGAATATTTCTGTGTTTAATTCTGTAGTGTCTGTTTTTGGGATGAATAGGCAGAAGTTCACATTCAGAGGGGTGCCAGGTTGGTAATTTGGCTCAAACTGCATGGGGAGAATAATCTCTCTCCTAAAATGAAGTACAAGGATAAGTAATAACTTTTTATGCATGATAAGCATCAAAAATATGAACCTGCTGGTCTTTGCTTTTCATTTTTCTTTACCTCTGTCTTTCAGTGAGAACCTCCTGCAGTGTGCACACGATGTGATCAATAACTCAATAACTTTTTTCATGCAGTAATTATCTCCATGTGATATTATCTGAACCCTGTTTTTCTTTATTACTCAAAAGATGCAGGAGATATTTATATAACCAGCTAACCAGCTGATCCCATTTTGGATAAAGGTGCTTTGTGACAGCAGGAGAAATCCTTTATTTTAAATAGCCTTTTAAAATAAATATTCTATGAAAAGCCTTTTCAGTTAATTTTTACTTAGTACAAGAAGGTGATTACTAAAAAGGTTTATATCTAAAACTTACACTTTGTTTATTTTACAGTATGATAGTCATTTTTTCTAACTTCTAATAAGCACAATTTAAATTAAAATATGTTGAACCGTTTTATGTAACCATAATTTTTTTCTGATTCCTCTAAATCACTTTAGATATTTCCAGAGGTATAAGCTACACACATTAAGTTCTACCATCTCTTCGTATCTCACAGAGATTCTCGTTATAGGCCGAGATCCTGCAAGAGTCCCGGATGATGATCCCAGACTGCCAGCGCAGGTTGGAAGCTGCATATACCGATCTTCTGCAGATATTAGTAAGTACTTTCCTGTCTTATGTTTAAAAGTTTTTCAGTCTAATATATAGAATTTAAATATTTCACACTGCAAACTAGTTGGTGACAGATTTTGTTCACTTACTTTGTTTACCTGTATATTTTAAAATAATTAATGGGGTTTTAATTTTAAGTTATGCCTCCAAAGTACTATGTCTAGTATGTTTATTTTTTATTTAAACTTAAGTTAATTAAATATATTTGCATTAATATGATATGTAGTCATAGTACTAATATTATCCAGCAATATATTGAGTTTTTTGGTTTCATATATAAAGATCTTTTTTGACACATTAAAATGAGTAAATTGTTTAAAATTTTAGAAGATCCAAATGTTTTAAATTAATTTGGGCCATTATAAATAAAGTATCTAGAATTCACTCAGATTCAAACCTAAATTAATTTGGCAGAGAAAAAAATCCCTGTAATATAGGCTGTCCTCTCATTAACTTGGAGCTGGATAACACTGATATAGAGATAAAAGCATAATACTATGTACAAGCCAATTGTTATTTTTGCTTGATGATAATTTGATGAATTCTAACATTTACTAATATCATATTTCTATTTCTTGAGCTAATATTAATTACTAGCTACACAGCTGTCTCCTGATTCATAGTTCCCTGTGTAACAAAGATAATGTTACACTTTTTCAGGATGATCATATGTATTCTTTGAAAGATAATGAGACTTATTTTCCCACAAAAATAATGTTAGGACTAAATCTGTAGGAAGAGAGAAATGTTCACATTTTAATTTTGATACAGAACTCTATGTTTTTATTTATAGGAATCATTTAAGGCAGGATAACTTCTTGACAGCCAAAATGAAGCTATGATTTTAAAATAAAAGATAGATGAAAACAGGAAATAATTACTCTATTAAAATACTATCTAAGACAGAAGCACCATTTGTATTTTCTGACAATTTAAGTGGTTTTTTCTCTCATGAATCTAGTTGCTGAGAATGTAATAGAATTTGCTTGAAAAATATATTGTCTTTGGATGATGTACTTGTGTCTGAAAATGTACTCAACAATATCTCTACCCTCAAAGAGCTTATATTTACTGACAGAGAACAAGACATGTTTAGGTATAATGCAGAAGTTTAAGAAATTCTTACCTATAGTCTGAGTTAAGCAAATTCTTCGTCTTCTTGCTTTAAGTTTTCATTAGAAGAACACAAACACTTTATTCCCTATGCTCTGTAACTGCTTGTATATTTCCATCTTTTATTGATCTGACATGAATTACTGCCCATAGATAGCTTCATTTATTTATTAAAAATCAAACAAAATTTCTTATGCATAACAACTTAGATGACACTATTTCATTTATCTGTTGCCATTATAATATATTAGTAAAAATTTTGTGTATAAAGTATCAAGGAAAAAATCAGTCTTTAAATATCAGAAAAGGAAAGATGTTAGTATTTTGTTTCCTTATAGTAAGGTATATAATACTCATTAACAAGCAGGCAGTTCACTTTTCTAATTCAAAGATTGTTCTTAACTCTGGTGTGACAGCAGTAGTCTTCTTTGTCATTGTGAGTAGTGGGATTATTTTGGTCTGAATTTTATCGTATATGTAACATGATAATAAGTCATTTTTTACTTTTAGTCTATAATTAATAATCCTTTTGTATGGTGATATGTTGACAAAATAAGAATAAATTTTAAATTTTTTCTGAAGTTTTTATTTAATAAGTGTCAATAGCTTTTGATGACCATGTTTTTCACTTATGGTATGAGAATACACAGTGAAACCAAATCAAACCTATTTCTTTTCCCTGTAAAGAAAGAACAAAACTATGGAAAATATGTGGAATTACACTCTATTTAGATGAGGCTTGAGATCCTTTCTCTTTTAATTTTTGAGGTGTTGGTGGTTTGTAATATTTGAGTAAATAATAAAATACTGAAGTTTGAGAAGGATAAATCTCTTTATTATATTTTATTTCAGGAGAGTGAAAAAGAGTTGGAAGAAGCTGAGGAATATAAAGAAGCACGTTTAGTACTGGATTCAGTGAAGTTAGAAGCCTGAAGTTTTTCTGTACAGGGTGTTTTTGCATTAATCCTGGGATTCATTCCATAATTCATTATTTTTGACCACTGCTGTGTGTTCAAGTCATAGGAGAATGTGATTCTTTTTATGCAGTTGCATATATTTTTCTTTGCCTAATTTAATGTGTCAAATAAATGAATTCGCCTAATAAAATTGTTTATTTTATACTTTTTTACAAAATATTTTTAATTAACCTTTTATGAAATAGACATTTTTGACAGAATTAAAATCTGTTAGATTCTATTTGAAGTCTAAATATTTTGCTTCATAAGCATGGTTTGAGTTAAAAATAGGATACCATTTTATTTTTTTAGATAAAAATCCAAATTTTGAGCAGTTTATTCTGAATAGGGTACAACTTGATAAGAAAAGAGGAACTTTTCTATGGATAAGGCCTCACATATTTATCCTTTCACAGTGAAGTCTAACATTTCTGTTACTATGACTAATGGGAAACATTTAAATTTTTTTCCAGGAAGACAGATTTATACAGAAAACACCAACCATTGAGATCTTCAAGTAAGATTCTTATGAACAATAAAAAAATGAATTATATTTTAAAGGAATAATGGCTATTGCCATTGGTATGATGGAAAATGTTTAATGGCTCTTTAAGATGGGAAAGTAACCTCTGATCTGTAGCTTTTACTGATTTCTGTAATACAAATAACTACCACTGTGACTGATTTCAAACTGCTAATGTGACATCACTGAATACAGAGTAGGAAAGATATAAGCCAGCTCTAGTATACACTGGCCATAGCCAAACCTGTATTATCTTGATTGACTGGAAAAGAGGATCGCATTTTCACAAGATATTTTTTCCATGCAATTATAAACCTACTTACCTAATCATTTGAGTTTATTTTCTAAAAATATATGACAACTCATTGAGTTTTCTTCTATTTCTGGAAATTGTGTATGAGCTTTATATATCACCAGGCTGTCATGAGCAGTGATCTAATCAACCCAAATAGTAATAATAGCATTTAAACTTCAAAACTCATAATTGAAAAAATAATAAAACTTGAATTTTTGCTACTATAAAATACATATAGCATGGTTGGTCTGATTTTGAAGGTTGCAAATCATCATTAGAAACCAAAACATTTATCAAATATGTCAAAAAGATTATAGAAAAAGAATACTATTCTTTTCTAATGTTATTTCTAAAGGCCACTGTTTTGTTTAAAGCACAGAATGTGTAATTTATAAAATAAAATTTTATATACATGCAGAAAATTGCTTCAGAGAGTAACATACATCAGAAGCATTTCTAAATTGAAATTTCATCATCGTAAATATTACATGCCATTGGAAAAGTATTTTAGGTAGGGGGAGAAGAGTGAAGAAATAAAAACTATAATTACAGTGTAAAACTTTATACAATGTAAAACTTTGTTCTAAGGTTCAATACTAGAGATTTGGGTACCAGGAGAATTGAAACTTAATTTTGTGAATGGTATTAAGTACCAGAACAGGTTGGCTTTTTTTTTTTTTTTTTTTTTTTAATAGGATATCATTTAAAAAAAGTATTTGACTATTTTTTAAAATATAAAATATCTCATTTCAGCTTTTGCCAAATACATAAATACGTATATATTCATAGCACATCGTTTCCTGACCAATTAAAGCTTGAAGTGAACATACCATCCAAAAAAAAAAAATATTGGTCACTAGAAATAAGAGAAAAGTAATAATGAAGGGAAAGTTTTGCAGCCAGAACTTGAATCTTGCTTGCTGGAAAGTATTTTTTTGCCAAAAAGCCTAAGAAAAGTCAGCAGTAAGGTAAGTGAAAAAAATTCATATTTCAACCAAAGGTTTTTATACTAGATCTCTCTCCAGATACTGATAAGAACCTTAACATTCTGTGAAGCCTTATTCCTGGGAAGTTTTGACATTCCACTTATGTTTTCATGGCCAAGAGATATATTAAATTAAGAACAGTTGTAAGTAATTCAACATTAACTTGTTTTTAAGCTTTTATTTAAAATCTTACATCTGTGTAACAATAGGCAGAAATTCCCCAAAGTAATGTTGTCTTTTTCTCACTGCTGCCACCAACTGACCCCCAACCAACATATAGCAGTTGCTCAGTAAACATTTGTAGGATAAGTGAAAAGCAAGAACATCTCTAACCTCTGGAGTAAGAGGAAGAATGCCATGAAGGATTCTATCACATCACAAACACAATACAGAACTTTTCAAACTGTTTTGACCACAAACCACACTAAGAAACACATTTTCCATTGTCACCCAGTACATACATATGAAGGTCTATATATATATATAACAATAAGTATCTTTAATATGTACAATTACCCATGTTTTTTATTCTGTTTCATTTTTTAATAATGATCATGACCATTATATATATACATATATATATAAAATCAACCTCTTAGGTTTCAGAGCAGTTGTGTCAGTGAATGTGTGCAAAGTAATACACATTGCAGGATAAAGTGCCATGGTAAAGTATAATCTTTTCACATTTGTTAGGGGCCCTTAGTCCTTGCACAGAATAATACAATGGCTTCCAATGAGTAAATGGGCAAAATAAAGACATACAATTGACAGAATAGAGTTGTAAACCTAACTTTTCTATAGTATTCTGTACAGCAAAGAGCACATCATTACTAAGTCAGAATGTGCATAAGATAAAGAAATAGAAATATAATGTGTGGAATGAGTAAAGTGACCAGATCTTATTGCCATTAAGAGCATTTCCAAGTTTTAACATTTTCACTTGGACATTCTTGGCTAATGGGGATTCAGTCCTAGTAAATAAAAGTACTCCCCAAAGTCCTGGGCAGGAGCTTTTCGATTGGGCTTTTGGGGCATTTATATTCTGAAGGAGTATTAACATCTCATGAATTTCTTTTATCCTTTTGTTCTTCCTTTATCCTTTGTACAAGGTGGGTAAGTCATGTAAACAGTTCCTTAGGAAGGAATGGACTTTGTGGAGAGGCGGGGAAAAGCACACTGCTAAAATAAGCATGTGTTATTTTATGAGTAAAGAAATCTGTTTAAAACTATATTGTAATGTTCATTTAACATTTCTCAACTTTCTGGTCAGAAACATTCAAAGCGTAATATTTAAAAATTGTCTCTATGCCTATACCTGTGCACTGAATCACTTCCAAATTGAGCAGTCAAACCTGGTTAATCTAAATTACTTTGCAAACTTCATTACATTACTTGGCTTTTAAAAAGTCCTATCAAATTTAATAAGGACATATCCTACAGCTGGTTATCACTTAAATCTTATTATTTGGTCATTTAGATAAAACAAGGACAGATTAATCCTTTCTTTGGTGGCAAGTTAGGGCCTTTAAATGTCAGTGTAAACTTGACATGTATGTGAGCAAGAGCTGTTAAGCATTGGCATTAAAGAGTTAATCTGATAATTTAGTCCTTGAGACTCTTTTGAGTACTTTAGCTGGAAAGAAATTTAATGGTTTAGAAACAGTACACTATGAAACAAGTTATAAGTATTAGTGTACTTGAAATTTTCAAGAGTGCTTCATAAAAATCTACATTGCACTCCACTATTCGTCTTACTGCTCTTATGAGAGGTATTCATGTATTGGACAGTTGCACAGAAAGGTATAATTAATTTATGTTACAGTAGATCTGTACCTTTTGTGCTTTCTGTTGACTGCTGGATAGTTGACAAGGTGCGTATATATCACAAGAGGTTAGTATTTTTAATGCATAAAGAACCCTTTCAAATTAAAAAATTTACAATATAAAAAATAGCATAGAAATACACAGTTCACAGAAGAAATGCAAATGGATAATTTTTTTCAATATTTCTCTTTAGCAGTAATCAAATTCAAATTTTAAAAACAAGCACAGTTTTTAAAGGTGAATACCTGTTAGCTATGTGATAAAGTACTAGCCACTGAAATTTGATAAAGGATGAAGTGAGAAATAAATATTGGGAAAGAAGCATTATTTTCATATGCACTTGATAAAACATGTATCAGGAAAATACAAGCGAGTCCTTAAACTGATTAGGAGCAATGAGGAAATTGAAGTAAGTAGCTTCAAAATGAATATCTAGAACTGTTAATGAATTGACTTATGTCCCCTCAAGAGACATGTTGAATACTAACCCCCAGCATCTCAGAATATGACTATTTAAAAATAGGGTACTTGCAGATGTCAGTTAAAAAGAGGTCATACTAGAATAGGGTAGGCTCTTAATCTAATATGACCGGCATCCTAATATGACAATGTGAAGACATAGGGAGGTCATATGACAACATAGAGATTGGAGTTGTACAGCTACAAGCCAAGGGTTACCAAGATGACACCGGAAGCTAAGAGAAAGGCATGGAATAGATCCCTTGAAAGACTATGGCTCTGCTGACACCTTGATTTTTGACTTCTAGCCTCCAGGACTGTGAGATAATAAATTTCTGTTTTTTTAAGCCACCTAGTTTGCATTACTTTGTTAAAGCAGTCATAATAAACTAATACATAGAATCCAAAAGCTTTTCTATATGCCAACAACATTCAAAATATAATGGAATGTTTATAAAATGACTTGTACTATATATGGGAAGTTAATGTTGTCAAAATGTGATTTCTCTCTGTCAATTTGTAATCAATAGAATAGAATACAATAGGGTTTGGAGAGAGGAGGGGAATTTTAGAAAAGTATTCTAAAATTTAAAAATTTTTAGCAGGCAAGAGGGGCTGTGAAAAATAGTGATGAGGGGTAACTCGCTCTTGCTCAGTATTAAACTTTGTCAAGTTGCAATAATTAAACATATGATAAAAGATCAAAGAGAATAGAGTCCAGAAGCAAACACAAATTTGTATATGGAAATTTAGTATGTGGTAAAGGGTATTTCAGACCCCTAGTAGATTATTCACTGAATCATATTGAGATAACTAGCAAACCATTTGGGAGAAAAATAAAGCTGGATCCCTATTTCACTTCTCATGGCAAAATAAATTTTAATTGAGTAAAAAATTTCTGTATAAAAGGGGAAAAAAGTTAGAAGATAACATTGATGAAACTAATAGATTAACAATTTTAAATTGATATTATGCAGTGAGTATAAGGAAATAAGATATCTAAGACACTGTTGGTGAGACCGTTTTAAAGATGGCAGTTCTCCACCAATTAATATATAAATGTAATGCCACAATTATCAAAATTATAGAGATAGAGAAAAATAAATGGTGAGACTAAGAAAATTTGAAAATGGAGAATTAGGGGAAGAGAATAGGAGGTAGTGCAGCTGGATATTGAAACTTAAAACTACTGAATTTTTAAATAGTGAAACCAGCATAAGCTTAAACTGTCAGACTAGGAAGTTCAAACCAGCCTTAGTTATATATCAATATATAAGTACATGATAGAGGTGGCATCTCAAGTTAGTGGTAAAAGGATGGATAATAAATGGAATTAGGAAAGTCAGTTACCTGTTGAGAAAAATAAAAGTAGATTTCTATCTCATCCTACACAACAAAATCGTTTAAATAGATTAAAGAATTAAATTTATGTAACATGTATTTCTTGAGCCTCCACTATCACGCGCCTGGCACTTTTCTGGAGCTGGGGTGCAATTGTGAGCAAGACAGAAAAAGATCTCTTAAGGAGCTTACAACTCCTGGAGATTGACAATAAATAATAATAAAATAGCCATAATGTGCATAGAATTAACATAAAATGCTTTGATATAGAACTAGGCAGTCAGGGAAGGGCTTTTTGAAGAGACATTTAAGCTGAGCTCTGAATCAGAAACTCAGCAAACAAGTGCATCGCAAGTAAAAGAAGAGCTAGTGTGAAACACAAGGCGAAGGTGCTAGGTGAATTCTAAGAACCCTTGGGGCAGGAGCCAAGTAAGTGATGGAGAAAGTAGTAAGTTTTGTAAGCCAAGGAAAGAAATTAAGGTTTTACTCTAATGAGAGTCCACAAAGACTTTAAGACAGGGAGTGACATGATTTAATAGCATTGTTTAAAAATTCCGTTGCTCTGTAGAGATTGAGTCATAGGAAGCAAAAGTAAAAGCTGAGATAGGCTACTGTAATAGTACAGAGTTAAATGTAAAAAATAAAAAAAAAGCTAAGAATATTTTAATATTTAAACTGAGTGAAAATGATGTCTAAGTATACAAAGAAGATTGATTTTGATAAACAAAACAAATGTCTTTCAAAATAAAATGAAATTAGATGATGAACAACAAACTGGGATAGGAGATTAATGGTTTTAGAACGTTAATGTTTCCAGTTCCATATGTAAGGATCTTGGAAGTCACCACTTTGTCCTAAAAAAACTGGCTAAGTCTCAGAACAGTGAGTTTTGTGGCATTTTAATTTACTCTGGCCCCATATTCTACTACTCATCTTTATGGTAGCCTTGAAAATAACAGCCCACGTTCCTAGTACCAGCACTGGAGGGAGCAGAGTAGACTCAACTAACGTGAATTTTTCATGATTTGTTTTGAACTATCTGGTGTCTCCTTTGAAGACCTGTTCAAGAGGCTTGTGTTCATCTCTTTCATCTCAGAACTTTCCCAGTGCTAAAGTGGCTACAGGCATTTGTGATTACAAGGGGCATGAGGAGACTTTGGAGGGTGATGTGTAAGTTCACCTACCTTGATTGTGATCATGGTTTCACAGGTTTATTCACAAGACAACAAATTTTACAGTTTAAACATATGCTGTTTATTATATGTCAATTATACAGCAATAAAGCTGGGATTTTTAAATCTTTTTTTAAAGGATGTTGGGCAGCTCACGAAGTCATTGGGAGAACTGGAAGACCAGGCTCGGGGCTATGCAACTAAGAATAATCCCCAAATTATGCTGCAGAGTGGGTCCTGTAGGGACACTAGAACCATTAGTTCTGTCTACATGGCTACCCCTGGACGCTGATCACAGCCAATTGCCTCTTTACCATGGCTGTCCTAAGAGCTCAATCTGGCTACCACCACCACCAGAGAAGGCACTGCATCATCCCACTTGCTCTACAACAGCAGCTCCTATTTCAAAGTCTATGATGAGTGTTCCTGATTAGTAGAGCCAAAGTAAGGGGCTCATGCCCTCCTTTTGACAAGTAAGGCAGGGAAAGCAAGCATTCACATTTTTTTAGTTTCTATCATGCAACTCTCTGCCTCTGCAATACATGTGAGTACATAGGGAGAGGGGTGGCATTCAGATGCTGAAATAACAAAAAGATATGTATGATAAGAGTTTTAAGACAGGCATAGAGTTAGTTACCTGGGACATTTTAGGGATGAATTGGAGGGTGAGCCTTGAAGAATGGTGGGATATAAGTAGGAAAGGTGAGCAGTGCCGACAGTTGCCTCCTAGTGCTGTGCATCTCCGGTGCTTGAGAGAAGTAGCAAAGTTACTGGTCAGCATGGAGTAGAGGGCTTGCTGGACTGAGGAATCATGGTGGAAAGCCAGATTAGACAGGTAGTCAGGCTGGGTTTTGAAGGCTCTTGTAAGCCAAGCAGGAAGCTTGGACTTTATAACCCAGGAGACCCGAAGGTTCTTAAGCAGCAGAGTGAAAACCCTGTCCCTCATGTCTAGGAGTGATTTATTCATTTAATCCTTAGTGTGCGAGGCAATCCCAAGGTAATGGGACTAGAATGATGAATAAGGAGAGAGAGAGAGAGTTGCTTCAGGTGACTTTCAGTGTAGTAGGAAAGACAATAGCAGACAAACAACAAAATGGGAGACAGAATAAGGAAGCCCTAGGGACTTTAAGAACACAAGGATATGGGCATTCAATGTCAACTAAGGGTAATAGAGGAGATTTCCTGAGGAAAGTGAGATTTAAATTGAGAACCGAAGTATTCTTGCCCAGAGGAAATAGCAAACCACCTGTATTCCACCACTTAAAGCTCACCCCCAAAGTTGCATAAATGGGGTGCGGATTATTCATATTGTATTTTAAAACGCACTACATAGAGACACTGCCTGCCTTCTAAGCCCTACTCTCATTTATGATCTATGTCAACTTCAACAATAATTTCCACAGGTGTAGAAACATGGCAATGACAGTATGGGCCTCAGATGACAGTGCGTAATAGCCTCGCACACTATTGCTTCTATCAGTTGGGGTCCCACTAAGAAAACAGAAACCAAGTGTTTCAAAGAGACTTTAAGAGAAACTCTAAAGAGAATTTAATACAGGGATTTAGTTTTGTACATGATAGAAGAGCTGAAAGTCAAACAGGAGATGATGAAGCAAGCAGAGATTAGCAACTGCAGGTGTTGGTGGACCCCAGGGTGTAGGGTTACCTGTAGAAGTTAGAACCACGGTAGGGTCTGCCTATAAGAACTGGAACTGGTCTCTTGTTCCCTGGGAAAAGGGATGGGGGTCTATCAAAAGGGATCAGGCTGAGTTGGAGAATTTGACACTGCAGGAAAGTGTTATTTGTTAGCTTATCTCAGGGAAAACGACAGCACTTGACAGCTCTTCTGCTCCTTTTGAAGGCAAATGGTTTTCTAATGAGTTGTTCTGAGTTATGGAGGTAAAGTGGACACAAGACAAAATTGAGGAAAATAACCTGTCAGTGTCTTTGCCAGCTCCACTCACTCACTTTGGAGAGCTTTTCCCCCTGCTGAACAGAGATCCTCCCAAACCACCATCTACTCTCCTCACTTCCCAAGTGGGTAGATCTCCAACGGGTCGCTGACCGCTCCCACAGCTGGGCAGGATTTCAGAGAGAAGAGCACAGCTTAAGCTGATGTCTTCCTTCTCCCTGAAGACTGCAGCTATCAGCCCCACAGCCTCCTTTGTGATCAGAAAGCCCTGAGGAGAATAAAGGAGAACCTTCTCTAAGTCCTCTGTTGGGTGGCCTCCTTTTTAAAGATTTAGGGTGTAAGAATCCATACATTGTAATTTAGGCTTGGGTTGGCCCTGGCTATGTCCTGGGGCCTACCTACCAAAGACTTTCCACAGCCTCACAGGATGCTAACAGCCCTGCCCTAATTCCTCCACCTGCCCCTCCCTCCAACTCATTGCAGACCCACAGTTCCTTCCACACTCTTGGCAGAACATAGTTTAGTTCGCAGGTTAATTCCAGCTAGGGGTTGCTCTCTTCTGAATATTCACCTTTCAAATCCAGTTCCACCAAAGACAGAAATATGGACATCCCAGGGGTGGTTGGAAAATTATGATTCAGAGCAAAAGCTGCATGTTTCTGTTAGGAGAGAGGCTATGTTGAAAATTAAATTATTAAATTATTTGTAAATAGACTGTGCCTATGTAATTGAAGTTAGAAAACCTTTGGGTGGGGAAATAGCTGGGTCTGTAGACCAAATAAAAAAGGAGGAGTGGCCACACACTGATCTGTAACATGAACACGGAGAACTCATTCTTCATCCATTCGTGACACAGCCATTCATTCAGCACCACTGTTGGGAGGCACCATGTTAGGCTCTGGGAATACAAAGTTGAGAAGCTCATGACCCCAAAACTAATCCTTACAGTGCAGTGGACCAAGTGCTTTAATAAGGTTCACTGTGATATTGCGATACGTAATAAGTATATATTTGGTCTCCATGTCCCAGTTTCTGACACAGAGCTCCTAAAACACTTGGAATTTCCTAAGTGATAAGAGTGATAAAAGTCCTTTCTACTACACTTGAGTTTATGTAGATGAAGTGACTTTTGGGAAGCTTGGAAGGATGGGGCAACCCTCTGTGTGACTGGAGGATTAGAACTTTCAGTCCCACCCCCCTGACCTCCTTTGGAGGGGAGAGGGGCTGGAGGTTAAATCGCTCACCAGTGGCCAATGATAATCAGTCGTGCCTACGTAATTGAAGCCGCCATAAAAACCCAAAAAGAGAGAGTTTGGAGAGCTTCTGGGTTGGCGAATACATGGAGGGGCTGGGAGAGTGGCACACTTGGGATGGGCATGGAAGCTCTGGGCTCTTTCCCCACACCTTGCCCTATGCTCCTCTTCCATCTGGGTGTTCCTGAGTTATAAGCCAGTGATCTAGTAAGTAAAATGTTTTTCTGAGTTCTGTGAGCTACTCTAGAAAATTAAACCCAAGGTTGGGGGCACTGGAATGTCCAGTCTGTTTAGTCAACATAGGTGACACCCGGGTCTTGTAAGACTGAGCCTTTAACCTGTGGATCTGTTGCCGTTTCCAGGGAGTGTCAGAATTGAGCTGAAGTGTAGGACATGCAGCTGGTGGTGGGGAATTGCTTGGTGGTATAGGGGAAAAAAACTCATACATCAAACTTGGTGTCAGAATCGGAGTCATAGAAGGTCTTTTGGGAGCCCAGAGGAAGAGACCAACAGAAACCTTTCAGTTTAGATTTCATAAAATATGCCTCCACAGCTGTTTAAGTCTTCTCAAGTAGGAGATAAAAATGAAAAAAAAAAAAAAACCTTGAGAGTTTTCAGAAGACCCCCAGATGACATAGAGTGCGTTCAGCTGCCAATAACAGAATATCTGATGAAATCTGATTTCAACAACAAAAATTATCAAGTGCCCCACACAACTAAAAGTCTGAAAGTGGATGGTACTGAGCTCTGAACAGCTTAAAGATGTATTTAGAGCTCAGGCTTTCTTCACCTTTTTGGCTTTATCATTTTCAACTTATAAGTACTGTCTTCCTTCTGGTAACAAGATGACCGCTGCCATCCTGGCTGGCAAGTCATTTAAATTTTCTGGGTCGCTATTTCTTTTCTATAAAATAAGAAGTATGACTACATGGTGAGTAAAGTTTCTTTTGGATCTAGCTTTCTATTTTACCACTGCTACCCTGGGATGATAGTTTAACCCTATAGCTTTCAAATTCAAGTGTGCATCAGACTCATCTAGAGGGTTTGTTAAGACAGAATTTTTGATTCAATAGTCTGATGTAGGGCCTGAGAATTCACAAGTTCTAACCAGTTCTAACTTCTAACAAGTTTCCAGATATTGCTGAAGGTGCTGGTCCACACCTTGAGAACCACTGGTTATAACCTGTCTACATGTCAGTTTTCCTAACTGATAGATATATTTTACTTATTTAAACACCTCTGCAGTCCTGGATATTACTCTGCTAGACTCTAACAAACCTTTTAAGGAACTGGATATTAGAGGTGGATATTACTCTACTAGACTCTAACAAACCTTTTAAGGAACAGTGAGAATCCCATCTCCTCTAAAAAGCATTCCCTTACTCTCCTCCTTCTGGAGTATATACTCTCTTAACGCTCTTCGTACTTACCTGTAGTAATGTTTTACTTATATATGTATTTGTAATTATTTATTTTTAATAATATGTGAACAGAGTTTTTAAAAATCAAATATTAAAAGATTACAAAACACAGCAGACTCCCACCATTCTCCCTGTCTCACTGCCTAGAAACAGTTTTAGCTTTTTCATCTGCTTCTTTGGGTATTTACTTCCATATTTCTAAGTAACAGGCTTATACTGTGATTGTTGGTTTCTCAAAACAGCATTTATTTACTTCCCATAATGGTAGCTGAGGATTTATTTCTTTTAAGGCAATTAATGTAGTTCAATTATATGTTTAATGTTCCCCCACAATAATTTATTTTTCTAGTAGTTAATAATAGCCTCAGTATCTTTCTATTTGTTTAGTTTTTATAAATCCATCACTAACTTTTTGCAAATGCTTTGACAAACCTGTCAACTTGCAAGTGAATTTTTCCAAACTGTAAAATGTGTTACATTTGTTTTTTCATGTGGTGCCTTCCCTCCTGGAGCCTCCAGCCTCTAGCTCCGCTTGGAACTGGTAGCTCTCTGCCACATGCCTGTCTTCCTAGTGATGTCCTCTGGCTTTGCTCCTGTGTTGAGCACCCTGTTGCCAGAATCTTATGTCTTCCTCTTTTTTGTTCTTTCTGGAACTCTCATTCTTCAGATATGGGACCTTCTGAATTGAGCTTCTATATCTCAACTGTTCAATATGGTGTCCCCTAGCCACTTGTGGCTACTGAGCATTTGAAATATAGATTGTCCAAATTGAGATGTGCTATAAGACTTAGTATGAAAAAAAGATTGTAAAATATTTTACTAATTTTTATATTGATTACATGTTGAAATAGTAGTACCTTGGATTTATTGGGTTAAATAAAATATATTATTTAAATTAATTTTGCCAGTTCTTAATTTTTGAATGTGGTTACTAGAAAAAAATTAAAATTACAAATGTGGCTTATAATATATTCCTATTGGATAGCAGTGCGCTAGTATGTATTATCTTCTCTGTTCTATTTTTCATCTCTTTATTTGTTCTGTTTTCTGGGATATTTCATCAATTCCACCTCTCAATCCTTCTCCTGAACTTTTTATTTCAGCTGTCATCTTTTTAATTTCCAAGAGCATTTTGTTGATCTCTTAGTCTTCCTTTTACATAATACATTTCACTTTTTTAATATATTCTATTTAACCCAATCAATCCAAGGTATTAGTATTTCAACATGTAATCAATATAAAAGTTATTAATGAGATATTTTACAGTCTTTTTTTCATACGAAGTCTTACAGCACACCTCAATTTGGACAATTCATAGTTTCAAATGCTCGAGTTTCTCATCTCTCTGATTTTATAATTCTAGCTCTACTGACATTTTTTTCCCCGCTATCTGCGCTATTCCAGTTTCCTATAAGCTTCTTCATTCTCTTTGGTCTTTTTCTTTCACCTTGGAGGCTTTCCTCAAGTGTCTGTTCATAGTCAAGAGGCACCACAAAGCTGCCTAGAAATTCTGCATGCATTCAGCTTATTGGCTGGCAGTTTCTACTGTGGGTTGATGAAGTAGAAAGCTGAACTTCCCTCGAGAGACACCCATCACCACCTCCACCACCAAGTGTTAGTTTGTGGATGTTTTTTCTCCGGTATTTTTTTATTTCTCCAAAGAAGAATTCTGAAGGCTGCTTGGTAAGTAGTTGAGGGAAGGGAGAGAGATGTTGGAAGCCAAGTGTCTGCATTTCACTTAATTCCGCTATTTTTAGCACGTATTCATCCCTGGCCTCTCTGATGTTTCCAAATCCAGTCATTTAGAGAATAAAACTTCTCTCTCTTGGTACCTGGAGTGTGAAAGAGGGTATACTTCATCCAGCGCTGAGTTCCTACATTATGCTCTAGGGCAAAAAGCCTAACTTCTCTTTGTTGCCTTCAGTAAGTACTTACGTTGTAACTTTCTCTATTCTGCTAAGTCAGTTACTGTTTTTTCTGCTTTTCATTTTTATAAACTGTTTAAATCTTTCATCTACTGTTATCTCCTCTCCTGTTATTGTCCTTATGAGTTAATTCATTTTTAATTATGCAGTATTTTCCTAGTGGAGTTTTAGTAAAGAGGAGGTCAAGACAGGTAGTCAAGTTCCTCATCTCTACCTGGGAGCCCTATTTGTACCCTGAGTTCTAGTTATTTACTGCTTGTTGTTTTCTCCTCCTAGAGAAGCCAGGACCAAGGTTAGCTTTCTTTCACTCTATCCCCACCCACTCCCACTCTCTTCCTAGCAAATACATGTGACTTTGTATGTACTAAGTGCTCAACAGAGAAGGAAGTCACTCATGTAAATTATCTATACCTTTGAAACTTATTGGCTACCTGCGTGCCTAGGGATAGGTCACTTTACCTCTGGGGTCACAGGAGATCTTAGACAAGAATAGATTCTGGTCTCTAGCGATTCCTAAAGGCCCCATTCAGCTTTAACATTCTAAGAATCCATGTGTCCAGTTTATGAGTTTTCACTGTTTGCTGGTATATATTATATGATCACTGGGCATCTAACATTGTAGAGACTGGTAGAGACATTTTACAAAGGGAAAAACTTTAAACCTCTCAAGAGAGGCTATAATTACTCCTAGTTAGAGGGCTTATAACCCATGGTCAATAAAGTGATCAAGAGCGGTATCGGAGATAGAATATGAATAGCAAGCGCAATAAAATCAGGACCTTCTTCCTGTCTTAGCTGCATATGTCTTGATGTGTGGTGTGGGAGGATAAACAAGGAAGGTAGGGTAAAGCTTCTGGAAGTTGTTTAAAATGTACCTGGGATTTTGGGTTTATTTGGGTATGATGAGGCCAACAGATCAGGAGACAATTGCCACTGAAAAGATAGTGCGTTACTTACAGTTCCCAAGAAGGAATGTGCTACACCATGTAGGACTACATAAGGAAGTAGTAGGCTGGGTCAGGAGGCAGAAGGAATAAGGGGAAAGCACAAGACTTTACTGTGGTTTTTGTGGGAAGGAATGGGTTGGGGCAAGGTAAGCAACTGAGTAGGCATAGGGTTGAATAATTTAAATAATTTCTGGGGGTTTTGGTGTAGGGGTGGTCCATAGCTGTCCAATACCCGGGCTTGGGGTGATTAGGGCAGAAGAATACGAATGTAAAAGCTACATAGAAAGGGCTCTTCATTGGTTAGTTTGCATTTGAAAGGCATTCCTCCTGATAAGTTGTTTACAGTCTCTAAAAATTGCCTAGCCCTGGGAGGGGCAGTCTCTCCCTAGTCAGTGAGGCCCCAGATGCCAGAGCATCAAAAATACAGAAAATCAGAAAATATAGTTAATAAAGAAGTGGTCAAACAAAGGTTGAGGTAGAGAGTCATAAGCATTCCATGATGCAGGAATGACATGGCTCTTGGTAGAAGGAGTATGAGTAAGCCAGAGCTTGTAAAGAGAATCAGGCCTGGAGCCCATACTTCCTCAAGCTGGTGACCTTCTGATTACACTTCTCTATCTGCAGTGATTTGAAAATGCAAAGCTGGATGAAGAGCCAGAACAATACGCCCTTGCCTTTTGGGGAGATGGGCAGGCCATCTCACAGAAGCGTAGCCCTTGGCCCAAGAGAAAACCCGACCAGCAGTAGATTAACTGAACTCCCAGAACTGTGATGATATGTGAGTGCTGGCATGAAAATGAGGGCCCCTCTGAGCAGCAGATAGAATTCCTCTGGGTCAAGACTTTTATTCACTCTGTGATTTTTAATTAACAATCCTGATTTTTCTAAGAATTGCATTAAATCAGCAAATGCTTCTTGCATAACTCCCCACCCACTGATCCACTATTGGATAGCATGGGTCACTAAAATGTGGGAAAAGAATGGAAATTTGGGATTCTGGTGCATGATGTAAGATTAGATGTGGGAAAGAGCCATAATATGTCATTCAGAAATATTTAAAATATATTAAATGCAGTCTGTTCACAATGATCACTGTATTTTTTTTTTTTTTTTGACTAAAGAATACTTTGTTCTGCTTGGCATAAAGTAACAACTCTAGATTTTGTGGGGTTTGTTGTTTAAATGATGAAGCTAATGAAAATCACAGACTGGCAGAAACAAAATAAAATCACATCTGGAAACAGCTGCACTAGCAATTAAATGTCATTTAATGTGATTAATATCAAAAGGGAAGGTTTTTCTCCCCCTGGCATTAGGGATGCAAGACTATAACAGTTTTGAGTCAGTGAGTATTTAGAAGTCATTCTGATATTTATAAAAACAAACAAACAAACAAACAAAAATACCCAGTGAGCCATAGAAGGGGATTTGAGTCAGAAAAAAATAAATAAGTAAAAACTGAACAAGAGCGGTGCAGTTTGAATTTTGAGAACTGGCATAAATTTCATAGTTTTTTTCCCTAAGCATTAACCGTTCTGTGTTTCAGTTCAATGAAATAAAGGCCTCTTGTTTCCCATACCAATCAAGTGACCTCCTACCTTGCAGTAATTAGTGGTAAACTTCAATATGCAAGCTAAAAGACCACCTAATTAAAAAGCGTAATTAATTTACATAGATCATTCAAAATGGCTAGATTGGATAGCTTATGGAGATAATGTAAAACTCTTTGAGCTGCTTTTATTGGCTTCTTTCCCTGCTGTTCCTCAGGTTCTGAGTATTTTCATGGGAACAAGTTTATCAAAGTGGGAAGGGCTTTGAGGTGATAGTTTTAGCTAATCACTGCTAAACATTTAAAGCTTTGCAATTATTTTTATCAATTACCCAAGTATAAAAAAAGATGGCCTTATCTTCCTGCTTGGTACTGAGTGGTCTAATGTTATTAGTGAATATTTATTAAGTGCCTGTTGAGTGCTAGATGCCACTCCAAACACACAGTTATTTTAGTTTGCCGTGATTAGCAATGACTCCTCTGGCTAGATGGCACTTTTGGTCTTCTGATCACAATGCGATGGTTGCAAGACCCAAAGGAAAGATACTGACCAAAGGGATTCTCTCTCCCTTTATTTATAATTCACAATGTCAATCAATGGCCTATATTATCTACTCTTCAATGGAATCAGTATTGGGCTCCAGAGATTGGCCAAGCCCTGTGTGAAAACTGAGTGGCTGTTCCAGTGGTGAGGGAGGAGAATTCTCATTTATAACCTTCCCTGGTGCAGAAATTGTGGCCCGATGGTGATATCCAATCATAAATTTCTTTCCATTTACCTGAGTTACAAAGGGAGAAGTTTCTCCCCAATTTATGTATAAAGGCGATATATCAGAAGATCAATCAAGCAGGGCTTCTAAACAAAGAAGCTTTAGGCAAGGGATTTGTTAATACAGACCGTCTTTGGGGGAAAGTCCAGGGACCTTGGCGACACTTTGCCAAAGAGTAATAGATAAATCATCACCCTCTTTTAATTTCATCTGCTGCCCCCAAGAAGGAAAGTGCAGATGATACTCCAGATGATCTTGAGCTAACTCTACAGGGTTGTCCTGAGAGTATCTTGTAACAAGTTCAAGGGACAATTTCCTCCTCAAATATTTGACAATATATATTATTGTGACATGAACTTTCTATAAGTCCTTAATATTTTAAAGCTTTGAATCATTTAACAAGGAGTCCTCCCCTCTCCATGAGATTAAACTGTTGTATTATTATTCACATTGGAACCTGAATTCTACAGCTTGACTGCTTATGTCGATTAAATCTCTGTGTATTTCCAAAATTTTCACCTTTTTGTTCTTTGTAAACATAATCCACTTCCACTTCACTTTCTAAATGCCTGTTTCCTCATTACTATGCTTCAGACAGTAGCATCATAATCATACAACTCAAAACTTTAATATAACCTGTTAGAACATTGTCTAAAATATTGGTTCTCAAACATTGCTGCACATAAAAGTCTCCTAGGGAGTTGGGGGCTGGGGGATGGGTTGGAGAAATCCAGTGCTGGGGCTGTATCCCAGAACAATTAAATCAGAATCTCTGGGAGGAAGGCCCAGGTATCAGGATTATTTTTTATGTGACCGTGCAATAGAAGCTTCTTGTTATATGCCTTTGAGTTTTGAGGTGATTTGTCGTGAAGCATTATTGTAATTGTAGCTCTCAGATACACCCACTCATTCATTCTTTTATTCTCTGAATGCTCATCAAGTACCTAATATGTCCCAGGGACTTGCTAGTTATTGGGGACGAAAAAACAAGCATGGCCAAGATCCCTGCTCTAGTGCAGTTTATGATCTTGTAATAAACAAAAAAACAAGTAAACACATAGCTATGTAATATCATATCAGGTATCACTTAGAGCTGTGGAGACAATTCCACAGCAATGAGAGATAGAGAAAAACAAAGTTGTATTCATACCAATAGCTTACTAAGGATAAAGTCCAAATAGATTAAAGATTTCGATTTTTATTTTATTTATTTTTTAATAATTTTTTTATTTTTCAATTACAGTTGGCATACAATATTATATTACTGTCAGCTGTACAATATGGTGGTTAGACATTTATATAAATTATGAAGTGATAACCCCAATAAATCTAGTACCCGTCTGACACTATACATAGTTATTACAATATTATTGACTATAATCCTTATGCTATACTTTATATCCTCATGCCTATTTTATAACTACTAATTTATAATTCTTAATCTCTTCATCTTTTTCAACTATCTCCTAACCCCTCTCCCATCTGGCAACCATCAATATGTTTATTTGTTTTGTTTGCGCATTTATTTTGTGTCTTAGATTCCACGTATAAGTGAAATCATATGGCATTTGTCTTTCTCTGACTTACTCAGCACAATACCCTATAGGTCCATCCATGTTGTTGCAGATGGCAAGACTTCATTCTTTTTATGGCTGAGTAATATTCCATTCTATGTATGTACTACCTCTTCTTTATCTAATCATCTATTGATGGACACCCAAGTTGCCTCCATATATCTTGGCTACTATAAATAATGCTGCAATGAACATGTGGATTCACATGTCCCTTCAAAGTAGTGTTTTGGATTTCCTCAGATAAATACCCAGAAATGGGATTATTGGGTCCTTCTCTGTCTCTTGTTATAGCCTTTGTTTTAAAGTCTATTTTGTCTGGTATAAGTATTACCACCCCGGATTTTTTTTTCCATTTCCATTTTCATGAAATATCTTTTTCCAACCCTTTACTTTCAGTCTGTGTCTTTCAATTTGAAGTGAATCTCTTTTAGGCAGCATATGTAAAGGTCTTGTTCTCTTATCCATTCGGCCACCCTATCTTTTGATTGGAGCATTTAATCTATTTATATTTAAAGTAATTGTTGATAGATATATAGTTATTGCCATTTTATTATTCATATTTTTGATAATTTTTTTTTCTTCTTCTTAAAGAAGTCCCTCTAACAGTCTTGTTATACCGTTTGGATTGTGATAAGTTCCTTTAGCTTTTTCTTATCTGGGAAGCTCTTTATCTGTCCTTTGATTCCAAATGATAGCATAGCTGGATGGCGTAATCTTGGTTGTAGATTCGTGCTTTTCATCTCTTTGAATATATCATGCCAATCCCTCTGGCCTGCAAAAGACTTAAGAGGTTTGGGGCAGAAGAGTGACATAACTGGCCTTCCATTTTGACTGCTATGTGGCAAGTAGCCTGGGAACAGCAAGGGCAGAGGTCAGGGAGGAGGTAAGATGCTATCCAAGATGCCAAATGGTGGTGGTGAGAGATGGGCAGATTTGAGGATATATTTTGAAAGTAGAGTCAAGAGGGTTTGCCGCTGCATTAGATATGAGGATAATAACAAGGTACAATTTGGGGATGACTTCAATTTTTTTGTCTTGAGCCACTAGGTAAATATTTATTGAGCACCTATTGTATTCTGAGCACAAAACAGACATGACCTCGCCCTCAGGGAACTCACCCTATAATGGGAGAGACAGACAATAAACAAGTGTTTATTTAAACTCAGTGATACTACTCGGAGGGCAGGGGTGAGAGGCATTAATAGGGTGCCAGGATGGAAGGTAACTACATGAGGAAAGGAGTAAGGAAGTGAGATTTAAACTGAGCTCTAAAAGCTGAGAAGCAGCCAGCTATGTGAAAAACGGGGGGAGAACATTCAAGGGAAAGGAAGCAGCGTGTGTAAAGGCCTTGAATTCAGAGGAAAGCTTTTTTATGAATTTCCACGAGGCCAAGGTGGCTGGTATGTAGTACAGCAAAGAGAGGTGCTTATAGGCTAGTGTGAGAAGTGTGTGTGTGTGTGTGTATTTCTGGAGAGCAATGGGGATTCAAGTTTTATGATTTTATGACTCTTGGCCTCAGAATTCTGGAAGCAAAGGGGGCAGGCATGATATTCTGCCAAGAAGTAGCCTAACAGATATTCCACCACCACCCTCCTTTTTCTTCTAAAGTTAGGTCCCCAGTCTTTTCTTGAGATGAACAACTTTCCCTTTTTCCAGATTGTTTGGCTTCCCAGGAAGACGTACAACTTGGAGTTCATTGACAGTGTTCATGGGATGCCCTTTCACAGCAAATTTTCTAACTTGCAATCAGCCCACTTTACACCATCCCTGCATGAGAAAGAGTAAAATTTGATGGCCGTTGGTAAGTGAGAAAGAACAACAGCAAAATATTAAAGTCAAGAGTTCCCAACTTCGGGCTGAGGACATGGGAACCTGGAAGTGGCTTGAATACCTGTGTGCAGTCACTGTGTGGGAAAGCTGTTCCTCTATCTATCACAAGCATTACACCAAATTTCAGAAGTAAAAAGAACAACTTAATGGTGAGCTGATGAAGCTGATCAATATTTTCAATTCACCTCTAGCTACAGGACCCAAATTGAAAATGGGACCATGAGAACCTCAAAGGGCTGCTGCCTTGGCACTTCCCTGCTCCCTGAGGAATAGCTGCTGCAGTGGTTTGGGGCACCTACCTGGCACAGCAGGGTGCTCCTGCTGCTGGGGCACTTACAGACCTATGGGAGCTGCTTTAGGGGCTTCGGGCATCATGTCTGGTTCGAACTTCACCTCTCATGGACACACCCAAACCTCCACCCTGGATTAGAACTGGGCTCCAGGGGCCAATTCTGTTGTTTCCAGAATTACTATGTTCAGTAATACAACTTCTTAGCAAGAACATGGGAGATTTGCGCACAAATAGATGGGGATTAAAAGGGCAAATAACAAACATCACCATAGCTATCACTGAAAGAGAACTTGCTGGATTCATGTTCTACATTAAGTCCAGTAAGTCTTACCTCAACCTCATGAGGTGGGTACTCTGATTACCCCCATTTAACAGATTATGTAGGAAGCTTTGCAAATAGGGATTTATTTAATAAGAGTTACTACACTTAATGCTTGATGGGAATAAGCACAGTTTATTCAGGAGAATGGAAATAGATCTGGGAGACCTGAGCCCCAGCTAATTCTCCATTAGCCGCTATGAGGCCTTGGATCCTCTGGACCTCAGTTTCTCATCTTTAAAAATGGAAATTAGTTAGGCACTAATTCCTAAGGAGTCTTCTTATTCCAACAGCATAAGACCCTTCATCGCAGCATCCCCTATTTTGTCTACATCAAATTTCAGTCCTTGTCCAAACACTGGGTCGCAATAAATTACATGGCAGTCCCTGCACTAGGCTTACTTTCCAGGGCTTAAACCTGAGCACATAGCTTGAAAGGGAGAGCCTGGCTTCACTTGCAAAGGCTACACTGGGCTCTTCAATGACAGCCATCTTAACACCCATCCATCAGGTAATTGTGTGCTCTTATTCTGAACTGCTCTATACAGAGCTGGCAAGTTAACTCCATCCTGAATGAGAGACATACATTCCAAAAATAACAAACTCTCCTTCATAATTCAGATTGTGTAATAAGCTGCTATTGAATAGATAGGCCATTTATTCAATCTTCCTTCCATTCATTCATTCAACAAAAACTTTTTTTGAACATTATTATGTGTCAGGCACTACACAAGCCTCTAGGGATACTGAGAAAAGAAGATACAGTTTCATCCCTCATAGAGCTGGAATTCTACTCAGGGAAGGAGGCAAAAAACAACTAAGTGTGTAGCATACTTGCAGGTAGTGATAAGTGCTATACTGAAAAAATAAGGTAAGAGATAAAGGATAAAGAATGGTGGATATATTTAACTCTTCGAGAGGGACTTTTTTTTAGGTTTAGGGAGGGAATTCAGGGAAAGCCTCTCTACAGAGATAACATTTGAGCAGAGACCTGGATGTAGAGAGAGATCTAATCAGATGAAGATCCAGAGATGTGTATTTTGGGAAGAAAGAACAAACAGCAAGGTACCATGGCCCCAGGCTGGAATGATGATGGCAAATCTGAGATACAAGAAGCTAGCATGTGTGTATATCAGTAGTGGCCTCCTATAAATTGGAAATTAGAAATATAACCTGCAGAAAAGGAATCTCACACAGTGTGACTTTATTTTTTTTAATTAAAAAAATTTTTTTTGGTGACATAGGTTAATGCAATTTAGTAAGTTTCAGGGAGTACAATTTAACAGTATATATATATTGCATTGTGTTTCCCCTCCTACAGATTTCTTTCTGTCACCACATATTTGACCACTTTTACCCCCTGTCTACCTCCTCCTCCACCCTCCCCGCTACTCTCTGGTAACCAGTAGTTTATTGTCCATGTTCATGAGTCTCTGTTTGTCCTATTCCTTTGTTGCCTTTAGGTTTATATCCCACATGTAAGTGATATCATGTGGTTTTCAACTTTTTCTGTCTGGCTTATTTCACTTAGCATGATTATCTTGAGGTCCAGCCATGTCGTCACAAATGGCAGTATTTTATCTCTTCTTATGGCTGATTAATATTCCATTGTATATATGTACCACAGCTTTTTAGCCAGTCATCTATTGTAAGACACTTTAGTTCCTTCCATGTCCTGGCCACCATGAATAATGCTGCTATGAACATAGAAATACTAATATCTTTTCAGATATGGGTTTTCAAGTCTTTGGGGTAAATACCCAGCAGAGGGATTGCTGGATCATATGGTAGATCAGTTCTTAGTTTTTTGAGGAACCTCCATACTGTTTTCCATTGTGGCCGTACCAGTTTGCAGTCCCATCAGCAGTGTATGAGGGTTCCTTTTTCTCCGCATCCTCTCCAACACTTGCTATTACTTGTCCTGTTGATAATAACTATTCTAATAGGTGTGAAGTGGTATCTCATTGTGGTTTTGATTTGCATTTTCCTAATAGCTAGTGATGTTGAGCATCTTTTCATATGTTTGTTGGCCATTTATATGTCTTCTTGGGAGAAGTGTCTGTTTAGGTCCTCTGCCCTTTTTGATTGAATCATTTGCTTTTTTGTTTTTATTGAGTTGTACGAGATCTTTGTATATTTTGGATATTAGGTCCTTATCAGAGGTGTTACTTGCAATATGTTTTCCCATTTGGATGGTTGTCTCTTTACCGTGTTGACAGTTCCTTTTGCTGAGCAGAAGCTTTTTAGTTTGATGTAGTCCCATTCATTTATTTTTGCTTTTACTTCCCTTGCCTTTGAGGTCAAATTCATAAAATCTTCTTTAAGTCCAAGGTCCTTGAGTTTAGTTCCTATGTTTTCTTCTATACAATTTATTGTTTCAGGTCTTACATTCAGGTCCTTAATCCATTTTGAGTTAATTTTGGTGTGTGGTAATAGACAACAGTCTTCTTTCATTCTTTTGCAGGTGGCTCTCCAGTTTTCCCAGCACCATTTATTGAAGAGGCTTTCCTTTCTTCACTGTATGTTTTTGGCTTTTTTTGTCAAAAATTATTTGTCCTTATAAATACGGGTTTATTTCTGGACTCTTGATTCTGTTCTACTGGTCTGTGTGTCTGTTTTTCTGCCAATACCATGCCATTTTGATTACTGTCGCTTTGTAGTATAATTTGAAGTCGGGCATAGTGATGCCTCCAGCCTTGTTCTTTTTTCTCGGGATGGCTTTGGCAATTCAGGATCTTTTGTGCTTCCATACAAGTTAGATGATTTTTTAGTTTTATTTCTTTAAAAAATGCCAATGGGATTTTTATGGGGATTGCATTAAATCTGTATAATGCTTTAGGTAATATGGTCATTTTAACTATGTTGATTCTTCTAATCCAAGAACATGGAATATCTTTTGATTTCTTTGTATCTTCTTCAATTTCTTTTTTTAATAGGGTCTGATAGTTTTCATTATACAGGTTCTTCACGTTTTGTTAGATTTATTCCTAAATATTTTATTCTTTTTGTTGCAATTGCAAAAGGAATTGTTTTTTCCACTTCTTTTTCTGACACTTCATTATTAGAGTATAGGAAAGCTATAGATTTTTGAATGTTGATTTTGTATCCAGAGACTTTACTGTATTTGCTTATTGTTTCTAGCACTGTTCTTGTGGAGTCTTTAGGGTTTTCTATATAGAGAATCATGTCATCCACAAATATTGACAGTTTGACTTCGTTTCCTATTTGGATGCCTTTTATATCTTTCTCTTATCTAACTGCACTTGCTAGAGCCTCCAATGTTACACTGAATAACAGTGGCGACAGTGGACAGCCTTGCCTTGTTCCTGATCTTAGAGGGAAGGTTTTTAATTTTTCACCATTAAGTATAATGTTGGCTGAAGGTTTGTCATATATGGCCTTTATTATGTTAAGGTACTTTCTTTCTATACCGATTTTGTTAAGTGTTTTGATCATAAATGGATGCTGTATCTTGTTGAAGGCTTATTTAGGAATTTTGCATTTGTGTTCATGAGAGATATTGGTCTGTAGTTTTCTTTTTTTATGTTATCTTTACCAGGTTCTGGTATCAGAGTAATACTGACCTCTTAAAATGAGTTGG
This sequence comes from Pteropus vampyrus, assembly GCF_000151845.1. NCBI lineage: Eukaryota > Metazoa > Chordata > Mammalia > Chiroptera > Pteropodidae > Pteropus > Pteropus vampyrus. Next base: position 599,000 of record NW_011889043.1, read on the forward strand.
GAAGTATTGCCTCTTCAATATTTTGGAAAAGTTTGAGGAGAATAGGTATTAAATCTTCTTTGAATGTTTGGTAGAATTCACTGGTGAAGCCATCTGGTCCTGGACTTTTACTTTTTGGTAGGTTTTTGATGATTGTTTCAATTTCCGTACTGCTCATTGGTCTATTTTGATTTTCCACTCTTCTTGATTTAGTCTAGGAAGATTGTAGTTTTCTAAGTACTGATCCATTTCTTCTAGGTTATTAAATTTGGTGTTATATACTTTTTGTATTTTTGCAGCGTCAGTCGTAATTTCCCCTTTCATCCCTGATTTTGTTTGTGTCCTTTCTGTTCCATAGTGAGACTAGCCAGGGGTTTGTCAATTTTATTAACCTTCTCAAAGAACCAGCTCTTTGTTGCATTTATTTTTTCTATTGGTTTTTGTTTGTTTGTTTTCCATTTCATTTATTTCTGGTCTAATTTTGATTATTTCTTTCCTTCTATTGAATTTAGGCTTCATTTATTCTTCCTTTTCTAGTTTTTAAAGAGGAAGCGTTAGGTTGTTTATTTGGGCTTGTTCTTATTTTAGGAGGTAGGACTGCAGTGATATGATCTTTCCTCTTATGACCGCTTTGCCGTGTCCCAAAAGTTTTGATATGTTGTACTATCATTATCATTCGTTTCTATGTATCTCTTGATCTCTTTTTTTATTTCTTCTCTGACCCAGTCATTCTTCAGTAGCATGTTGTTTAATCTCTATGTATTTGTTGTTCTTCCTGCTTTCTTTTTACAGTTGATCTCCAGCTTCAGAGAATATGGTTGGTATGATTTCAACCCTCATATATTTGCTGAGACTGTCTCTGTGTCCCAGTACGTGGTCAATCCTTGAGAATGTTCCATGTGCACTAGAGAATGTATAAGCAGCTGTTTTGGGATGGAAGGCTCTGTAAATGTCAATTATGTCCAGTTGGTCTAATGCATCATTTAAGGATGTTATTTCCTTATTGACTTTCTGTTTGAATGATCTGTCCATATCCGACAGTGGGGTAGTTAGGTCCCCTATTATGAAAGTGTTTTGGTCTGTTTCTCCCTTTAGTTCTGTTAGTAATTGCTTTATATATTTCGGGGATCCCTGATTAGGAACATAGATATTGATAAGTGTTATGTCTTCTTGGTACATAATTCCCTTTATCATTATGAAGTGTCCCTCAGTATCTTTATTTACCTATTTTATTTTGAAGTCTATTTTGTCCAATATTAGCACCATTACTCCCGCTTTTTTCTGAATGTAATTTGTTTGAAATAGCATTTTAAAGATGACAAGACATCTTTAAATATATGGCAAGACAGCCAGGACTGCCTAGCCCTAAAGTTTATAGGACTTAGAGCACGAGTATAAATAGAGGACCAAATATTATATGTCTAAATATTTTACAATTATAAATCAAGCTAACAAATTGTTACTTAAAATATATTCTATTGTCTTATCTCGACAAATGTGTCTTTATAACAACCTGGGAATTTAAGCTCAAATTTATAATTTTGGGGGTACTAGCCCCCAAGTTCTGGGCCTGCCCCTTCTTCTCTTCCTACCAACCAGATGCATCCAGTGCAGCAAGGGGCCTCCCATAGGCGCAAGTGCTCATCCTATCCCACTTGTCCAAATTCCATGACACCATCACAAACAACCACCCTCAGGCCTAGGGGTGTGCATACCGCAGATGCACTAACATGGGAAGAGCACTGCAAGCAGGAGCAGGACTTGGGCTAGGAATTCTGGAACTCCAGGTGGTCTAGAGGGGACAGAGTGGCTCTAGGTGAGCTGAGGCTGGAGAAGGTACAAATGAAACTATCCAAAGGCCCAAGGCAAAGGACAGGACACCTGCTTGCCCAGGTATAAGGGAGGTACTGTAGATTCCTGAATAATGAATATTAAAACATGCATCCTTCATGCAAAGATAAGTTGGTAACCAGGAAATGAGAGCTAGGTCAAGGTGCTGGAGAAGTTAGGCTAAACCACTGAGAGAAGAATAAAGTAGTTAATAGATCAGTGGAATTTGTAACTAGGAAGTTCATAAGTTTCTCATATTTTCTGTGTTTATTTCTTCTTTGTTCTCTTGACACCTGTAGTAAACTCTTTGAAAGCTCTTGGCTAAGGGAACCCAGGGAAAAGTTTTGATCTTTGCTTGAACCAGGATTTTTAAGGGGGCAGCAACACCTGGGGGATAGCAGGAACTCAAGCGAAAGGACCCAAAGAGGAAAGGGAGACTCGTGGTTCAGAGGTATCTCCCAACCCCTCCACCTGCACATACGCTCCTGAAAATGTTCTTTCCAGTGCTCACCTTGGAAGTTCTGAATAAGACAAGAAACTCCTCAAACAAACAGACTCATGGACATGGACTATAGAGTAGTAGTTATCAGAAGACTATATAGTAGTGGTTACTAGTGAGGTAGGGGAGATGGGGGGAGGTACATGGGGTAAAGGGGGTCAAATATAAGGGGAGGGTGAAGTGGGTAAAGGGGATCAAATATATGGTAGCTGAAGGAAACTGGACTTTGAGTGGTGAACACACAATAGAATATACAGATGTCAGATGATAATGCACACCTGAAAATTATATGATTATATTAACCAATGTTACCCCAATAAACTTAGTTAAAAAAAAAAGAAAGAAAGAAAGAAAGAAAACTTCTTAGTGGAACAAAACTGCTAGACGCCCCCAGTATCTGTTCTTCTCTTCTCTCGGTAATAGAACCCCCTATTTTTTGCCTGGAACAAGACTATCCAGTATAAAGACAATGTTTCCCATCTTTTTCTTGTAGCTAGGTGTCATCATTTAACCAAATTCTAGTCAACAGAATTGAGTAGAAGTGACATGTACAACTTCTGGCTTGTTCTTTTAGAGGAAGAAGGATACTCTCCTCTTCTCCCTTCTCCCTTCCTGCTGGCTAGAATGTAACATGGTGGTGAGACATCCTGAACAACATGGATAAGAGGGACACCCTAGCAGCAGGATAACAATATAGAAGGGACTGGGTCCCTGATACCATAGACCTGTCTTAATAGTCCTGGCTTTCTTACATCTAAACTATTAATTGGAATAGAAACAAACTTTATCTTGTTTAAGCCACTGTTGGTTTTTGCTGTTGTTGTTTGTCTCTTTTAGAGCCACTGAATTATCATCCCACCAAAGAGAATACTTTTACCATCTCTTGGAGGGAATGAATTCCACAAGTTTAATTTGTCCTGTATAAAGGACTTCCTTTTGTTTGTTTTGAAGATTGTGAGTTGTTGCCTAATCCACATTTACTCTCTTGTAACCTTACTAAAATAGATGTTGATCATATCACCCCTCAGTGCATGTCTTTCCAGGCTGATATCCTTTGAAGTTTAGTCTGACCTTGTAGAGGATGCTTTTGCATTTCCTAAAATTCAACAACTCCAATTTTATTAGCTGCTCTCAGTTAAATGGTTCCATGGACCATTGTCTGTGGGCTGGAAACCTGGCCCAGAACCTACAAATATTTATTGAATTGAATTAATTTGAATAGAACTTCAAAAAGCATTTTCTCTTTAAAAAGACAGCATGACCTAAGTTCAAGTTGCTAGACTTCATAGCCCAGGCTTTCATGTGCCATCCCAAGTAGGTAACATGGAGCCATGCAAGGAATTGAGGATTTGGAGAGAATTCCTTTGCAGGAACATTCTTCCTCTTCAGCCCTCATCTCATGACAATTTCCCGGCCAATTTCTATGTATCCTTCATGTCTCAGCTTAGGCATCACTTCTCAGACCCCTATACTAGGTTTCCTCTGTGTTACTATCTCATAGCCTCTGGCACTTCCTTTTTATTATACATATCATGTTTGTATTTACTTCTATCTTTATCAATTGTAAAGGCATAAATGTATCCATCATATCCACAGGTCCCAGCCTAGTGCTTGGCTATAGCCAGTCAGTGCTCAAAAATAATTTGGCAAATGAGTGAATAAGTGAAGAGTCAATGAATGAATATGACCCATGAATAGTGTTATCCTTGAATCTTCTCATTCATATTGCACATCTAGAAGGAAATCCTAGGCTCTTCCTAAGAATAATTCTAGATTCTAACCACTTATCACTTCCTCCACAGCTCTCATTCTGGTCCAAGCAACCATCATCTCTCCCTAGGATTATTTTGTTACACTTTAAATTGCCTCTCTGCTTCCACTACCCTCCTCTCCTCCTGCTACTGCAAACTAATCTTTAAGTATAATATGGGGGAGACATGAGGGTGAGGGCCAAGTCATAAGTGAGGTTCCATGTTGAAAATAGCAGTTATGTCCCTCTTGGAGCAGAAAGGCCATGAAGACTCCTTTCTTATGTTTAACTAGCTCAGGTAAAGACTACAATTCTCAGTCTCCATTGAGGTATAGCCATGTGACTAAATTTTGGTCAATGCATTGCGATAAGTGAGAGGTGCATTTTTGAGCCATGTCCTTAAAAGAAAGGGTTGAGCCTCCCTCTTCATCTCCCTTTCCAGCTGCCTGAAATATAGACATGATGGCAGGAGCTGGGACAGCCATCTTAGAGCACAAGATGGAAGTCAAATGTTGAGGAAGGCAGAACAACAAGAAGGCTGGATTCTCAACCTTTAGGAGTTTCTATATCGGCCTTGCCATACGACCCTTGGAATGTGAGAAAGAACTAGAATTCCATCTTTTCTAAGCTACTCTCTTTGGGGGTCTCTCTTACAGCAGCTTACTATGTACTCTAATATATACTCCCTTCCCTACTGCAGCTGATTCATGGGGACTGAAAAAAAGATTATGCCAAGAAAATGTATATGGAAAAATCAATATGCCTCCTAATGGGTGACTTGGAGACCTCTTTAAAATTAAGAAAGAGGGGGATAATAAATCCTGTTCTATAGCAGCCAGGAAAGAACTATCTTCTGCTCAGAAAAGATCCCTGGTTCCATATGTTAGCATCTTGAGAAAGTATCAAAAGGTGGAGAAGGCAGCTCTGGGGCTTGGTTTCAGACTCTAATGTGTAAAATGCCTTTGGGGAATGAATGAGAGAATTAGCTTAAGCTCTGGATTTGGGGGCTTTAGTGGGCTTAAGATAGGCTTTTAATCACTCTTCACTCCCTGTGGTCCCAGTGTGTGAATTTTAATCACATTCACTTGCACCTCCATCCAGGGTAAGGTCTGCCCATATTTATGACATACCATTGTGTGAGGCTACCCCCTAACTCACGCTAGCCAGAGTGCCAGCTGCCCACTGACAAAGCGGGTTTCCTGACAACTCACTGCAACATGGAATGTTTTTATATAGGTTTGGATTAATATTAACCTATATTTGGGTCAGATGAAAGATATGAATTTGTTATAAATTTATTTTTTAGACTGCATGCATCTTCTAACCAGTTGTTTTCTTGAAACTTGTTGGTTTGAAAGTTTATTTTTCATTCATAACCCAGCTCTTCCCCAGATTCAGATTTATTGATAGAACCCCTCTGGAGATTTGCATTATTTCTTCTCTGAAGGTCTTAATCACAAATATTAAAGTCTTGCCTAGATACCTCTCTTTCTTAAACTGGGGCTTATGAGAAGCCTGAACCCCCTGAAGTTGTTTGCAAATATATACATTTTAATGAGAGGAGGTCCATAGCTTTCATGGTCTCAAACGCATCTGTGACTCCCCAAGCAAAAATTTTCTTTTAAATGCAAGAGTTTCCATCAGAGTTAGTGAGGATAATGAGGGAAGCAATAACTTTGGATAGTAGTGAATTAACCCTCAATCCTCCTCTCCTGAGCCTCCCACCACCATCAGAAAGACATGAAAAAGTCATTTAATGTGCCTCTTCTTGCTGTCCTCTTTTAAAATGGGAACATCCTATAAAGGGTCTTACATTAACTCCTAACACCTAAGAAAGTTAATTTATCAAATTACTTTCTTCCTCAGGATCCCAGGTAACTGGGTGGAAAAAGAATATTGATTTTGAAGGTGGAAGGGTTAGAGCACACCAAAACAAACTGAGCTACTTCTCAGATTTCCCCTTGCTTCCCACAGAGTGCAAAATGCCCGATGGCCATGGACCACTATGGTCGAAAAATTCAGTGCAGGGCATGGTGGATTTTAAGTTCCACTAGGCCAAGGATATGTCCCTCTGTTCATTTCTCCCTCCCTACTGTCCAACACAGTGCCTAGCGCATAGTAGGTACTCAGTAAATATTGATTGGATGAATAAGGGGAAATGTATCTGCTGCCTCATTAGTCACTTTGTGTGCATTACATGAGAATGGTTCCAAATGAAACCAAGGAGAGGATTAACAATCTAATTAGAAATAAATACTCGGGTATCACCACATCTGGAGATTGGGAACATGCATGTGTACACACCTTGATGTTAAGAAGGAATTCATAGGCTGTCCTAAACCTAATAAACGGGAAAGGTCATAACTACCCATTTAAGAAATCTTTGGAATAATTTATCCAAGACATTTTTTTTTCTACAAGGCAATTAAACAGAGTTGTTGCCTTTTCAGTACTTTACTAAAGTTTGGAAAATGACATGGAGACGATGAGAATCCCTGAGGCCTTTCCATACCAGGACTCTAAGCCGTTGTGAAGACGCAGTGTTTCCATACGCTGATGCCTCCCGCGGTGGTGTCCCCTGCCTCTGAGCACCTGTTTGTTGTTGACACTCTCTTTCCGGGTCTCACAGCCCAGCGGTTCCCTGGACAGTCCTTTAGCACCCACTCCAGTCAGAGGCTCCTGACTCCAACCTGCTCCTCCAGCGACCGATGTCCTCGAAGTTGTTTGTGCAAACCCGTTTTGCGACGCGGAGCGGGCGGGGCCGCCGGGGCCCTAGCGCAGCCATCGGCTCCCTCACCTAGCTGGGTCGCCTCTGTCCGCCCTGCCCCGCCTGACGGCACCGCCTGCTGGAGGGAGGAGGCGGGGAAGCTGGCATTGCGCCCCCTGGGGGCCGGGCGGAACAGGCCTGGGTGTCCCTCCGGGACCGCAGGACCGCGGGACCGCGGAAAGGCTGGACCGCGGCCACTTCGAGCGGGCGGGCCGGGCCTGCAGAGGAGTTGGGCTATTTTGTAACTGCACCATCCACCCAAGCCTCATTACCACCTCTTAATGAGACCCCTTTACTCCGTGACGTGCAACCGCTCCATCTCATTAAGGAAATCGCTCTTCAATGCTGATTATTTTATTTGCAGCCATAATTATATTTCTTTCGGCTAAATCACGGTTTAATCGAGCCCACATGGAGGGCAGCAGCACTAATTACGGCGGGGGATGCGGCGGCGGCGGCGGCGGGCGCGGGCAGGCTGGGGGGGTGCGGTAGGGGGTGCCTGGGCGGCGGGCGCGGCCGGGGGGCCTGCGGGCCGGGAGGGGCGCGCGCGAGGGGCGGGGGCCCGGGCTCAAACACAACAACTTATTACTTCTAATTCCCCAACTGTCACCAAATCACCTGCACGAAACAAGAATCTAATTTGTTAAGCTGGCATGTCTGCAGATGGAAGATCGATCTTCTCTGTAGATTTCTCTAATTGAGTGAATATAGACGCCCGGAATTAGCCTCACTCGGGCTGCAGGGAGGGAGCAAGAGAAGGCGTGGAGGGGGGGCGGGTAGGGGGAGAGAAGGAGAGAAGAAAGAAGAGAGAAAGGGGAATAGAGGTAAGGGAAGAGGGAAATAGAAAGGAGAAAAAGTGGAAGACAAAAGACGGAAGGACAGAGGCAAAGATAGGGAGGATGGAAAGAGATGAGAGGAAAGAGTGGGAAAACGAAAAGGCAGAAAAGAAAAGAAACAAAAAGGAAGAGAGCATAAGAGGAAGAAAAAAATGGAGTGAAAGAAAAGAGGACAGGAAGCAAAAGGGAGAAGCAAGTGCAGGACGATAAAGAAAGGAGGAAAAGATAGGGAAAGAGAACATTGTATTTGAGGAAGGCTCACTACCTAGAGAATGATATCTCCCACCTTCCCCCCCGCCCCCAGCCCCAAGTGTAAAGTAGCTGGAGAAGCTTAGCCCCAGTGTCAGTCCTAAACTGGGACTAACCGCTTATGAAAAGAAAAAGCTTGAGACGGTGGAGCTGGGCAGAGAGCAAGGGGGGAGGAGGTGGGCGCCGGCAGCTACAAGAAATGGCTTACAGAATTACATTTGTTTTTCTTGTGATTTTATTAAAAGTCACTCCTCATCTCCAGAATGCGTGAAAATATCTACTTTCCACTCAGATACACCGCATTAACTTGTTGGAGGCGAATTTGTTTGTTTGTCTATTTTATTTATTTGCTAGATAAGATTGATGCAGTCTTATTAGCGCTATATCTAGTTATAGAAAGAGATAAGGATGAGATGTTTTTCTTTTTATTCCAATTACTAGCCTTGTCACCTAACTGAATAACTGATATATGATTATTTATCTTGAGTAAACAGAAATCAGAAAAGCAGCGAACTTAACACATACAAACAAAATCTCTGTGTCACTTATTATATTCCGTGTGGCTAATTGGGGCCATTAAAATTACAGGGCTAGAAGCAAAAAAGAAGAGATACGGAGTTGGGGGGCGGGTGTACCGATCCGTCATTGTTTTGTGCTGAGCTTTCTGCGTTGAGGGCCGCGGATGTTAGTTGTTAGAAGACAAATATTAAAAAATAAGCAAGCCCGGGTGCCTACAAAGAGCCGTGCAAGTGGACTATATGGTTATAGTTTGCAAACTCGAATGTATGGGAAACTATTTATTGCAGGAAAAAAAATATGTTGAGCTCGTGTATCGCCACAGGCTTCCGGAAAGGGGCGAGTTTTCTACTCCTACGCGACCCACCGCACATCCCTGCGGTTCGGGTGAGCCGGCAGTGGACACATACGGCTCATACAAGCGCGCACGCATGTATACGCGAAACGCACACGCAGCCCCCGCTCCCAGCGCATTAAAAAAATTTCCTGGAATCTGGGCCCTTAACTTTTAGGTTCCAGGTTGAGGATCAGGGTACTTTAGGCAAGGAGTTTTTGGGGCCACGGGCTCCCGCGACGACATGAACGGGACAGCTTGGCTGAGAGCAGCCCCTAGCCCTGGAGAGGCCTGGAGAATGCACATTTGAGCTGGGTGCAGTCCTGTTTGGCTAGGGTTAAAGGCACTCATTCAGCCCTAGAGAGCCGCTGCGGGAAGGCGAGCGGAGGGGGCTTTCACAGTGGCGGACAGGAGCACTCAGCTAAAGCCTCTTTGGCTGTGGTCTCTTTTGCTGGGAACCTCAAGAGAGTTCTTTTATGCAGAGAAGTGTGGAAGCGCCTGTCACCCCTTCCCAGAGACTTGGCTGCCCTCCCAGATCTCTTTCCTTCCACTCACTCCACCCTCAAATCGACTTCCCCCAAATGAACCATACATCAAGCAATCCCAAACTCTGGTGTGGACCACTGACCCTAGTCAAAAACGAGGATGGGGAGGAGAAGGTGGGGACTCGGGGAGAATAGGTTCTGGCACCTGGGGCAAGATCTGGGCAAAAGTAGTCACCATAGTTTCAAATGCAATGGATTTGAGAGCTTTCTGGGGTTTTTTTGTTTGTTTGTTTTCCTGGAGTATTTGCCCCCACCCTTTATTCTTTCTAAGGTTCTAACATAGGCCTGAGGAACACAATCTGATTTGCCATAGCATTTGGGTTATTGCATATTTGGAAAAGTAAACAGGAGTGTTCAAGTCACTTGATTTGTTTTCTGTAAGCAAATAATACCCAAAAGCATGGCTGTAATTTACCACGAATTAAAATTGATTCTTTTCATCAAGCAAGAAAATAGGAAAATGTGAGATCGTTAATTATTGAGGGAGGCCCTCCTCATTAAAGGGAACAATGTTACAATTCAGCATTTAATAAGAGGAATGTGAATAATAACGCGCCATATTTCAGCCCACTGTCTGCACAGAAAAGAGAGCAGTTTACAAACAACCCCAGCAGCCAAAAGTTCCATTTAATAAACATCCGAGGTTTCTGTAAGTGGAAAAAGCAATTAGGGCGCTGGCCACGTTACCCAGTTCTTCAAGAGCACCCGGTATATATTTTTATTCTCTCTTTATTCTCTGTCTCTCTGTCTCTACAAAGAATTAACAATAAATGCAGAAACACAATTAGGGAGAAAATCAGAATTACAAATCTAATCAGCATATATCTTTAAATCACTTGCTGTCTGGATCTCCCACCCCAACCCATCACCCCATCCAGCCTCACCATATTTCTAAATCTTGCTCTGGACCAGGATGGCAAAACAGGAGGCAAGACACCGATTTTGTAGTTTGTGTTTTTGTAGTTTACACAATCAGCCATGAGGGTTTTTCTTTTTCTTGTCCTTCCTTCCTTCCTTCCTTCCTTCCTTCCTTCCTTCCT
>NW_011889043.1:609509-620497 GCF_000151845.1 Pteropus vampyrus
GGTCTGGGCGCGCGGCCCGATGGGAGCGGGAGCGGGTCCTTGGCCTTAAGTGCTTTTTGTGCTTTGTTAAAAAAGAGAAGGGGGAAAGGGAGAAAGAAAAAAATGATTTCCCTGTGCATCGCCCCTTGGCAGGCTCTTGTACAAAATTCAATCTCTATTTTTTATGAGAAGTAAACTGTCTAAATAAATTTTATTAGGGGCAACCAATATATTTTCTGGTAGTTCCCTTTGTTCCACTTCTACGTGTGTGTAACAATCTAAAACCTATTTATTGAGGAAAAATCACTGGATCCGTCATAGAAAATCCTTTTACTTTGCTTTGAAGTGATTTCTAAAGACATTCTTGTCATTCCGAAGATTTGGGGGCCATTGCGCTAAAACCTCGCCTTGTTAGGGACTTCAGTTCCCATGATCATGTGGGAAATGCCTTAAATTATCAACAGCGATGGGCCTGACCGGCACTTTCCTGGCTGCCCCAGGAACGTGGGAAGATGACGGGGAATAAAACTCTGGTAAATACATCTCAGGCGCTGCCCAGGTGTATTCAGACATTGGCCAGAACGAGCTGCCGAGAGGAAACCCGCGTGGGGGCGAGCATTTTACATCCAGACTATTGTCGTTTTCTTCGCCACGCCTGCTGGCAGCGGGCTCCCAGCTCCCGGCTCTAGCTCCAGCTTGAGCCCTCCCCACCTCGACGCCCCCACCGCCACCCCTCCTACCCCCTCCCACTCTCAGATTTCCTTTTTTCCCCTCTCCTTTATCTTCCCCTCCACCCCCCATGCTTATGCTCTGAAGTCTTGGAAGAAGTGATTTAGTTTGTTTATACTGCTATAAAAATCAAGACCAATAGAAAAGTCATAAAATGAAGCGGGCTATCAATCACGCCGCAACATTGTTATTCAGCGGTTACTAACAGAGATGGATAATCCTTTGATTTCGTCCCATTGTTATTACTCTGATGTGTCTTCACATTAACTATTACACATTTATTTATCGACCTGAAAGATACAACAAAACAGAATATACGAGCGAGTGCGTGTGGGAGGACGCTGCACGGCCAATGGTTCTTCGGCGGGCGGCTGTGGGATAAGGACACGAGCGCTGGCGTGCACACTGGTGTAGACTGGGGCGCCGCGCCCTTCTCTCCAGGTCACAGCCTCTTCCCCCTCCCACCACACGCGGTGCGGAGCCCCCGCAGTGCGGGCCTCAGCGGACCTGCTGGTTTAGAGGAGCGCGGTGCCTGTCAGGGTTCCTGCCTCGTCCTTTGACACTTCTTCGCACCTCCACCCCTGCGTCCCGGTCATGGATGTCCTGCAAGCCCCTCCCAAGTGGACACAACCCCCCTGCGTGTCCACGGGAACGTGCAGCCAGGTGCGCACTCGAGGGCCACGTCCAAGGCGCACGCCCCCTTGCTCCGGGCCTCGGTCCTGCCTCCTGCCGCACGCTCCCGGCTCTGTAGCGTCTAGATTTGGGGTTTTGTTTGGGGAAAGGAAAGCTTTTATGGCAAGGACTCTATTTGCTTTAGGTTTAAGCATTCTTTTCCCAAGCAAACCCTTTCTCGAAAGTACAGTAGGCACTTCTCGAACACCCTAGCGGCTCGCAAACACGCTGCCTCCGCCAAGCTGGAACCCACGGTCCCTTCATTCCAGTCTCACATAGGCCGCGTTGGCAGCAGCCGCGGCGGCCGCTGAATTCGGCCCCGCACTGAGTTTCGGGGGAAATGGTCTCCGCAGCTCGGAAGGAACCGGTGTAGCAAATGCCCGGCACTCACACGTGTGTGTGCATGTGTGTGCGCGCGCGCACGTGTATGTGCATGGGAGGGAGGGGAACGGGCTATAGGAGAGACGGAGAAGGAAGCAGAACTGCCCCAGAGTTCGCCTTGCTGCCTCCTTTGTCTCCTTACTCGATCCTTGTCACACACACAGCTAAGGGCGCGCACACACACTCACACATACACACACTCACACAATTCCTCTCGCATCTGCTCTCAGGCAGCATTTCCAATGTTTTGTGTAAGTCAATTGGACGGCGAACAAAAAAAAAGCCATTTGCTCGGTATTATTTAAAACAGACTTCATAGGGCCACCCTTTTGTGGAAGCTTTATTTGCACTGAATGAATAATCTTAATTGCATCACCCTCGAATTAAAAATCAATGTTAATCAAGTTGAGAGCAGTAAATATCAGTTTTCATTGTGCCTGGATAGAGGGCATTTTTCTTGTGTTGCGAATAAAAATACAAGTCAAATAACTTTAAAAGGGCATTATGTTCTGCTACAAATACAATTGAAACGGATTGTTTAGGAGCAGATCAGAAATGGTACAGAATTTTGCACTTAATTTCCTCAGTTATCATTTACAATAAGAACCTCTGGGCTTGACAGCCAAGTCTAAACAGTAGTAAATTAGTACAAATTTATACTGATTTTACTCTAATAATCGTAATAAAAGCTTATAGATTTGGCACTAATTACATAAATGCCTAATGATCTTGAAAATTACTCTGGTTAGAAATATATTACTAATCTAAACTTTGTTGTTGGCTGGCTCTGAAAAATCAGAACATTAGAAATGGTTCGCTTCACTTGTGCAAAGCACTTTAAATTGTTCAAGTAGTTTAACATATTCAAGAGGAAAATAAAGAGCATTTAACTTTATTTACGGCCTTAAGTGGAGTTGAGAGCCGAGCAGAACTTAGAAACTTTGACCAAAAGAGCGGGCCATGGGCAAGGATGCAAGCGTGGGCTGGGTAGAGGAGCGGGAGCGGAGCGGAAAGGGTGCATGCAGGGTGCATGAACCCACACTGCGCGCAAGCCCGGGAAGCTCCCATGGAGTCGACTTCTTTTTTGCGTTCTAGGCCTGCAGCGGAGCTGGGACTCAGTAGGCCCGGGGTCCCAGCCAGGGCGTTTGGACCCTAGGCCCAGGCCTGCTGGGCAGCAGCGAGTCTAGGCACGGTCTTGAGGCCGCCGTGTGCCCTTGTTATGCTCCGGATTGGCAGGCCCGCGTCGCCAGAGGCAAGTCAGTGTCGCCTAGAGCTCGCGGGCGGGGAAATCTCGGGTCACGCGGGGGTCATGTCCTGCTCTGTCCCCTGCTTTGCCTCTGCCTCAGGAAGATCCTAGCTCAAAGAGACAGCTGCGCCTTTGGAGCGAGCAGGGCAGGAGAAGAAGGAAAGGCGTGACTGGAGAAAATGCAGGGAAGCTCTAACCGAGGCCGGGCGCCGAAGCCCAGGGCGAGACCGAGGCGGCCGCCACTGCCTTAGCTGCTGCTCGGGGCTGGAGCCGCCGGAGCTGCCACCGCCGCCTCCTCCAGGCGGGCGCAGGCGGGCGGGCGGAGTGGGGGACTCTCCGGGCGCTGACATTTGCAGGCTGCCCTCCTGATTGGTCCCCTCGCCGAGCTGCTCACGGGTTCATTCAACTGTTAAGCACCTCCCCGTCTCTCTAAAGGACATTATAATGCAAGAAGCCCCCTTTTTAACCACAAACCGAATTTTCTTTCATTTAGGTGATCTATATGTCTATATCGTATAGCTTATAGCTTATATCTATTTTAAATAACTTAAAGCCGCTAAAATTTGGGGGGGAACAGCTTTCGCCCTGGAGCGGTGCGCGATGCTGTCTCACGCCGACCTCCTGGACGCCAGGCTAGGTGAGTGCGCGCCTCTCGCCCGGGCAGCCAGGAGAAGCCTGGGCAGGAAATTGTCAATTTGTTCCTTATTTTACCTTAATGCGCCCTAAATGGACTAATTTCTTTAAAAGTAATTGTGCTGCATTAAAGTTTAATTTGATTTAATATCGTCTTTTTAAAAAATCCATGGAATATGTAGATCAGAAAAATGAGTTGGGAAATGTTACTTTTTGTTTTTCCTACTTTTTTTCTCTTCCCCCTCCCCCTTATGATTATTATTTTTTGAAATGCGATCTACCTCATGATAATTTGTTTGGAGGTGTTTTTCTTTCTCTCTTTCCCCTTCTGTTTGCTTTAATTTGAGATTTCTTTCTCCTCTTTTTTTCCTCTCTCTCTCTTCACTATCTCCTTCTCTCCTTCTGGTCTAAGTATGGTTGAGTTTGTAAAAATCTGGCATAAAGGAGAAGCCATTGCAACAGAAGCGGATTTGCTGTGTGCTCATTGAGAAAGGAGAAAAGCCAAATTCGTCCTCCCAGGCATCCTCGCCTGCATAAGACTCGGCATTGCCAATGGCTGTGAGGAACGCGCCTTTTATTTCTCCGGAAAGAGAAGTTGAATTCTCTAAAGTTTGATTCACTGTCGTGTCTACTGACTTTACTCGAGTTTCTTTAAAGCTGTCTGAGTTTCTGGTTTGGGAATCTTTGTTGATGGATGTGACTCCATTTTCCAAACACTTTCTTGATTTGAGAGGGAGGCGGAGCTGATTTCAGTTGATTTCGGGGGGTGGAAGGCTTGGAGACATATTCGTCTTCCGAAAGTGAGTGGGAATCGGCTGAGGGCCGGAGGTAGAGTTCGTCAGGCTGCCTAAGCGCACGCAGGTGGGGCAGCAACCTAGGAATCATTGTTTTCTTTTCTTTCCTTTTTCTCTCTCGGATATGGCCTCGGGTTTCTGGGGCGCCCGGGGTACCGTTCCTGAAAGGGATTCCGAGGGATGTTTCATTGTCGGGACTGGGAGTGTTTCGCTGTGGGAGAGACGAGAGCATGTGCTGCTTACGAAAGCCAGCTGCAGAGAGAGGGGAAAGGGCCCGGAGATGGGATTCCAGCCTGGCTGTCCAAAACCTGGGGAACCCAGCCGACCACTCCTGGAGTTTCTTCGGTTGGGCGAACGTGGGCGCGGAGGGAGCCGAGGATGGGGCTGCAGGAGGAGCGCGCGGAAAGGACTGTCTTTCCTGGCATCGCTAGGAAGGTAGTGATCGCGATCCCCTTGCCTCCTCAGGTATGAAAGATGCCGCCGAGCTTCTGGGCCACCGGGAGGCGGTGAAATGTAGGCTGGGCGTGGGGGGCTCCGACCCCGGGGGCCATCCGGGGGACCTAGCGTCCAACTCCGACCCAGTCGAGGGAGCCACTCTGTTGCCCGGGGAGGACATCACCACTGTGGGCTCGACGCCGGCCTCGCTGGCGGTGAGCGCAAAGGACCCGGACAAGCAGCCGGGGCCTCAAGGAGGCCCGAACCCCAGCCAAACCGGCCAGCAGCAGGGCCAACAGAAACAGAAGCGCCACCGAACGCGCTTCACCCCCGCGCAGCTCAACGAGTTGGAGAGGAGCTTCGCCAAGACTCACTACCCCGACATCTTCATGCGCGAGGAGCTGGCGCTGCGTATTGGACTGACCGAGTCCCGAGTGCAGGTACGCCGGGCGTGGGCGCCGGGGCAGAACACAAGGAGGGAGCGAGAGGATTTGGGCAAAGGAAGCGGGGATCTTTCCTCGCCCTGCCGGGATCCTGGGCTGAGCTTCAGAAGCCTACGCGTTCCTAGGTGGAGTTAGCCCCTCTGCCTGGAGACGAGCCCGACCGCCATTCCCTATAGACAGGCAGGGCATCCATCTCCCACCGCTATAGCCATAGCGTAGCAGAAACTCCTCAAAAGCGAAGCCGGCATTGTTCGACTGCTAGGAACTCCTTCCTCCTGAGAAGGGAATCTTCAAGTCTTCCAGCCTTCGCCTCTCCCAGGTTGTAAGCCGAGCGCTCACTTCCACGTTAGCTTGCGTTATCGACAAGTATTTCATTACCCCCTAATGAGTTTGTGTTAAGCGTCTGGATGAACGGGGGAATGCAACAACTACATAGAAAACACAAAAAGGGAAAAAAATAAGGCGCGATAAGGGCCTTTTAAAACAGATCCCCCCGCCCCGAGTTTCACGGTGTAGCCTTATTCTCCTGAATATCACCTTCCTGCTGCTCAGGCAGAATACTCCTAGCTTTGACGTTTGCAAAGGATTCGAATTTTGGAGGTCAACCAATGCACTGGAGGCGGCAATAGCAATCCCCCACAGTCTATGAGCCTTGATTTTCCCCTAAAGAAACTGGGAAAAAATGATGGCTTTTTGTTTTGGATATCCGATCCGAAGACAGGACATTTAGGGCAGGAAAGATTGACAAGTAGTAGACAAAATCATTACTGACTCCTTGTTCTTGTCCAACCACCCTCCAAATTGTAAATTATATATAACTTAGAAAATCACTCCTATAACTTTTCTGAAAACCGGAGAATAAAAGCATAAAATCAGTGAATCTCACCCCACGCCCGATTTTTAAAAGGATGAAAACGTATCAAATATTTCATGGGTTTGGGGTGCTGTAGGTGAGATTCCAAGACGGGCACTTAATCTCGAACTCTCCAGGGTGCTGAAAATCTTCTTTCCTGTCTTGTACGTGGTATTTTCTGTACGTTATCCCGGGTGTCAGCCTCAGCTCTGGATGTTTAAATTAAGTTTAAAGATTTTAGTTGCTTTACATTTGACCTAAGAAGTAAGAGACAAGGGTGTCCATAATCACAGTGTTGAATATTTTGATCCCCATTGAGCATTTTAAAGATAGTCTAACCTGGAAAAATTGTATATGCTTCTGTTCTAAATAGTTAGCAAATGAATGTAACTGGAGACTTAAAGTGGTCAAATTAATATTCAGGCTATAACGTAGATTAATAATATTATTCAATATAAGTCTAGGTGGTTTCGTTAGTGAACTCTAGAAGCCCTGAACCATGGACCATTGATACTGAGCACCAAAAGAATGTTAATTGCAGTGTACAGATATATATTAGTAATGCTCTTTAAAAATTTTTACCTCGCATCTCTTTTTAAGTCTGAAGTTTAGTTGAAACCTTAACAGAAATATACAATTTTAAAACTTCCATTACTGCTAATGATAATATTGGCTTGTTAGAATTTTTTAGTTTCAAAATTCATAAATTTGCTTTTTGTCCCTCAAGAGAAATACTACCTAATAATTTTTGTTTTAAAAAGTAAAATTTTGTTGCTTAACCTAGACAGACTGGTAATTCATTTAGATTGAAATAAAACTTGGAATCACAAATAAAATATAATTGGACAACTGACTTTATGAAAAAAGAAAACGAGGTCTACTAAACTTTATTAGATCTTCCGAAGGTTAATGCAGTGATTCTTTTAATAGAAAAAGTTGTAAGTGAAATAAAATACAAACTATGTAATAGAAAGGTTTTTTTTTCAAAAAGTACATAAAAGAATAATAAAGAAGAAAGAGACAAAGTACTTTAATTGTTCTAGCATAATGTTCAACCAAAGATAATAGCTCTAGGCTGCTGATAGGAACAATTTAATAGAATGGCAATTTCAATATTTTTAAAAATAATGTTCCATAGTTTAAAAAGTAATCAGATCAACATAACCTTTTTAATTAACATTTCAAAATGATTAACATTATGTAATGTAATGCAAAATAATTTATGGAAAATGTATTTACTTCACAATTCACTGTACCATTGCTCCTTGACCAAATTCAAATTAAATAGTAATTGGTTTATGTTCTTATATGATGAGTACTTCATAGATTTCTTTATCGTTAACAGATTGCCACACATTCTCTTTAGTATGTGGGCCACTGCACTGATTAAAAATGATCTAAATATTTAATTTATTGCAATTGTATGTTTTTAAAGATGCTTTCTGATTCAAGACTAAATGATCTAACATATTTATTTTTATCTATGTCTGGTATATATCATACTTTAAAGTATTTATTAAAGCACCTCCATTCACATAGAGGCCAATTCCATGTCTGATATTGCTCCCCTTTTCTGGCTAGTGTAATAAAACCATTCCTTTTATAGCATGCCATTATTAGAAACCAATTTCAGAATTATTTATAACCTGGGATGGCTTATTAAGCAGCAATGCGAGAATCATGCAAATTACGCGATCAAATGCAATATAATAAGCATAATCATTAGTCTCTAGCACGGATTAATTAACTTTCAATATTTTATTTACATAAAAACCAAATCAGTGAAATAACTTCTGCACAGTCAGGCTTGCCTTTCAATATTTTATACGAACAAAAATAATGTGCTGTAATTCCATTGACCGTGTCCCCCAGAATGGCCCTGTCACCTGCCACATCTTAATAGGGGGACAAGCTGAGAGTATTTTCTAGTTTTCTAATGGAATGAGAAATTGCATTTTCTTCCTCTCCCAGCACTATTAAAGTGTAATGAATTCGGCCCAGAGTTCACGGCTGGCTGATCGAAATGAACCTGAGATCTAGGCTTTAATACAGCTCCCCAGATTTCCTCCCAAATCTTCACATTAATCATTTGCTGGATTCCAATGAGATCTTCATAAAGCGTTTGCTTGAGAGAGGAAAAGTAATATTCACTCTTTCTCCCTCTCTTTCTCTATTTCTGAGCCATTTATAGGTGATGAATTAAATGGGCTATATATTTTAAAATACATTTACAGTATGTCTATATTACTGTAACAGCAGATATCGCAAAAGTGGTTTTTTAAATTCCAACCTCCATTAGATTCTCACTGTTGTATTAAGCATTTTCTGAGAGGAGCTGCATTTCAAACTGAGTACAAAGTTGGCCCATGGCTGTGGTTAATATATTTCTTGGAGTTGTCATCTGTGCATTCTCAAAATCTCCCTTAGGTTTTGCCTGCATTTTAATCCGTCATGCTCTAGTTTTCAAGTGGAAACATTCACATTTTAAAAACATATGCATCATAGCTTGAAACGGAGGTGCTCAAACCCCATGCAGATTTTTTTCCCAACCCCAGTAAGCCGTGAAACATAAAAAATTTTGTAGCCATCATTTGACTACTAACCCTCAAACATAATTGAACACAATTTTTTGATTATTCCTATAGTATTTAGTTCTTTGACAACTGTTCTTTTCGGCCTGTGCCTGAGATTCAGAAATCTTGCTGGCAGGTATGATTGCTTCTGAAATTCTATGGGACAATCCCCCTTCCCCTCCCCGCCCCCCCACATTATTATTTTCTGCTTCTTTCCTCATTCCTTTACACAAGTCCACCACCTTCACTCTCCGCCCTTGTCAGCTCCAAACATTGAAAGATTTCGGGTTCACTGACACTTGGAGGGTGGTAGGGACCGGTCTTTAATGTAGATATCTTTAGAAATACATCCGGATGTGGTGTGAGGTTTGGGGACCGTTTGGATACAGACACCGTCCCTGTCTATGGCTCCATCGAGTGAGTCTACTCCCCCCAGTGCAGCCTTGGATAGGTAATGCAAAGCGACCTGTGGCCGCAAGTCTACTAGCTGTGCTTTCTTTGACTCCTGGGTGTTACCCTCTGCCCAAGGCCACTAACAGCTCAATCCGCGGTGGGGCCCTGCTGCCTCATTAATCCACCGTGCCACCAGCTCAAGGGGCTTTAGCGAGGAAGGGACCCGGCATCTTTACCCGATGCGGACGCTGGGGTAAACAGAAATGTGGGAAATGGGGTAGAAAAAAGAGAAAGAGAAAGCAGACGTTGGCACAGATATGGTAGAGGAGGCCAGGGCCAGCCCAAAGGCGGGCAGAATTCTAGATTGTAAAATGCCATTCAGGCTGGTAAGCGGAGAGTGTGTCTCCACTTGCACCTGTGTGTGTACACACCGCTGTGCATAGCTAGCTTACCGAAAACCGGGGTCAGGTACTTCTTTACTTATGATACTTTAGGTTGCAGAATAAACACGAAAGAGCTTGGATTAACGGATGAATAACCTTTTGGCTACAAATATGGTGGTCAAACTGCAAGGTTGGCCAAATTCTAAGAGGAAACTCAATCAGTACCTGAGCTGTGCCCCACATCATTTATATTTATGCAAAGTAAACCTCCAACTGAGTAGATGTTAAACTGCGAGCCTGCTAAGTAGGCATGCTGGCCTTTTTTTTTTTTTTTTAATCAAATTAAAATACAGAGAGATGGAAGTTTATTTTGGTCAGGCGACTTATTGATATCTTTCAGGAAGAACCCTTTCCTTCCCAGTGGTAGTGAATTTGACATCCATAGGCAAATTTGTTGGATAAGGTCTGAAATTCCAGGGTCACTGGTAAGAAAGACCCAGTATGAGGCATATGTTTATTTGGAGTTTATCAAATACATCTCCTTTAAAAAGACACATGGCTTTTTCTAGCAAAATTAATTGGACTCATAACTAGTGCAAACTTTAAACTTGACCTGCTTTAATTTGTAGTGGTCAGAATATTTGCTTTTAGTTTATAGATGAAACTTGGGGGTAGGAGTTGAGAGAATTGGAGGCCTTGTTATTTGGGATACTGTAAGTTCTTCAAAAGAATAAACTCGAAGGCCCTGGGGCTCAGGGCTCTGGCAGCAAGTTCCATCCAGCACGCTTGCACAGCTAGATAAAGGTGCCTTCAGAGAGGTTTGCCAGCGAGTCACGGAGACTTGTGTCAGTAGTGCCTATCGCTATGAGAAAGTCACGGTGGCGACCCAAACAACGCTGTAGCTCAGTGGCGCTCACTTTCCCACATGGATCACCATATTAACCTCTCCGCTCTGTCATCCGTGGCGTTAAGGGTTTTCCTTTGTCTTTCGATTTTGAAACTGGGTATGTCGTGCACGGCTCTTCATCAATTTCCAAATTTCCAGCGTTTCTGAAAATTCTATACCCCATCAGTGTCATAAGGCACGCTATTAAGCCACATGGGTACACATGTTTATCTTCATTTGTGCACCTGTGTGTCCAGTCTTGACACATGCCTGCCTGCAGACCTGTGCATCTAAGCCGTGCATAGAATGTTCCAGTGTGCAGGGCCGTGGTGTACACTGCACACGGTGGTATGTTTGCACTACGTGTAAGCCCTCGGGGGTACAATTGTTCAGGACCTTGGGAGTCGGCCCTTGGTGGGTGCAAGGGGCACCAGTTGACTCGAGCTGGTGAAGTAGCAGGATCTCTGGCTGGGTGTGGGGGCGTGTCGGGCCGATGGCACTTGTTCGGCCTGGGGCTGACTGGGTGTATCTGACGCGGGTTTCTCGGACTTAAGCCCCTGCCCCTGCTGACAGCCGGCTCTCTAACGG
>NW_011889043.1:621237-643337 GCF_000151845.1 Pteropus vampyrus
CCCGGCCTCCGCCAAGTCTTGTTTTGTCCTCTTCTCTCTCCTCCGCTCGCTCGGGCTCTCCCCAAGCCCCGGCCCGCGAGGCCTCCCCTCCGCCTGATCCCGTCGCCCCGCTGCCCTGCCGTCCCCACTCCCCAGAGCCCTTCTAACCTTGCCACGCAACTCCTCCCTCCACCCCATCTCTAGAGCCTCACCCCACTCTTTCCGCTACCCCGGCCTCCCGGCTCGTACTTGTCGTGCTTGCGCTCTCCTCCCGGTCTTCTGACTGGCGTCATTCCCACCCACACCTTCAACACGACATCTACGACCCCCTCGCCCGCAGCCTCCTTCCCGCTCCCATCTTTCCCAAGCCTCACGCCCTTCCTCCCGCGCCCTGCAAAAAACATCTTTCCCGCCATTTTACTTACCAGGGAGTCGACTCAGGATCTGAAATCAGACATCAATGGACTGGTTTGTGGGCAGAAACACACACACTCGCACTCTCGCTCACTCTCAAACACTACGCGCACACGCACACACACATACACAGTGCACCTAGGTCTCACATGGACGTGTTCAAGGGACAGCACAATGTTAGGGATTTTTGTCTTAAAGGAGGACAAGCATCTGCTACCAACCGCCTCATCTGAGGGCCCCACTGATAAAATTTGATTTATCCTTATATTCTTTCTCCGAACTCCTCTTTCTTTCCTCTTCCACCACCCTACCCTTGCCGGGTTCACCCAGTCACTTCCAGGCAACCCTCTTGGCTTGCAAAAGAATGCTTTTGTTTCACCTTATGTTTATTTTCTTAAGCACAACTGTGTGTGGGTAGTGAAGGGAAGGCTTCTCAGGAGGGGACATGCCCGTGGATTGGGTGGCTAGAGTAGACTAAAGCAGTCATATGACAAAGAGGCGATCTTACCCATTTTGATAAGTCTTTATAAGGAAGAATAAAATAAACATGTAAGAAAATTTTTCCTTTTGTAAAAGCAAAAGCCACATCTCTTTTCTGGATCCTTCAGGACTGGGGTTTGTTTGCTTCCTTTTCAGTTTCTTCTCGCTGCTCTGTGCCCTTGGTTGTTTTGTGGTCGTCATGTCGTCCCTCGTGCCCCTCGGCCACCGCCCTGGCCCCTGCAGGTCGCCGATGGGTGCACTGGGACATCCACAACCCTGCAACTTTGTACAGAGAAACACAATCAGCTCTTTCTGCATGTGCTGGTCAAATCCAAACCCAGAGAACAGAAGCGCTTTCGAAGAATGAACAAACATGTTAAATAGGATGTTTTGTGTAGATAAAGCATTCTTGTTACATACTGGTCAATTTGTGATATGTTTTAACTTATTGTCTGTGCTTATTTATGGAATTTGGTTTTCTTAATAAATGTTTGAGCTAATATAAAGCATATTGACTTTTCCGGACAAGTTTATATCAAGTTAAATGTAAATGGATAAAATAAAATCATTTTCGGTATGTGATATGGAGAATGGTGGGTTTTGGTGTGACTTTGGATGGGGGGACGGGAAGAGGGCTCGTCCTGAGGGTTCTCAATTCGCGCTCAATTGGCAGGCTCCCAGCGTTTAGGGTTCGTTCGCCCTTCAGTAGGCTTGGGTTCAGTTTCCGGATTGCACAGCCAGCAAGGCAGCGCGCTCCCGCACAGCTTCGGGACTGGGAGGTCCAGTTTCCACTCCTTCAGACTGGAAGTGAGCAGGCCGGGCCGCAGGCTCCTGGAGCGAGTTTGGGGCGTTGCGAGGCTGGGCGCTGGCCGGGGGCCGGCCGGGGGCTTCCGGCCCGAGATGGGCCTGCAGCGCAGCTGCGGGCGCTAATTGCAGGGCCCGAGAGATGATAAGCTGCTCAGGTGAACGGTTTCCCTCCGACAAAGGAGTGGAGGGCGAGCCTTGCGCGGCTGTGTGCGTGTGACGGCGAGGCTGTGGGCAAGGAGGAAAGATCACCGTGAAGGAAGCGTGGGGACCCGGAGCTCTGCCCGCAGGGGTCGCCCAGAGCTGCCATCTGATCTCAGGTACGCAGTGGACGTGAAAGGCCCGGGTTCTTTCTGTCCCTAGGGCCTAGGTCTCGGGCGAACGTCCGAAAGAGACGACCCGGACTCTGTGTCCCCAGGCCTAGGCTCGGCTTCAGATCCCCGAGACCTCCCAGGTGGGGGCAAAGGGCATGTCGGAAGAAGCGAGCTCAGGACCACATGGCCGCCTCTCAGGCTTTTCTCCGCCGGGCTGCTCTGGTTTTCTCAGCGTCCATACTTGGTTCAAGCTAACCTTAAATTTAGGCACGCGCTTGAGGGACTTCTCCAAACTAACTAGTAGTGAAAATTACCGTTTCTTCAGTAGTCTGAGAGGGAAGGTTGTGGTTGTGATGTTTGTTTTATTCTGTTTTGTTTTTTAAATTATTTTTCAATAACAGTTGACATACAACATTTTATTAGTTTCGGGTGTACAACATAGTGATTAGACGTTTATATACCTTACAAAGTGATCACCCCCCAATAAATCTAGTATGTGGGTGTTTTTTAAACTTGCAGGTGAATCAATTTACAGGCTTTCTTTGGAAGACTAACCAAAATCCATCTTGTGGTTTGAAATTTAACGGTCATTATAGGCTTTGAAAGTGCACCTTTTCCCATGGGAAGATTTCTGATTTGGTTGCCACAGAGTCTAAACCCTAAAAACACTCATCCCACAGTACAGTTTCGAACTAGTGGGCTGCATGTGAATTTTAGGGACGGTTGTAATTGTTACTCCACTAAGAGAACACGATGGAATCTTCTCGAAGGTAAAGACAAAACATGATTTTCTATGATAAAGAAAAGTCACATGTTAGTGTTACCTTAGGGATTTTAATTAAAAGTAAAATTTGGTGGTGGGTTCACAGACTATTTCAACACTGCATTTTCTAAAGGGTATTATTGATGTAATGTTAAAATATTAAAGTAAGACGATAAAACCATTTTCATTTGGGATTTCATGTAAAAATAGAATATTTCTGTATTTTAGAGCTCACTCTAGAATTTAGCAGCATAATAATCAAATTTCTAAAATATCTGTAGATGAAAAATACTTGTTTTTACTTGTTATCATATTCTTCCTTGTCTTAGGTTAGTACTTTTTTTTTTATTATTTGAAATCATGGATACTGTAAGCTCAAGTCACATTTAAGAGATCAGTACAAATCACATATTGCTTCACCAGTGTGCATGGAAGGTTGTTTACAAGGATGCTAATTTTACAGCTTTTTTATGCTGCAATAAAGCATAACTTTATGATGTAGGAATGCAATAAAGGATGCTAAATGGAATCTTTAAAAATTGTATATCTCAAAGGCAAGGGAAATGGGATTTTTCATTTGGAAAAAAAAATGGGCCATCTTAGAACACTGATGAGAAATTACAAATCAACTGAAGTGATATATGCTTTCAAAGATACTTATATTTCATACTATAGTGATTATTTATCAATATTGTAATGAAAATGTACATTTTTCACCTGACCTGACTTCAGAATAATATTTGTTTCTATGGCAATAGATTTTTTGTATTAAGAATGCTAAACATTTTAATGTCATATGTACGATTTGCATAAGGGGAGGCAAACTGGCCTAAATTGTTAAAGTTGACAGTTTAGCAATTATGAAAAGCAGAATATGAGAATCTCAATCAGAGGCCTGAAAAATATCTGCAGTTTGAGGGAGAAAAAACCTAACAACAGAATAATGCTTCATATTATTTTTTACTCCTTATTAGCAGTGATTCAGACTCAAAACTGTAATAATAACTAATTACATTCAATAAGGGAACAAAGACAATAATGATGAATAATACCAGAATGCAAGGTAGATAAGTACAACATGGTAGATGTCCTGCCTCTAATGAATTGTACTTTATGCTGAGTAGCCTATTTGGCATTGAATGCTGTCACCAGTGCTAGCTAGAAGTCAAAGTCAATTATGATGTAACTATATGATTGATTTATTTGAGTATACATATTAATCCTTGTATATTTATTGTTTTCTTAATATTGGTGCTAAATATCATACATGGCACACAAGTGATGGCATAGTAATGATGTTGTACTTAGTTTACCTTTTGTTGATGGCGGAATAAATAGGATGTAGGAATTCAACCTGCTAAAGATGATGTTAGATATTGAATACAAACTAGACGCAGAACAGTTTGAGTAAATCAAGGTATTTGTGAATGGAGAATACAGAAGACATCCTGATTTTGGTGTAATTTATGTTTGAAGCCCTCAGTGACTGATTCCCCTTAAAATGAAAATGTTTTTAATTTGTGTCCTGGTCTTTACATTTGAATTTTTAGGATCAAGGAAAAACAGCCCACCAAGATGTGTCTTCCAGTAATGGCCGTAGTTAACCTGTCAGTTGAAAGAATGTAACCTTCCTTTTCTCCTTTTCATGACATAAAGGTAATCTCATCTGAGGGCATTTATGTGAAGAAATAACAGCATGGCATGGTGAAACTACTGGCTCATTAATCCTGGCATCTACTTCCTACAGGGTTTCTTGATTACTTAGATTCATTCATCAGGCATTTTGGAGTTTTTGATTTGTCACCATTGGATAGGTTCACTGAGTTCAGGCTAAATTGAGCCAGAAGCAATGTTTATTAGTAATTTTGTAGTACAGGATACCCTAATAATTCAGCCCAAATATCTCATCTGAAAAATATCCATTCGCCCTCACTTCTAATGTGGGTTGCAGCTGTGTTCATAGGGAATTGAAAGAACACAAGTGATTGGGCATGTATTTTCTAAATTATTAATATGATGGGTAATAGCTGTAAACCCATCTTCATATACAATGCAGAAATTATGATTCATTTAAAAAATGAAAGCAGCAATGGAAGGGGGGGCACCTGCCTGGCCCTCTGCTAGCGCTCACCAGTGCAGAGCATTTGGTACAGGAACCAGGGCCCACTGAGCATGTGGTCATTACAGGGAGAAACAGAACAGTGCCTTTTGCTTTCCCTCATGCATGTTCTATCAGAACAAGGCGTGGATTTTATAAGACTTATTAGAAAATGCTTTTAAGTAATTTCAAGCATGAGCTAAACAAAGAGGGCCCTCTTTTGATTTTGACAATGTCATACTTCGTCTTTAAGCAGGAATAACCAGTTTGTGCAGTTAAACTGCATCTTCTATCCACATGATCAAATATCCCGTATATCCAAGTTTCCATCTTTAAAGCCACATTGGATTTGAGATACACTTGTTGCAGTTGCTCATGCAGCCACAATCCCTCTCAGTTGTGCATTGAAGAAATTTGCAAATGCCAGGAAATATATAATTAACGCACATTCGTTAGCTTATTCTTTGAAATGTCACAGGACTTTACATGCTTTTGCTCACAGTCCTTATCAAATCTATTTTAGATAAACTCAAACAAAGTCAGATTAAGAACTCCAGAAACCCTTAACACTGAAAAAATTATATGCAATTCTTAGGGAATTAAACCTAAAAACACTAAAATGTAAAACACAAAACATAAGTATACCGAAATTAAAATAAGTTCTCTCTAGATTTTCTAATTGCATTTTTCTGAATGAGCTCAGTGAAGCTGTACTGGTCTTTTTGCTGCCCTTGCTTTATTAATCATCACAATGCTTAATCTATTAGGTACTCCGACACTGGTTTCAGAAATAACATTTTCAGAGGGTGTTTATTACTTTCCCTCCAGTACCTTACATTCAAACCTCATTTTTCAGTTTACAGAGCACATTATTCATTTAAATTGTAGCACCCTTATGAAGTAAATATTTTAATCCCTATTTTATAGATGAAGAAATTAAAACTCAGAGGCTAAGTAACTTGCCCAAGGTCACATACCTAGTTAGTGGCGGAGATCATTTTCTTAAGTCAGGTCTTCAGATTTTTCAGCAATACCATTGTGTATGTGACATGTAGACATTCTCTTATTAAAATATTTCAGGAAGAAAACTAAAAAACTTCCCATACTTAGAAGCTTAACAGTATACTCTTTAAATAAGACAGATGCTTTTTGATGGGACACGATAGCTGCATTAAAATTAAACATAGTTTTAAGTCTGGAAACACTCCTTACCTCCTGAACTTTACCCTGTCTCTAGAGGTTAATTCAAGAGAGTTCTAGTGTGCCAGTGAGAAGGCTCTCTGTTGTTTGAGGAATCTTTATCATTGGAGTTTTCTCCTTGTGATACTAACTCTGGGGTGAGGTGGCGGTAAACTTGGGAGCTAGCTCTGGAAGTACTTGGTGGGGTTTGGAATTGTCCATGGAGATGGAATGGTTTAACTCTATCCACAGGGAGAGGATCC
This sequence comes from Pteropus vampyrus, assembly GCF_000151845.1. NCBI lineage: Eukaryota > Metazoa > Chordata > Mammalia > Chiroptera > Pteropodidae > Pteropus > Pteropus vampyrus. The sequence goes on from NW_011889043.1 coordinate 627,532, forward strand.
AGTTGACAGTTTAGCAATTATGAAAAGCAGAATATGAGAATCTCAATCAGAGGCCTGAAAAATATCTGCAGTTTGAGGGAGAAAAAAACCTAACAACAGAATAATGCTTCATATTATTTTTTACTCCTTATTAGCAGTGATTCAGACTCAAAACTGTAATAATAACTAATTACATTCAATAAGGGAACAAAGACAATAATGATGAATAATACCAGAATGCAAGGTAGATAACTACAACATGGTAGATGTCCTGCCTCTAATGAATTGTACTTTATGCTGAGTAGCCTATTTGGCATTGAATGCTGTCACCAGTGCTAGCTAGAAGTCAAAGTCTATTATGATGTAACTATATGATTGATTTATTTGAGTATACATATTAATCCTTGTATATTTATTTTTTTCTTAATATTGGTGCTAAATATCATACATGGCACACAAGTGATGGCATAGTAATGATGTTGTACTTAGTTTACCTTTTGTTGATGGCGGAATAAATAGGATGTAGGAATTCAACCTGCTAAAGATGATGTTAGATATTGAATACAAACTAGACGCAGAACAGTTTGAGTAAATCAAGGTATTTGTGAATGGAGAATACAGAAGACATCCTGATTTTGGTGTAATTTATGTTTGAAGCCCTCAGTGACTGATTCCCCTTAAAATGAAAATGTTTTTAATTTGTGTCCTGGTCTTTACATTTGAATTTTTAGGATCAAGGAAAAACAGCCCACCAAGATGTGTCTTCCAGTAATGGCCGTAGTTAACCTGTCAGTTGAAAGAATGTAACCTTCCTTTTCTCCTTTTCATGACATAAAGGTAATCTCATCTGAGGGCATTTATGTGAAGAAATAACAGCATGGCATGGTGAAACTACTGGCTCATTAATCCTGGCATCTACTTCCTACAGGGTTTCTTGATTACTTAGATTCATTCATCAGGCATTTTGGAGTTTTTGATTTGTCACCATTGGATAGGTTCACTGAGTTCAGGCTAAATTGAGCCAGAAGCAATGTTTATTAGTAATTTTGTAGTACAGGATACCCTAATAATTCAGCCCAAATATCTCATCTGAAAAATATCCATTCGCCCTCACTTCTAATGTGGGTTGCAGCTGTGTTCATAGGGAATTGAAAGAACACAAGTGATTGGGCATGTATTTTCTAAATTATTAATATGATGGGTAATAGCTGTAAACCCATCTTCATATACAATGCAGAAATTATGATTCATTTAAAAAATGAAAGCAGCAATGGAAGGGGGGGCACCTGCCTGGCCCTCTGCTAGCGCTCACCAGTGCAGAGCATTTGGTACAGGAACCAGGGCCCACTGAGCATGTGGTCATTACAGGGAGAAACAGAACAGTGCCTTTTGCTTTCCCTCATGCATGTTCTATCAGAACAAGGCGTGGATTTTATAAGACTTATTAGAAAATGCTTTTAAGTAATTTCAAGCATGAGCTAAACAAAGAGGGCCCTCTTTTGATTTTGACAATGTCATACTTCGTCTTTAAGCAGGAATAACCAGTTTGTGCAGTTAAACTGCATCTTCTATCCACATGATCAAATATCCCGTATATCCAAGTTTCCATCTTTAAAGCCACATTGGATTTGAGATACACTTGTTGCAGTTGCTCATGCAGCCACAATCCCTCTCAGTTGTGCATTGAAGAAATTTGCAAATGCCAGGAAATATATAATTAACGCACATTCGTTAGCTTATTCTTTGAAATGTCACAGGACTTTACATGCTTTTGCTCACAGTCCTTATCAAATCTATTTTAGATAAACTCAAACAAAGTCAGATTAAGAACTCCAGAAACCCTTAACACTGAAAAAATTATATGCAATTCTTAGGGAATTAAACCTAAAAACACTAAAATGTAAAACACAAAACATAAGTATACCGAAATTAAAATAAGTTCTCTCTAGATTTTCTAATTGCATTTTTCTGAATGAGCTCAGTGAAGCTGTACTGGTCTTTTTGCTGCCCTTGCTTTATTAATCATCACAATGCTTAATCTATTAGGTACTCCGACACTGGTTTCAGAAATAACATTTTCAGAGGGTGTTTATTACTTTCCCTCCAGTACCTTACATTCAAACCTCATTTTTCAGTTTACAGAGCACATTATTCATTTAAATTGTAGCACCCTTATGAAGTAAATATTTTAATCCCTATTTTATAGATGAAGAAATTAAAACTCAGAGGCTAAGTAACTTGCCCAAGGTCACATACCTAGTTAGTGGCGGAGATCATTTTCTTAAGTCAGGTCTTCAGATTTTTCAGCAATACCATTGTGTATGTGACATGTAGACATTCTCTTATTAAAATATTTCAGGAAGAAAACTAAAAAACTTCCCATACTTAGAAGCTTAACAGTATACTCTTTAAATAAGACAGATGCTTTTTGATGGGACACGATAGCTGCATTAAAATTAAACATAGTTTTAAGTCTGGAAACACTCCTTACCTCCTGAACTTTACCCTGTCTCTAGAGGTTAATTCAAGAGAGTTCTAGTGTGCCAGTGAGAAGGCTCTCTGTTGTTTGAGGAATCTTTATCATTGGAGTTTTCTCCTTGTGATACTAACTCTGGGCTGAGGTGGCGGTAAACTTGGGAGCTAGCTCTGGAAGTACTTGGTGGGGTTTGGAATTGTCCATGGAGATGGAATGGTTTAACTCTATCCACAGGGAGAGGATCCTTGAATCTTACAGTGCTTCAGATATGTTTCTAGTCTGTCTCTGCAAGATTTTATTGGGGGATCTTTTGATATTGTTTCCGTCTAATTAAATAGCCACAACTTAGGATAAGCTATGTCTCCTTTTTCTATCCTTCACATATTAGAAACTCACTGTCAATCACCGAGTCATAAAATCTTAGCATTTGAAGGGATCTTTGAAATCACCTAATTCAAATTCTCTGACCACAGTTACACCTTTTCCATTTCTTGCCAAGTAGGCTTGAAGATTCTGGCTGAACACAAGAAATTTCCAATATTGCCCCAGTTGCCAGCAAGTCCTTCCTTTTATTAAGCCTAGTCTGCCTCCTATTCTTCCTTTTATAGTCTTCCCTCATTAGGGGCTTTTCATCACATCTCTTAATACGGAAATGATTTTTCTTTTTTAGTCTTCATTAATATTTCTATCAGTCATTATAACACTAGGCTATGCTGTGGTATCGGATAAACCTCTGGCTTAACGCAATCAAGGTTTTTTCTTGCTCACAAAAATTTCACAGTGAGTGAAGTGATTCTCCAGGACAGTTCTCCTTCACGTGGTAACTCAGTGATCCAAACTTTTCATTTTTATGGCTTGACCACCTCATTATGGGTTTTCCATCATCCTTGGGGAAGGAAAAGAGAGTGGGAAGGTTGTGAATTGGCTTTAATGCTTTGGCCCAGAAACTTCTGCTCAGGATCCAATAAGCAAGAACTGGTTACATGCCTTCCCTTAATTGCAAGAGGGCTGGCAAATATAGGGGAGCACATGGATATTCATTGAGTAGAAAATATCTCTGCCACAATCTTATTTTCTCTGTCATACATACCCTTAGTTCCCTTATTTAACATGTTTTTTATAAGTCAACAACTAGTTTTTTGTGCTCGTTGGCAAGGCATGGAGGTGGAGCCTACCATATAGTTGGGAGGACAAGGCAAATATATTTTAAAAAGAAAACTATACAAGGCAGTTTTTAATGGCTTGATAATATACTGAGTACTCTGATCCATATCATAAATACAGTGGGAATTCAAAGAAACAAGAGGTCATTGAGAATAGAATACCTGGGCAAGGCTTCCTGAAAGAGCTGGGCCTTATGAGATAGCAGTGTCGCTCTGTAGGATTTTCTTCTCCTTTAGAATTCTTTTGACCTTTCCTTTTGGATCTTATTTTCAGATCAATAAAGTATGTCTGGTATGTGCATTGATATCATTACTAAATTCTCCACTATCCTCTTAAATTTGGAGCCATTGATCAGATTCAGGTCTCTAATGGCTAGAACAAGCCATGGTGGACTAATTGCCATACATTAATAGCCATTCATAATCTGATACAGTGGTATTATAGTGTTACTGACATTCCCCAAATGGAAAAATTGTAGCAACATAATCCTCCAATATCTAACATAGACTCTGGCACATAGTAGGTGCTCAATAGATGTTTATTAAGTTGAATTTAGGTCAGATGTGTGCGTGTTAAAGCTCCCAGCTTATTGCACTTGCTGCTTTTGTGTTATATCTAAGGGAGTAGTTGCCAATTTTAAAACATATTAAAGGGCTTACATGATTATTAAGGTGAAAAATAAACATCACTCCTGATAACAAGCAAAATAATATTTTCATTCTCACAAAAAGAGACCATCCTTATCCTATGGCGAGCACAGTGCTCACTTGGAGTAAGCTAGTCACCCATGGGAGGCTAATTACCTTTTCCAAAGAACTGGGGTACCATGTAGTGTCTTCAAAAAAGTAATTTAGTAAATTATGCCCTGGTATCTTGGAAGAGTTAATATGCCACTCTTAGAAACTCCAGTGACTGGATTGTTTCCCACAATAGAGGGAGGAGCACCTGCTTGCCGGGAAACCGGCTATCTTAGATTTCCCCACTGGAAGACATAAGAGCTTCATTTTCATTTAAACCTAGTGGCTTCTATGAGAAATGGTTGTATGTCATGAGACATTTCAGATTTGAAGAGTTATTATGAGAATTTTTTTCTTAGGCAAAAGAACTCCAAAGCAGGACCTTAAAGTTCTGATAGGGTTTACCTTGGGTACAGATTAGGTAGGAGGTTGCTGCTTTTCAGGGGGCTAGGTTTTTTTTCTTTCTGTTATAGATGAACATTCCTTTTCCTGTCCCTATTCTGCTATAGTTGGGGACCATGAAGAAATGCAGTATGATTTGGAAAACATAGTCGTAATCTTTGGTCAGCGTTTTCTGATTGTATGATCTCGATTCAGTCACTTAGCAGCTATGAGCTTCTATTTTGTCATATGATATTTGAAGTTCTTTCCCAATGCTAACCATTTTTAATAATGTTATAACTATGGCTGATTAGTGTGAGACAAGTCAATTTAAAAATATCTGTAAATCAGAAGCCTGGGCTGGTCTTTATCTAATCTGTTTCTTTTAATGGTGGTGTTCTTTCATCTGGGGGTGGGGATGTAATTCTGAGTTAGTCAGCATTGTGTTAAGGAAGTGAAAAGTTAAACGCATAAGGTCAGTGCTCTGCTGAAGAGTTGCTGCTACTGAAGAGGGACGACATCCTGAGCCTCCTTGTAACAGAACCCAGGGAAGCGGTGTGGGGCTGCATTGGAATTCTTTTCCAGAATAGGAAAGAAAGATTGGAATATGTAAGAATTTAACTTTCCATAGACAAATATGGCTGTGCAAAGGAATCCTCATCCCTAAAATCATTAGTGCTGTGGAGTTTATATATCATGTAATGAAATATGGTTATCCCATGGATTTAACTAACAAGAAGAAATTAAGAAAATAGACAACCTAGATATATTCTCCTGTAGAAAGTACTCAGTAAATTTTGGTTGTATTGATGGGATTCAGATAGCACTAGTTCCCTGTGTAAAGTTAGAAAGGCAACTGGAAAACTACTTAGAAGCTAGTGTGGGGCAGTGTCAGCATATTTATTCTGTTGTCAAGGTAATGCCAAGTATAAGACCACATGGGAGAATGAAAAGAACAGGCAGCCTAGTGCCTGTTCAGGTGAGCTCATGTACACAGACCAAGGAAGTATCTCTGCTCATAACTTCTTTTTATGTATAGATGAAGGCAAATAATTCGCCAGGGAAAACTGGTGAAGTATGTGAAATTTTTGGGAAGCTTTCAGCTTTCTTCCCTTCCCTGACATTTTTAGAATCAGGACCTTCTGTTTCAAACCCTTTCCCCCCAATCAACATAGGAAATTAGCTGGTATCATGTACAGTTTGACTAAATAGATGCTAGTATTGATTTTAAATCCTTTAATTTTAGTGTAGAAAGAATGTATTAATCTGGTAAAAAAAAAAGCATTAAGAGGCAAGTAAGAATGATTTTAGAGATAAAACATTTGCACAGGGGCATTCTGAATTTTAAGGAAATTGTACCACAACCGAGACTGCCCCTCACTCCCTGATAAATCTACTTTAGTTGTTTAAGGATGCTTCAGAAGTTTGTGAAAAAGGAATAAAGACAAATTCTCTTCATTTGGGAGGTGGAAACACAGGTACTTTTTATCTTCTTCAAATGGTATCAGTAAGAAAAAACCCAAAGTACCAGTTCTAAACCCCACCTCCTCTTAGTATCCCATCTTCAAACATCAGCTTTTCTAGAGTAACATTTTACTGTTTCCCTTCGAGATTTATAGCCGAACAGCTTCTAAATACACAGAGGCAACTTCTGCACTGTTGGCTTCTCCTAGGTGAAATCCTAGACTCCAGAGTCACTTTGGTCATTAACTGTCTCCTGGCTTTGATGTGGTCCTTTCCCCCTTCTCCAGCCCCTTGGAAAAAAAAAAAAACCCACACATCTAATTTCAGGAAAAAAATCTCTTTTTTTTTTTTTTTTTTTACCTATTTTTATTCCTCTGCTTTGAAATCCTGAGCCCATTTTCACTGTGTAATATACTGCTGAGTTTTCTTGTTATTCCTCTAATCCTGTTGTTCCCTCTAGATAGGCAGTCCTCATCCTTCTGGCCTCAATTTCTGCTGCCTCAGGGACACCTGGAGTTGGGGTCAGGGCTGGAGGGAAGCAACAGCCGGACATGTTGCCCATACATCTTTCAGATAATTGGGGGAGGGGAAGAGGAAGAATGGAGGCTTCATTGGGTGTAATACTGTAGTACAAGAAAGTCTGACCTGGAGAACAGGGATAGGTCGAGTCATTGAAACCCGAATTTGGGGAGAACCAGATCTGGGACTTTTGTCTCTTCACTTGTGTGTATTGAGGATTAGTTTAGCTATTTCCTGGACTGAATGCATGGTACCTAACACTTATTAGATGGCAAAAAATATTTGTTGAATAAATGATACCGAGGTGGTAATGAGAAAATAGAACTTTGATTTTAGGTACTGGAGAAGTGAGAGAGGGGTCAGATATTTGCAGTGTAAAAGTAAAAGTCATATCGATGTGAGCTGCTTATCTAATTATCCTGGAGCACTGAATCAATTATATGTAAAATGAAATATTTTCCAATGAACTTGGAATTTTCTTTTGTAACAGTGGTAAATTCTACTACATGTTAGGTAGGATATATCAAGGTAGGAAGGAAGGTCACTGGTCACCTAATCTTATTGCTGGTTAAATTGTTCACAGAAATTATAGACCAAATGGTCATTTAGTATCAGCTTAGACATCTCCAAGAGACAGGAAGCTCTTCACCTTGGATTCAATTTCTTCTAAAATATTCTTATATCAAACTGAAACCATCCCCCCTCTGGCTTATCCTTAATGTCCCACAAAACAAGTGTGCATCCTTTATTGCTTGACACAGGTCTTCACATGTTTAAAGACAGCTTTTCTATTCCCCTTCCTTTCCTAAAATCTATGAAAAGATAAGGAGCTATAGTCAAAAGTGCTAGGGTTTTCCGAGTTATCAAAAAACTTACCTTTATTAAATAGGAGAAATTTTATTCTTAAAGAGCATCAGGGGGCTCTTTACTCCTTTTCCGATCCCAGACATTTAAAGCAGTTATTTTAAAAAATCAATATTTCTCAGTCTCTAGAGGTTTTGAAGTTTGAGAATCACTGTTTCAGTCACTAAAACTGTTCAGGTGAATTAAGTGTAATTGATGCTAATTTCAGGAATGCATCACACATAGAAGGCAGTTTTGAGCATTTCTAGCCTCTCAGCCAACAGCCTCGAAACTATTTTAAGTCTCTTACTAGTTGAATATTAACATTGACCCCCATTAGCTCTCTTATTCTCATTTACAAGCTTTTAGTTTCCCCTCTTTCTCTTAGTTATGGATTTCTCAATTCTAGTTACGCCTTCTTCCCACAGCATATAACTTGAGTTTTTTTCAGTCTCTTTATTTTCAGCCCTCTAGGTGCTGCCAATATAGATTAGTCATCTTCCAACATTCAGGTTTTATGAGATTATTCCTATGCTCAGTCATATAGATCTTATTGCTCTTCAACCTTATTTTATTTTTCTAATGCTTTATTTATATACAAACATTAATGCAACTCAATGCAAATGAAATCTACTTATAATCCTTTCATTTATCTAGTTATTTTTATTGGTTTTTGGTCCCTTCTAATCCTTATACATATGCCTATTTAATTTTTAAATATTTGTGACCAAAAAATAGATAGTTTGTATTTTGCTTCTGTGTATTTTCCATTTGGGGGCATGTCTTCATATCTATAGTTTTAATGATTAAAGTATTAGTTTATAGCTTTTTCTGATTATAAATATTTATTATAAAAATTGTTAAATATAAAAACATATTTATTCATTCAAAATATGTTTGAATGTCTGACTCCACAGCCCCTTCACCCAGTTAAGCACTATTAAGATTTGATTTATGAGAGTATGTGTGTATGTGCGTAGATAAGAGAGAATTATTTTTATTTTATTTTTTTTAGATGAGGCAATCCTTGGTTGACCTCACAGATTGCAAGGAACTTGCCAGCTTACAATCCCTTATTTTTTTTATTTTTACACCTACAGCACCTGGTCTTCCTAGGTGGTCTCCCATTCAAGCACTAACCAGGCCCGACCCTGCTTAGCTTCCGAGATCAGACAGGATCGGGCTTGTTCAGGGTGGCATGGCCATAGACTTAAGAGATAATTATTTTAAAGAAAACTTTTGTGTATAACAATTGTCTTAAGTGAAAACACAACAAAAGAAAGTCTTTCACTTGTAGCTATGTAGTCCAATACAGTAACCACTAGCTACATGTGGCTATTTAAGTTAAATAAAATTAAAAGTTCAGTTCCTCAGTCATAGTGGCCACAATTTAAGTGATCAAAAACCACATGTGACTAGTGTCTACTGTATTGGGTATCATTATCAGACAATTCTAACTCTCAGCATTCTAGGCTAGGGAGATATAGAACCAAGTTGATATGCTTCTTGCTGAGTTCCATGGCACTTCACTCTGTGCTGTAGCTGTGGAATTGAACAATGTAAGTGGACAATGAGTACCCCTGAGAACCTTTGAAGAAACGCATGTAAGAACTTACCTAGCTTTGGGATTTCTATCTAGATTTTGAAGTAAAAGAAAATTAAAAAAAAAATGGGAATAAGAGGGCTATGGGGAAGAAGATCTTAACTGCCAAGGCTATAGAATGAGAGAGATCTACAGTTCAAGTCTAATATTTCTGTACTTGCTGTATACCATCACTTGAATTGACGCTTCAGTGATTTTCTCTGTCAGTGGTAGCCAAAGAGTGCTTTTTGTATAAGATTTTAACATTGGATTCATATGTAAATTTGTGATTATATCTTGGTCATTTAGAGTGGCTGTGAGGGATGTGGTGATGAGTGCAGGAGGAGAGAAACTATGATTTGAAGCGTGCACATGCGCGCGCGCACACACACACACATACGCACACACACACACATACACACACACACACACACACACTAAGATTTTCTTTCAGCTATGTCATAGCTATTTCAGGAAAACAAGTGTCTTACCACTTACAGCTTGTCCAGTGCCTGATCTGAAATTAGCCGTACTTTCTCCCCAGGGCATCCTCAGTCCCTTGCAGATCTCAAAAACAGTTATAAATCAAAACCCAGTGGTGCTGGTCAGATGTGCTGTTATATTAATTATAATGCAGGTCATAGCTGTGGATTCTGTATGCAGATGTGCATAGAAAGCTTGCAGATGTGCACAAAGGAAAAACTGTTGAAAAGGCCTGACTCCATTGCCTTGGTGCTAGGCATATTTCTCACAGGCTAGTTACTGATAATGCTGACGGATTTATTTCATGACCTGGGCAGTGCAAGTATACAATAGAGATTTGAGTTAGTAGAAAAAAATATGTATATCCACTTGGCCCTCACCTTCCGCCCCCTGAAAAATCCCCTACAACATACAGAGTGGGTTTATAAAATGGTTTGAAGTTTCAAATGGTGACTTAAAGGTAACTAATCAATGTTAAAAAATACATAGCGGTCCTGTACTCTAATAATGAAGTGTCAGAAAAAGAAGTGGAAAAAATAATTCCTTTTTCAATTACAACAAAAAGAATAAAATACCTAGGAATAAATTTAACAAAACGTATGAAGGAACTATATAATGAAAACTACAAGACCCTATTAAAAGAAATCGAAGAAGATACAAAGAAATGAAGAGATATCTGTGTTCTTGGATTGGAAGAATCAACATAGTTAAAATGACCATATTACCTAAAGCATTACACAGATTTAATGCAATCCCCATCAAAATCTCATTGGCATTTTTTAAAGAAATAGAACAAAAAATCATCAGATTTGTATGGAAGCACAAAAGTCCCCAAATTGCTAAAGCCATCCTGAGGAAAAATAACAAAGCTGGAGGCATCACTCTGCACGACTTCAAATTATACTACAAAGCGACAGTAATCAAAACGGCATGGTATTGGTAGTGAAACAGACACACGGACCAGTGGAACAGAATCAAGAGTCCAGAAGTAAACCCATATTTATATGGGCAAATAATTTTCGACAAAGAAGCCAAAAACATACAGTGGAGAAAGGAAAGCCTCTTTAATAAATGGTGCTGGGAAAACTGGAAAGCCATCTACTAAAGAATGATACTAGACTGTTGTCTATTACCACACATCAAATTTAACTCAAAATGGATTAAGGACCTGAATATAAGACCTGAAACAATAAAATGCATAGAAGAAAACATAGGAACCAAACTCAAGGACCTTGGACTTAAAGAGGATTTTATGAATTTGACCTCAAAGGCAAGGGAAGTAAAAGCAAAAATACATGAATGGGACTACATCAAACTAAAAAGCTTCTGCACAGCAAAAGAAATCGTCAACAAGGTAAAGAGACAACCATGTGAATGGGAAAATATATTTGCAAGCAATGCCTCCAATAAGGGCCTAATATCCAAAATAAACAAAGATCTCATACAACTCAATAACAACAAAAAAGCAAATGACTCAATCAAAAAATGGGCAGAGGACCAGAATAGACACTTTTCCTGAGAGGACATACAAACGCCCAACAAATATTTGGAAAGATGCTCAACATCGCTAACTATTAGGGAAATGCACATCAAAACCACAATGAGATACCGTCTTATATCTGTTAGAATGGCTGTAATCAACAGGACAAGTAACAACAAATGTTGGAGAGGATGCAGAGAAAAAGGAACCCTCATACACTGCTGGTGGACTGCAAATTGGTACAGCCACTGTGGAAAACAGTATGGAGGTTCCTCAAAAAACTAAGAATTGATCTACCATATGATCCAGCAATCCTTCTGCTGGGTATATATGCCAAAGATTTGAAAACCCATATCTGAAAAGATATTTGCACATCGATGTTCATAGCAGCATTATTCACAGTGGCCAGGACATGGAAGCAACTGAAGTGTACTACAATAGATGATTGGCTAAAGAAGCTGTGGTACATATATACAATGGAATATTACTCAGCCATAAGAAAAGACGAAATACTGCCAGTTGTGACAACATGGATGGACCTCAAGATAATCATGTTAAGTGAAATAAGCCAGACAAAAAATGTTGAAAATCACATGATATCACTTATACTTGGGATATAAACCTAAAAGCAACAAATGAACAGGACAAACAAACAGAGCCTCATGGACATGGACTATAGACTAGTGGTTACCAGAGGGTAGGGAGTAGGGGAGGAGGGAGTTGGTAGATGGTTAAAGGGGGTCAAATATAGGAGGTTAGGGGAATGGTAAAGTGAGTAAAGGGGATCAAATATATGGTAGCTGAAGGAAACTGGACTTTGGGTGGTAAACACACAATAGAAAATACAAATGTCAAATGATAATGTACACCTGAAAATTATATAATTGTATTAACCAATGTTACCCCAATAAACTTAATTAAAAAAATAAAGGTAACTAATTAGTTTTTACTATGGAGACTTAAAATAATTTTAAAAACTGAAAAGTAAAATAATAACTTGGTGTCTTAGTTGCCGGCAATATTGGGGAATCACAAATTTATCATTGACTTGATTAAGAGCATTTACTGTGAGAGGATATTATTGTAGCCATTAATTTTTTTTTAGTTATAAAAAATTTCAACATAGAAATGTAGAGAAAATAGTACAATGAACTTCTATATATCTAATTAAGATTTTTCTTTGCTTCATTTTTTTCCATCTTTTTTTCTATTTTCATATATTAAAACATATCTCAGACATTGCACATGTTTCAATATGCCTCTCTGAAAATATGAACAGATGTACCATTTATATTCCCAAGAATATAAATAATTTTTTGGTATCATCTTCATAAACAAATTTCTTTGACTATCTCAGGATGGCTTTTTAGAGTAAGTTTGTTGGAATTAGGTCCAAACAAGGTTCATACATAACAGTTGTCTCTTATGACTTTAAAAAACAATTCAGTCATATTTAGTAAACTTACAGAGTTGGGCTACCATCATCACAATCAGTTTTAGTGTATTATCACACACCTCTAAATTTTTCCCAGCCCATTTGCAGTTGATCCTTGCTACCTTCAGCCCTAGGATCCACTGATCTTTCTTTTTGTATAAATTTTCCTTTTCTGGGCATTTCATATCTTAAGTCTTTTAAAATCCAGAATGGTTTCCTCTTTTCTTCCTTTCCTCTCCTGCCATCCACTTGTAGAATACCCCGTGCTCTGGATTTGTCTTTCTGCACCTTTCTGGTATCATTTAATTTGTTCCTTTATCCCTTTTCCTCTCCATGTTTCTTGTAAATGGAATTTAGCTCCAGAGTAGCATTATCCAATAGAACTGCTGCAATGGTGGAAATGATCTGTGTCTGTATTGCTAATGGCTTCATGTGGCTTTGAGCACTTCTTATTGAGAAACTGAACTTTTAATTTTACTTTTAAAATTTAAATAGCTACATGCGGCTAGTGCAGCTGTAGAGGCTTAAGATTTAGGTCCGACATTTTGGGGCATGAATGTTTCATAGGTAGTACTATATGCTTTATATTGGATCATATCAGGAGGCACACAATGTTTGCTTGTCTTAATTTCAGTGATGTAGAGTTGACCAGTGAGTTCAAGTGGTGATAGCCTGATTTCCATTGTATGGTTCCCAATCACCATTTTATCTAATAGTTTTGTCCATTTTTGAATATTGTCTGCAGCAATTATTTCACTAGGGCTTACAAAATAGTGATTTCCAAATTCAAGCATGTCTTCCACATTCATTAGCTGGAATTCTTTAGTAAAGAAATTAACTTATCAATTAGAGCTATTTGGTTATCCTAAAATACATTCTGTACTGAAATGGTAGGATAAATGCTTAATTTTTGCCTTTTAACTGCCAGTCTTCAGAGTAAGTAATGTGTGCCCTGGTAGTGTTCAATGAGGAGATTTTTTAAAAAAGTATTGTTATGAACTTGGGATTTATATATTTGGTACTCTTTAATCAGTTGTATTTATGTATTTTTTAATGCTTAAAGTATCCCATCTTTGACCAATAGGACCTCTTTGTGTTGGCCCATATGTTCTTGTGATAAAACCATAGAGAACACTGATCATTAGGAAAATACAAATCAAAACCACAGTGAGATACCAAGTCACACCCATTAGGATGGCTACTATCAAAAACCAAAAACAACGACGACAAGAAAACAAGAACCCAGAAGTGTTGGCAAGGATGTGGAGAAATTGGAACCATTGTGCACTGTTGGTAGAAATGTAAAATGGCACAGCTGCTATAGAAAACAGTACATTGGTTCTTCAAAAAATTAAAACTAGTATTACTGTATGATCCAGCAATTCCACTTTAGAAATATACCCATAGAAATTGAAAGCAGGGACATGGAAAGATATTTGCATATGCACCCTTGTTCATAGTAGCATTACTTGCAATAGCCAAATGATGCAAGCAACCCAGCTGTCCATAAATGGATGAATGAATAAACAAAATATGCTATATACATACAGTGGAATATTATTTAGCTTTAAAAAGGAAGAAATTCTGACACATGCTTCAACTTGGATGAACCTTGAGGACGTTATGCTAAGGACAAAGACTACATAATTTCACTTATATGAGATACCTAAAGTAGCCAAATTCACAGAGACAGAAAGTAGAATGGTGGTTGTTAGAAGTGTGGGGGAGAATGGGAATTATCGTTTAGTGAATATTGAATTTCATTTTTACAATATGAAAAGAGTTCTATGGATGGATGGCAGTGATGGTATCACAACTGTGTGAATGTACTTAATGCCACTGAACTGTACATTAAAAATGGTTAAGATGATAAATTTTATGTGTATTTTCCCACATTTTTTTAAAAAGCAATTTTGTGAAGTTTCATATGGGCAAAAAACCTGATTGGAATGCATTTAAGAGAATGGAGGGAGTGAAATTGGAGACTCTAGATACAGGCAATTAATTGAAAACAGAATATACAAAACCAATAAAAAGCATTTAAAACTCATTTATGTGGCACTTAACACTAAGCATTGTTATTTTTATATATTTTCCTCATATATGTGTATATTGTTAAAGACATTTATATCATTAAAATATCCATAGGGAACATTTTCCCCTCAGTATTCTGTGACACTTTAAAGACATTTAAACAAAATTTATTGGGACTATCAGATCTGGAAGAGTCATAAAGAGCATCTAGTTTAATCTCATTTTTAAAAAGAGGACATGGGGCCTAGAAGGTTGTGTTCAAAATTATGTAACTAAGAGGAAGTACAGCTTGGGGAATATCTATCTAGATTGGTGTTCTTATAACTGCACCATAGCTGCTTCTAGTAACTCCCTCTAAAACTGGTTCTACTTCTTGGTTTCCCTATATCTGTCAGTATCATCACTATTGCTCTAGCTATCAGGCTTAAAGTATAGAGGTAATCATTAATTCCTATTCTTTTCTTCTGTCTCGTATCTAGTAAAATAAGTCCTGTGGATTTTTTTTTTTGTATTATTTATTACATCCCACATTCTCTCATTTTTAGTGATTCTATAATTGATCACTGGGTTCAAGTGGTAACGGCCTTACTTTCATTGTTTATTTCTCTATGAACTTTTTAGTTAATGGTTTTACCTATTTATGAATACTGCTCTTGTCCTAATTCGGAGCCTTATTCCTTCTCACTCATCCTCCTGAGTTTTTTGGTTTTCTCTCCATGTACATGACTGCTTAGTTTTTCTTCTTATCTTTCTGATCCTACTTTTGTCTTACTCAAAAACTTTTCCATGGCCTAGCAGAAGTCTGTAGATTTCTTGTTTTGTGTGACTAGCAAAGTGCATTAAAAAAAAATTTTTTAATGCTTTTAGGCAAGACATGGCCTCACCTCAGCTCGTGTGACTGTCTGTTGCTTTTTATCCAGCTTGCTTCAGTCATTTGTACTTCCTACTTTTTCTTGTAACCATTTCGAGTTTGCTACCCTTCCTGATTCTTAGCGTGGTCTTCAGTGCCCTGAATGATGTCTGTGCTCTTCTTTCCCAATTTTATTTCCTGCTATTCCACTTATGGGAAACCTTTATTCATTTTCTTATCCTGTTGCTTCATTTCTTCTCTCTTACCCTTATCCAAATAACTTGAAAATCAGCTCATCTCATGCTTATGACCAGTTTCTGGCACTATGTGGAATTAATAGATGAATGACTTTTTCTGGCACTAGTTGGGCTCGTAAAAT